>NC_139671.1:3720182-3835182 GCF_951799395.1 Argentina silus
GTGGTGGTAGTAGTGGTGGAGTAGACAGTGGCAGTCAGGTGTCAGTGGTGGTGGTAGTAGTGGTGGAGTAGACAGTGGCAGTCAGGTGTCAGTGGTGGTGGTAGTAGTGGTGGAGTAGACAGTGGCAGTCAGGTGTCAGTGGTGGTACTAGTGGTGGAGTAGACAGTGGCAGTCAGGTGTCAGTGGTGGTAGTAGTGGTGGAGTAGACAGTGGCAGTCAGGTGTCAGTGGTGGTAGTAGTGGTGGAGTAGACAGTGGCAGTCAGGTGTCAGTGGTGGTAGTAGTGGTGGAGTAGACAGTGGCAGTCAGGTGTCAGTGGTGGTAGTAGTGGTGGAGTAGACAGTGGCAGTCAGGTGTCAGTGGTGGTAGTAGTGGTGGAGTAGACAGTGGCAGTCAGGTGTCAGTGGTGGTAGTAGTGGTGGAGTAGACAGTGGTAGTCAGGTATCAGTGGTGGTAGTAGTGGTGGAGTAGACAGTGGCAGTCAGGTGTCAGTGCTGGGTGGTGGAGACTCAAGTGTTTCTCTCTTTCCCCCCCTCTGACACACAGGTGGCGATACATGTCTCTGCGTGTCTTGCAGACATTCCTAAGCCACTGAGGACCATTGACACATCTTCATCAAGGTGGTGGTTGATGCCGCTGAAGTCACAGCGCTGATGCGGAAAGAGTGAGATGTGTACACTCATCCGCATTGTTGGCACGGGAACCAGAGACGTGCAGTGAACCATCCTCGGGTCATGGGTTTTCCCTCCTCCTTACGAACAGCGGTTAAGTAGGCACTGAAAAGAAATATTAATTTGAGAAATTACAATGAGAATTCCTCTGCTGTTCAAATCAGCGAGTGTGAGATTGTAGGCCGGATCAAAAACGGCACAAAGAGTAGTGTATTCACCACATCTAAGAAACCCGTAAAAAGCTGTAATTAACACTGATTCCAGTAAAACATCCACATAGCCACTAAAACACGTGCATCTAAGAAAACACTCCAGTTTGTGCACCAAAGGTAGTCAAAGGAAGATGTTTATCATTGCCTTCATGTTGACGTATGGAGGAATTCCCAAACATCTGGATTTATGTACCGTAGATGAAACTGAATGCCTGGTATCTGAGCCTTAATAGAAAAAGGCTCTAGTTTTCTGAGATTCAAAGCAGTGAACTATGACATCACATACCACAAATACATCAACAGGAATGACACCAACCGAAAAAGCAGCACAGAAAGAAGGGTAAAAAGACCAATCAACAATTCTTTGCACATAGTGATAATTACATTGGAGTCAGAATATCAATATTAGATATGCTTTGCTATTAACAAAGTATAGCCAACAGCCTCAGCCAAATCTTTGTGTGGAAACTGATATTATTATAACTATTATTATAATTATATTATAGTTATTAGTATTATAATTATTATATCTACAGCTTTACACCTCAATCCAACAAAGTTTCGTCAGACACTTCCTTTTCTAGTTACATTACAGAATTACAACAACAAGGATTTACTGGACAATCTCGGTGGTCCTATCCCCACCTGAATTTACAGCAGGGCATCTCTCTGAAGAGAGGGGGGGGGGGGGGTGTAGTCCTCTCAGTAAACAATGTGTTGCATTGGTACAGGGGGAGGAAGAAGAGGGTGTAATGAGTGGGGGAAGTGAGGAAGAGGGGAGGGAGAAAGGAGAGAGGAAGAGAAGGCTCAGAGATAGATAAATAAGCCGGAGATGGTGATGTTAGTCAGAGTTGTTGAGGAAGCTCAACTGACCTCACCCTCTCCTCTCTCTCTCCCTCTCCTTCTCTCTCTCTCTCTGATGGATAACTCAGAAGGCCATGGCCAGGGAGCTTCCCTGTTCTGCTTCCCTTTACTCAACTCCTCCTGCAGCAAGAAACGTATACGCTCCACACCGCTGTACGTCCTGTTCAGCCTGGTCCTGTTCTCCGTGTCTCTGCTGACTGTGTTCCTAAACATGCTGGTGATCATCTCCATCTCCCACTACAAGCAGCTCCACACCCCCACCAACCTGCTGCTGCTCTCCCTGTCTCTGGCAGACCTGCTGATGGGACTGCTGGTCATGCCCGTGGAGAGCCTCCGCATCCTCCAGTCCTGCTGGTACCTAGGGAGGCTGCTCTGCGCTGCCTCTCCCTACACTCTGTACGTGCTCATCTCAGCCTCTCTCAGCCACATGGTGCTGTTATCTGTGGACCGCTACCTGGCTGTGTGTGACCCTCTGCTGTACCAGGCCAAGGTCACCCTGGGCAGAACAGTAGCGGCCACCACTCTGAGCTGGGTCTTCTCCCTCCTCTACAACGTTTTTATTATGTTGGACCACCTGATGGAGCCAGATGCCTTCGGCTCCTGTCACGGAGAGTGTGTGGTGGTTATAAATTACACCTCTGGGATGATAGATCTCGTGGTGACATTTATTGCCCCTTGCACTGTTATTGTAGTGCTCTATATGAGAGTGTTTGTTGTGGCCATATCTCAGGCACGGGGCATACAGTCTAAAGTTGTTGGTGTCAAGTCTGGTATGGCAACTGTGGTTGTGAAAAAGTCTGAGAGAAAAGCTGCGAGAACTCTTGGTATCATTATATTTATGTTTCTGCTCTGTTTCTCGCCATATTTCTGTTTCTCTTTTGCTGGAAATACGTCATCCTCTTCAGTTGCACTGCTCTATCTGTCGTGGGTGATGCAGATTAACTCTTGTCTCAACCCACTGATCTACGCGTTATTTTATCCCTGGTTTAAAAAAGCAACTAAACACATCCTGAGCCTGAAAATACTGCAGACATCATCCTCATTATTCAATGTGCTCAACAGTTAGAGGTCACATGCTTTATGAAATATCAGCCATGTTTTAGTTTACAGTCCTGTTATTACCATGCTATAACTAATGGTGCAAATGGACTTTGGGACACATTAAGGGTCTTTTTGCATTAGTACACTACTACCACCACTGACACCTGTTTTGCAACAACACAGATATTTAATTTCAATGTAAAACGGGCTTAGATGTTTGCATGTTTGTTTGTAATGTACACACTGTGCGTGTGAGTGTGTATATGCATGTACTCATGTCTGCAGTTTTGTGGATCTGTAGATATGTGTATGTATATACATGGATACTGATGCCTGCAAAGTATTATATTAGAATCAATTTTTGACATGTTTGTATGCATTCATGCACGTTGTGTGTCAGTGTGTATACAGGTGCCGTTCATAGTAATAGGTGTAATATTATCTTACTTATTGTGTGTGTGTGCAGGCAATATATAATATTTATTATTTATTTATAATATAATATTTGCGGGAATATGTAGGCTGTCTGTATACATGTTTGAATTTGATGTGTATGCATGCATAGTGTTGGGCTCTTTAAGAGAGTCCTCTAAATATCTGTAATTGTAACTGTAATAAACTACACGGCTACGTCACCTTTTTGTGTCATGAATCAAAGTCAAAGTCAAAGTGGCTTTATTGTCAATTCTTCACATGTCAAGACATACAAAGGAATCGAGAGGACGTTTCTCACTCTCCCGCGGTGAGACAGATAAAGTGCACAGGCACAACAGATAAGACAAGACATACTAAAAGTGAAACATTCAATGACAGACAATAAAATAATTTAAACAGTGCAAAAGAACAGTCAGTAAAGACAGTAAATACAGTAAATAGCAGCCAAATGCTGGTAATAATAATAGTGCAATAACACAGGCTCACCAAAGTGAGGATAGAGACATGATTCCACTTCAATAAGAGTTGACTTTATCAAGTGAGATAGTGGAGCTGTGGATGGAATAATGAAAGCTGAAAGGATTGGATTAAATGACTACTGCCTAAAAACGCTTCTTATAGCCATCAGTGAGCTCCACTCCTTCCTCTCTTCGACTGCAAACCGCTCCAATCCTTGTTCCTTCAACCAACTGCAATCCCAAATATACGATACAACTCCTGCATGTTTAAAACACTAATACAGCAATCAACAAGATACAATTCATTTCAAATATTTTATTCTACTAATGTCTTTTGAAGGAAGTGGTAGGTGGGTATGTGGTAAGTAGGTAGGTAGGTACTGTATGCACAGGTGTGTGTGTGTGTGTGTGTGTGTGTGTGTGTGTGTGTGTGTGTGTGTGTTAAAAAGGTAGGTAGGTGGGGTTGGGAGGGAGGTAGATGAGTGTATAGGTGTCCATTACGCCAATTTGCGCAGCAGCCACCGGATAATCCTGTTGTCAGAAATAAACACAGTAGTTACCAACAGAATGTAAAGACCTATTACTTCCTTGTTATGATACCACCCCTATTAACCCTACTTTGAATTTAGTCATCACCTTTCCTTCAGACTCTTTTTGCCTGGTTTTTTAACTTCTTTCTCAATGTCCTCATTGATTGTTGCCTCCTGCTGCTTTTTCCCTGCCTTCTTCTTCTTTTTGCCTTTCACTTTCTGAATGACGAGGACAGGACAACACAAGCTTTAGATGACTGTAACTCTTTGACTTATTGAGCTGAAAATGACTTGCTTTTCCCTTCCCATAATTTCACCGTAAATGCTAAGTGGAATGCTTTTCACGGTCCGACTCTGTCACCCCATTGAAGTTGAGATTTAAAACCGTTAAGGTTAGGTAAGGGTTATGGTTAAGTTTAGAGTAAGGGTTAAGATTAGGTAAGGGTTATGGTTAAGGCTAGGTAAGGGTTATGGTTAAGTTTAGAGTAAGGGTTAAGGTTAGGTTTCGGGTTTAGGGTAGGGTCATCCCAAGGATTCCACTTAGCATCTACCATCATTTCACTCACCTGTGGGGCTGGGGCCACGCCCACGACGGCCCCCCCAGTGAGGAGCTTCCTGCCGCTCTCACTCAGGTTCATGATGGGCGGCAGGCGGGGGCTGCGGCGGTAGGGGAAGTACTCCACGTCAGGAGGCGGGGCCATAGGGCTGTCTACGTGGAAAGATCTAAAATCGTCATCGTCAGCGATAAATGGTACCACAATGGTGGTTTGAGCATCATCGTCTGCTGTGTTGTAGGGCACTGGGGACATAGGAGGCTGGCTACTCTCTGAGAGCCTGTCGTGAGGCTCATCCTCTCTCCAGCAGGCTCGGGTCTGTGGGGGTAAAGCACACAAACAAATTAGACTTAGTCATACCAGTCTTGAGCTATTGTATCTGTCTGTCCTGTCTTTATCCATTTGAAACATACTGTCGTTTTTTTGGTACATCATTTGCATTTCTTGCCCTTTACAGCATCTTTATCTATCCACTCTATTCATAATAACTTTTAATTTAGAGATTTAAACTTACAAAGCACTGGGCAGCTTTCTCCCTCTTGGCAATCAGGACCTTGTCCCTGGCCAGCTTCTCCATGGCCATTGTGTCCCAGGCTTTGGCAATCCTCCCCACCATCTCTTCTCGGAGCCTCTTGCAGGCCAAATCCAACTCCTGCAGCTCGCTCTGCCTCTCCTCCATGTTGATCACCTCCACCTCCTTCACCCGCTTCCTCCTGAAGAGCTTCTCCCGCAGGCCTCTCAGACAGCCGTCCGCCCTGCCTGGGTCGCTCTCCTCCTGGCGGTCCTCTGTATGGCAGCTCCAGTCGTTGAGGTCTGGGTTGCTGTCCAGGCCTTTGCTCAGTCTCTCCAGGTACAGCTCCATGTCGCGCTGCAGCGCGACCATTCCCAATTGGATGACCTGCAGGGTCTCCTGCTTGGCTGCGGTCCACATGACCTCCCTGTCCTGCAGCTCCTTGCAGGGCTGATCCATGAAGGGGATCAGCTCCACCTCGCCCGAGGTCTTACTTGCGGCAAGCAGATTAAAAGCTGGGATCTGGGTGGTGGAAATAAAGGATTAAGTAAGTAATTAAGAGGTGTGAAGAAAGAAATATGTGAAGATTGTAGAAGAAGAAGACTAAAATGAAAGATACCCTTGGTTCATCCGGAAGGACTATGACGTCTTCATCTGGGAGGCCGTCATCATCGGATTTCAAAGACTGTACAAGAGAGGTCCAGTTTCGGTCATCATCCATACATTCTCCATAGTCAGAAGTCACATCGGACATCGCACAAAGAATGAAGGGATGGGAACAAATCTGCTTACCCGCAATTCAGATTCAGTGCCAGAGGACAAGGAGTGAGCATCATCCTCAGCCTCATCACTCTCTGTCGCCTGACTCTGCCTCCCTTTCTCATGTTCAACCTGAAGAAGGGGAGAGACATTACTCTCAAAAAGTTACAGCAGACAGAGAAACATGGAGTTTAGCAGTTAACTTAAACAGTACATCTCAATGGTCTGTTATGGCTTCCTCTCTTCGTCCCCTAGATGCCCTGTGTGAAAGAACTGTTAGGATATGAAAGCAGAATCCACCATATTAGTTTTTATCAGGGCCGTGCACAGACATTTTGGGGGGCAGGTGCTCAAGCAAAAAAACAACCCATAACAAACAAATGATAGGCCTAAATAATAGAAAAGGGGGTGACTAATCACTAAACTACCAAAACTATGCAAGACGTAACTACCTGCTTCAGAAATTCATTGCATATTTGTAAGTTGTCCTGCATGACGCAGAGAACGTCGTTTTAATGATAATTACACTGGCTTTGCTCGCGAATACCGAGGCTAGTAATGACGAAATTACAGCGTGAAGGTGGCAAATCCTACGGACCTACTTCATAGTTTTTTTTAACGGATATATAACATAAAAAGTAAGTGAGTGTTGTTTAATCGTGGTTTCATAATTAAAACAGTGCCTACCTGAGTGATATCATTCACGGTAACAGAACTGGGGGGGATGTGGTGCTTTTCCTGACAAGTTGTATTCGAAATGACGGAAGATGCGAATGTCGGGGGGGGGGGGGTACTTTTTAAATTGATACGGTGTATTTTTTCGTGGGTACTACTATACATGTCCCTCTTTATATTTTATAGAATTTGAATAACAAATAAAGAAAAAATTAAATACAATTAACACCAGCCAAAAAAAGGGCACTTTTTGACTCTGAGGGCAAAAGGGCTGGGGCTCAAGCCCCCCTTGGGCCCTATCTGTGCAAGTGCCTGGTTTTTATCTTGGTGTCCTGTGTGTTCTCAGGTTGAGGTGAGGAGACAAGAAGGGGGAAACTTAAACACTTTAGTAGAATGAGATGCACCCTCTTAGTAGGGTCTTTCAGTGGCAGGGTCTGACCTGGGTAGGAGTCTCCGGATTGGCTGTTTGGTTGACCCCGTCCCCAGATGACTTCGTCGTGTCACGCAGACAGAAAGGGTAGGGGGTGTCTGTGTTTTCAATGTTCTCCTTAATGGCAGTCTGTGAAGCAATAGAAAATAGCTGCTTCAGAACTGCGGTCACTGCACCTACTATTAGAGTTATTGAATTTCCTAAATTAATTTACCAGCCGTCTCTGGACCCTTGTGTGGGGCCGCCGCTCACAATCCAGAAGATTCCGTGGGCCAGTATGAAGCTGTAAATAGAGCACTCAATGTAATGTGTGGAGATACTGTTTACATTTAAGAATATTGCATTTTCTGTAGCTTGTCATTTCGATACATTTGACATAACCCAATCGCATATTTCAAATATAAGTTAGTTGAGGAAACACAGAATGACAGAAACATGACAAGCAGACTTACAAGGTAAGGGCGAGGTTTCAAAACCCTTCTGCGTATTTCGGCACCATCAACACGGTCCATTTCTTCGGAGAAACAGCACAGTGGAGACAAATTCATATGAATGTCTCCTACGTCCTCGTCTGTAGATATACATCTACATATATACATCAGATATACAGCTGGAAAAGTGACAAGAATGACGTCACTGTCACTGATTGTGACGTTGTTGATGATGACCTCACCCTAAGAAGTTGTTGTGACCTGAATATTCAATACAATATTAAAACATTATTTTCCCCATGAGCTAACTTGTTGTCCTCCACGATGAAATCGGGGAGAGGAGTATGGATCGGCCTCTGTCCTTTCATATGTCACAGAATTCTGAAAAAAAGTCCCACACTTTATCTCTGACACCACTGGGACAATTTTTACGAAATGTTGGTGAATGATGCGTCTTGCCATACAGGTGCGCCCTTTAAAAAATGACACTGATTGGCCCAATTTTTACGAAACTTGGGTGAATGATGCGTCTTGCCATAGAGATTGTTAGAAGTTTTGAGGTGACGCCATCATCTCATGATGGTGCGGCTCAAGTGATCGGAGGAGAGGAGAGCGCACCTCAGACCGCACGCACCTTTTGGACAATTTACTGTTTTCTAAAAATACTGTCAAATCCTTGGAAATGAATCAAATACGCACTACAAGCTCCGATAACTTTTCAGTCACCAATTCACCAATTCAGTCACCAATTCATACAAGGAGGGGCGCTTCATCAGAATCAGAATCAGAATTATTTTAGAATTCTTTTATTAAGTATATTTGCACATACAGGAAATTGACTTGGTGAGGTTGGTGCATGGACATAAAAAACAAATAGCATTAGCTATTTTTGCTAGCAAATAGCAAAAACAATATCATTCGTGGGCGACAACATGTTTACTGTTTACACTTGTTCACACTTGTAGCGCCAAGAAACTAAAATAGATGTCATTTAACGAGGACAAGTTTATATTCTCTGCGGAATACATTTAAACAAATCATTGAAGTCTGCCCCCAAATGCAACGGTTTTTACTTTAAGTAGAATATATTTAAAAGTCATTGAAATTAATTGATGATAGAATAACCAAAGATTAGGCTATTAGAGTACAATCTGATGAAAACATGCACAGCAAATCTGAAATCCGAAAATCAACGCCAACAGTGTCGCCACTGTCGTCAGATCCCAAGATTTTCGACTGTCATGGGTAAGTGGCGTGTCCATAGGTACAGTCGCATGCGCGTCTCCTTGGCCCACTCTCACTGTCCCGTTAATCCCAAACTAACCCTCAAATACTTGGACAGCTTTGAAATAATACTGTAAAGAACTTTGAAAAAATACCGTAAAAAGAATGAAATATTATAAGAATGAAAATATAATAAGATATTAGCCTACTGTAAAATACTGTCTGCTTTCCCACTTTGTGACAAGGACATTGTAAAAAACATGAATTAAAGTGACATTAAAATATAAAATGTATATCAGTCGGCAAATGGGGCAAGTGGAGTGCTTTTTGTGGTTCTATGGTTGGGTGTAAAATTCTAATCACTTTAAAATGCTAAAATTAACAGAGGTTAATAGGCACCAAAACTTTCAATCTATAGAACCCTACTGCTTGTTGAAGTTAGAAACATAAAAACAACTTCATAATGTTTAAATGAATAACCCTGAAAAAGCTTTTGGATAATTACTACAGTACAGGATAATCAAAATTTGCATAAATTAACATGGAATGAACAATGAAGATGGCTGCAGTACAGGCCTGGCAGAGCATCTCCAGAGAAGATCAATGGGTCGCCGACTTCAGGCAGTTATTGCATGGATTGTTGACTAAATACTCAACATGAGTGCTTAATTTGGACATTATATGAATATGTCCCATTACTTTTGGTGCGTCTTTTTATTTATTTATTTTTTTACATGAATTGACAGTCAGTCTCTTCCGTGTGCTGAGAAAATGTCATGACTCTAAGACCAATCAAATTAGTTCAAATTGCCTTGTGAGGATTCTTAAGTCCACTGTGCCTGTCAAACCTGACAACTCCACAACTCTGTCATAGCTTGTTAATGGACAGGCTGATTCATTGGGATTGACAGGTTTGTAAAATAACTTAATCATATCCGATCTTTGTTTAAATCATATAGATTCACTATACACACTCTCAACTAAACTTAACCTACCAATACAGTTGTATTTTCAATAAGTGTTCATGTGTATTCTATTAATGGGGAAGAAAACATATTAATCTGCCTATAAATCACTGTAAACATTCATTTGAATGTCAACCTCTAGAACCGGATTCCCCAATGTTCTACCTACCGTATATGTTGTTACTGTAACATTGTTTTTTTTAGTTTTTCTTTTACCAGTGCTTGTGATTGCATCATTTGTTTGTGTGTTTTAGGCGTTTATATAGGTGTTTATATTTAACACCTATAAACACCTTTGATTAGTAATGTGCCTGTGAGATTTGAGCCATCATTAAAAAGGTTATTTCTTTGGTTATCTAGCACGGCTAATATAGTCTCTGTGGGCTGGGTCACACAGTGTGTGTGTGTGTGTGTGTGTGCGTGTGTGTGTGTGTGTCTGTGTGATGTAAACACTGTAGACAGGTGGAAACAATCAGGCCTACAGGCCTATTGTGAATATTAGTTGTTTTATAATGTGGCACTGCAGTTTTTGTAGTTTAACACTCAGTGCTTGTCTAGTGTTGATTGTTTGTATGTGTTTGTCGTATCAGATTGTTTGGCAAAATCAAGTGTATTATCGCAGCTCATGAATTACAGAGATGAAGCGTTCAAATGGTTTAAATATCAGGTTACTTTAAAGAGGACCAACCGACTCCTATGATATGTTTTGACCTGACGGCCAGCTGCAACTCTCCTTAAAGTGCCCGCCTGAACTTTCGTAGACTCGTAGACACGAGTGCAGTTCGGGTCATTCATTTTCAGCTCTGGCACCACAAGTTCATATTTCATGTGCAATGACAACAATAAAGACAATGACAATGACAATGACAACAATAAAGCTGTCATGTTGACATGCTTTTATTCATATTATTCTGTGTGTATATATATATAGTGGGGCACCGCACCGTCAGAGGGCTACCTTGACGGACACTGAGCACAACAGAACAGACAGAGTTGGCGGTACAGGAAATAATAAAGGATTTTTATTATGCTCGGTACTTGATAGGGCAGGGGGAAGGTGGAGAAAATAACTAATGTTCTTCCCAGATCGGGGTATCTCACTCGAGCTGGCCCGGCCTTGTGGAAACACAAAGACAGTGATCAGTCTTGCTCCCTCCTTGGGGTGTCTCCCCCGCCCTTGGTTCATGATGATGTGAGGAAAGTTTGCAATCGGCAAAATAAATCGGAGTAATTCAGACTCAGGATACGTCCTTGTATTTTCAGATAAAGCTCAATGGACAGAGCGGTAATACAGATTTTTCACAGGTTTAGCTGGACTGAACCTTGAAGCTTTACACCTCAATCCAACAAACTTTCTTCAGGAACTTTCTTCTAGTTACATTACAACATTACATCATTACAACAACACCGATCTTCTGGACAATCTCTGTGGTCCTATCCCCACCCCTGTTACACTCCAGCGTGAAGAATTTACAGCAGGGGGGGGTGTAGTCCTCTCAGTAAACAATGTGTTGCATTGGTACAGGGGGAGGAAGGAGAGGGTGTAATGGGTGGGGGAAGTGAGGAAGAGGGGAGGGAGAAAGGAGAGAGGAAGAGAAGGCTCAGAGATAGATAAATAAGCCGGAGATGGTGATGTTAGTCAGAGTTGTTGAGGAAGCTCAACTGACCTCACCCTCTCCTCTCTCTCTCCCTCTCCTCTCTCTCTCTGATGGAGATCTCAGAAGGCCAAGGCCAGGGAGCTTCCCTGTTCTGCTTCCCTTTACTCAACTCCTCCTGCAGCAGGAGTCGCGTACGCTCCACACCGGAATACGTCCTGCTCGGCCTGGTCCTGTCCTCCGTGTCTCTGCTGACCGTGTTCCTAAACATGCTGGTGATCATCTCCATCTCCCACTTCAAGCAGCTCCACACCCCCACCAACCTGCTGCTGCTCTCCCTGTCTCTGGCAGACCTGCTGATGGGACTGCTGGTCATGCCCGTGGAGAGCCTCCGCGTCCTCCAGTCCTGCTGGTACCTAGGGAGGCTGCTCTGCGCTGCCTCTCTCTACACCCTCTTCGTGCTCATCTCAGCCTCTCTCAGCCACATGGTGCTGTTCTCTGTGGACCGCTACCTGGCTGTGTGTGACCCTCTGCTGTACCAGGCCAAGGTCACCCTGGGCAGAACAGTAGCGGCCACCACTCTGAGCTGGGTCTTCTCCCTCCTCTACAACGTTTTTATTATGTTGGACCACCTGATGGAGCCAGATGCCTTCGGCTCCTGTCACGGAGAGTGTGTGGTGGTTATAAATTACACCTCTGGGGTGGTAGATCTCATGGTGACATTTATTGCCCCTTGCACTGTTATTGTAGTGCTCTATATGAGAGTGTTCGTTGTGGCCATATCTCAGGCACGGAGCATACAGTTTAAAGTTGTTGGTGTCAAGTCTGGTATGGCAACTGTGGCTGTGAAAAAGTCTGAGAGAAAAGCTGCGAGAACTCTTGGTATCATTATATTTATGTTTCTGCTCTGTTTCTCACCATATTTCTGTTTCTCTTTTGCTGCATATTCGTCATCCTCTTCAGTTGTACTGCCCTATCTGTCGTAGCTGATGCAGATTAACTCTTGTCTCAACCCACTGATCTACGCGTTATTTTATCCCTGGTTTAAAAAAGCAACTAAACACATCCTGAGCCTGAAAATACTGCAGACATCATCCTCATTATTCAATGTGCTCAACAGTTAGAGGTCACATGCTTTATGAAATATCAGCCATGTTTTAGTTTACAGTCCTGTTATTACCATGCTATAACTAATGGTGCAAATGGACTTTGGGACACATTAAGGGTCTTTTTGCATTAGTACACTACTACCACCACTGACACCTGTTTTGCAACAACACAGATATTTAATTTCAATGTAAAACGGGCTTAGATGTTTGCATGTTTGTTTGTAATGTACACACTGTGCGTGTGAGTGTGTATATGCATGTACTCATGTCTGCAGTTTTGTGGATCTGTAGATATGTGTATGTATATACATGGATACTGATGCCTGCAAAGTATTATATTAGAATCAATTTTTGACATGTTTGTATGCATTCATGCACGTTGTGTGTCAGTGTGTATACAGGTGCCGTTCATAGTAATAGGTGTAATGTGATCTTACTTATTGTGTGTGTGTGCAGGGAATATATCATATTTATTATTTATTTATAATATAATATTTGCGGGAATATGTAGGCTGTCTGTATACATGTTTGAATTTGATGTGTATGCATGCATAGTGTTGGGCTCTTTAAGAGAGTCCTCTAAATATCTGTAATTGTAACTGTAATAAACTACACGGCTACGTCACCTTTTTGTGTCATGAATCAAAGTCAAAGTCAAAGTGGCTTTATTGTCAATTCTTCACATGTCAAGACATACAAAGGAATCGAGAGGACGTTTCTCACTCTCCCGCGGTGAGACAGAAAGTGCACAGGCACAACAGATAAGACAAGACATACTAAAAGTGAAACATTCAATGACAGACAATAAAATAATTTAAACAGTGCAAAAGAACAGTCAGTAAAGACAGTAAATACAGTAAATAGCAGCAAAATGCTGGTAATAATAATAGTGCAATAACACAGGTTCACCAAAGTGAGGATAGAGACATGATTCCACTTCAATAAGAGTTGACTTTATCAAGTGAGATAGTGGAGCTGTGGATGGAATAGTGAAAGCTGAAAGGATTGGATTAAATGACTACTGCCTAAAAACGCTTCTTATAGCCATCAGTGAGCTCCACTCCTTCCTCTCTTCGACTGCAAACCGCTCCAATCCTTGTTCCTTCAACCAACTGCAATCCCAAATATACGATACAACTCCTGCATGTTTAAAACACTAATACAGCAATCAACCAGATACAATTCATTTCAAATATTTTATTCTACTAATGTCTTTTGAAGGAAGTGGTAGGTGGGTATGTGGTAAGTAGGTAGGTAGGTACTGTATGCACAGGTGTATGTGTGTGTGTGTGTGTGTGTGTGTGTGTGTGTGTGTGTGTGTGTGTGTGTGTGTGTGTGTTGGTATGGCTTAAAAAGGTAGGTAGGTGGGGTTGGGAGGGAGGTAGATGAGTGTATAGGTGTCCATTACGCCAATTTGCGCAGCAGCCACCGGATAATCCTGTTGTCAGAAATAAACACAGTAGTTACCAACAGAATGTAAAGACCTATTACTTCCTTGTTATGATACCACCCCTATTAACCCTACTTTGAATTTAGTCATCACCTTTCCTTCAGACTCTTTTTGCCTGGTTTTTTAACTTCTTTCTCAATGTCCTCATTGATTGTTGCCTCCTGCTGCTTTTTCCCTGCCTTCTTCTTCTTTTTGCCTTTCACTTTCTGAATGACGAGGACAGGACAACACAAGCTTTAGATGACTGTAACTCTTTGACTTATTGAGCTGAAAATGACTTGCTTTTCCCTTCCCATAGTTTCACCGTAAATGCTAAGTGGAATGCTTTTCACGGTCCGACTCTGTCACCCCATTGAAGTTGAGATTTAAAACCGTTAAGGTTAGGTAAGGGTTATGGTTAAGTTTAGAGTAAGGGTTAAGATTAGGTAAGGGTTATGGTTAAGGCTAGGTAAGGGTTATGGTTAAGTTTAGAGTAAGGGTTAAGGTTAGGTTTAGAGTTTAGGGTAGGGTCATCCCAAGGATTCCACTTAGCATCTACCATCATTTCACTCACCTGTGGGGCTGGGGCCACGCCCACGACGGCCCCCCCAGTGAGGAGCTTCCTGCCGCTCTCACTCAGGTTCATGATGGGCGGCAGGCGGGGGCTGCGGCGGTAGGGGAAGTACTCCACGTCAGGAGGCGGAGCCATAGGGCTGTCTACGCGGAAAGATCTAAAATCGTCATCGTCAGCGATAAATGGTACCACAATGGTGGTTTGAGCATCATCGTCTGCTGTGTTGTAGGGCACTGGGGACATAGGAGGCTGGCTACTCTCGGAGAGCCTGTCGTGAGGCTCATCCTCTCTCCAGCACGCTCGGCTCTGTGGGGGTAAAACACAAACAAATTAGACTTAGTCATACCAGTCTTGAGCTATTGTATCTGTCTGTCCTGTCTTTATCCATTTGAAACATACTGTCGTTTTTTTGGTACATCATTTGCATTTCTTGCCCTTTACAGCATCTTTATCTATCCACTCTATTCATAATAACTTTTAATTTAGAGATTTAAACTTACAAAGCACTGGGCAGCTTTCTCCCTCTTGGCAATCAGGACCTTGTCCCTGGCCAGCTTCTCCATGGCCATTGTGTCCCAGGCTTTGGCAATCCTCCCCACCATCTCTTCTCGGAGCCTCTTGCAGGCCAAATCCAACTCCTGCAGCTCGCTCTGCCTCTCCTCCATGTTGATCACCTCCACCTCCTTCACCCGCTTCCTCCTGAAGAGCTTCTCCCGCAGGCCTCTCAGACAGCCGTCCGCCCTGCCTGGGTCGCTCTCCTCCTGGCGGTCCTCGGTATGGCAGCTCCAGTCGTTGAGGTCTGGGTTGCTGTCCAGGCCTTTGCTCAGTCTCTCCAGGTACAGCTCCATGTCGCGCTGCAGCGCGACCATTCCCAATTGGATGACCTGCAGGGTCTCCTGCTTGGCTGCGGTCCACATGACCTCCCTGTCCTGCAGCTCCTTGCAGGGCTGATCCATGAAGGGGATCAGCTCCACCTCGCCCGAGGTCTTACTTGCGGCAAGCAGATTAAAAGCTGGGATCTGGGTTGTGGAAATAAAGGATTAAGTAAGTAATTAAGAGATGTGAAGAAAAAAATATGTGAAGATTGTAAAATACGCAATATACAGTAACAGTGAAAATGAAAGACTAAAATGAAAGATACCCTTGGTTCATCCGGAAGGACAATGACGTCTTCATCTGGGAGGCCGTCGTCATCGGATTTCAAAGACTGTACAAGAGAGGTCCAGTTTCGGTCATCATCCATACATTCTGCATAGTCAGAAGTCACATCGGACATCGCACAAAGAATGAAGGGATGGAAACAAATCTGCTTACCCGCAATTCAGATTCAGTGCCAGAGGACAAGGAGTGAGCATCATCCTCAGCCTCATCACTCTCTGTCGCCTGACTCTGCCTCCCTTTCTCATGTTCAACCTGAAGAAGGGGAGAGACATTACTCTCAAAAGGTTACAGCAGACAGAGAAACATGGAGTTTAGCAGTTAACTTAAACAGTACATCTCAATGGTCTGTTATGGCTTCCTCTCTTCGTCCCCTAGATGCCCTGTGTGAAAGAACTGTTCAGATATGAAAGCAGAATCCACCATATTAGTTTTTATCAGGGCCGTGCACAGACATTTTGGGGGGCAGGTGCTCAAGCAAAAAAACAACCCATAACAAACAAATGATAGGCCTAAATAATAGAAAAGGGGGTGACTAATCACTAAACTACCAAAACTATGCAAGACGTAACTACCTGCTTCAGAAATTCATTGCATATTTGTAAGTTGTCCTGCATGACGCAGAGAACGTCGTTTTAATGATAATTACACTGGCTTTGCTCGCGAATACCGAGGCTAGTAATGACGAAATTACAGCGTGAAGGTGGCAAATCCTACGGACCTACTTCATAGTTTTTTTTAACGGATATATAACATAAAAAGTAAGTGAGTGTTGTTTAATCGTGGTTTCATAATTAAAACAGTGCCTACCTGAGTGATATCATTCACGGTAACAGAACTGGGGCGGGGATGCGGTGCTTTTCCTGACAAGTTGTATTCGAAATGACGGAAGATGCGAATGTCGGGGGGGGGGTACTTTTTAAATTGATACGGTGTATTTTTTCGTGGGTACTACTATACATGTCCCTCTTTATATTTTATAGAATTTGAATAACAAATAAAGAAAAAATAAAATACATTTAACACCAGCCAAAAAAAGGGCACTTTTTGACTCTGAGGGCAAAAGGGCTGGGGCTCAAGCCCCCCTTGGGCCCTATCTGTGCAAGTGCCTGGTTTTTATCTTGGTGTCCTGTGTGTTCTCAGGTTGAGGTGAGGAGACAAGAAGGGGGAAACTTAAACACTTTAGTAGAATGAGATGCACCCTCTTAGTAGGATCTATCAGTGGCAGGGTCTGACCTGGGTAGGAGTCTCCGGATTGGCTGTTCGGTTGACCCCATCCCCAGATGACTTCGTCGTGTCACGCAGACAGAAAGGGTAGGGGGTGTCTGTGTTTTCAATGTTCTCCTTAATGGCAGTCTGTGAAGCAATAGAAAATAGCTGCTTCAGAACTGCGGTCACTGCACCTACTATTAGAGTTATTGAATTTCCTAAATTAATTTACCAGCCGTCTCTGGACCCTTGTGTGGGGCCGCCGCTCACAATCCAGAAGATTCCGTGGGCCAGTATGAAGCTGTAAATAGAGCACTCAATGTAATGTGTGGAGATACTGTTAACATTTAAGAATATTGCATTTTCTGTAGCTTGTCATTTCGATACATTTGACATAACCCAATCGCATATTTCAATTATAAGTTAATTGAGGAAACACAGAATGACAGAAACATGACAAGCAGACTTACAAGGTAAGGGCGAGGTTTCAAAACCCTTCTGCGTATTTCGGCACCATCAACACGGTCCATTTCTTCGGAGAAACAGCACAGTGGAGACAAATTCATATGAATGTCTCCTACGTCCTCGTCTGTAGATATACATCTACATATATACATCAGATATACAGCTGGAAAAGTGACAAAAATGACGTCACTGTCACTGATTGTGACGTTGTTGATGATGACCTCACCCTAAGAAGTTGTTGTGACCTGAATATTCAATACAATATTAAAACGTTATTTTCCCCGTGAGCTAACTTGTTGTCCTCCACGATGAAATCGGGGAGAGGAGTATGGATCGGTCTCTGTCCTTTCATATGTCACAAAATTCTAAAAAACGTCCCACACTTTATCTCTGACACCACTGGGACAATTTTTACGAAATGTTGGTGAATGATGCGGCCTTGCATACAGGTGCGGCCTTTATAAAATGACACTGATTGGCCCAATTTTTACGAAACTTGGGTGAATGATGCGTCTTGCCATAGAGATTGTTAGAGGTTTTGAGGTGACGCCATCATCTCATGATGGTGCGGCTCAAGTGATAGGAGGAGAGGAGAGCGCACCTCAGACCGCACGCACCTTTTGGACTATTGACTGTTTTCTAAAAATACTGTCAAAACCTTGGAAATGAATCAAATACGCACTACAAGCTCCGATAACTTTTCAGTCACCAATTCACCAATTCAGTCACCAATTCATACAAGGAGGGGCGCTTCATCAGAATCAGAATCAGAATTATTTTAGAATTCTTTTATTAAGTATATTTGCACATACAGGAAATTGACTTGGTGAGGTTGGTGCATGGACATAAAAAACAAATAACATTAGCTATTTTTGCTAGCAAATAGCAAAAACAATATCAAAGTGACATTAAAATATAAAATGTATATCAGTCGGCAAATGGGGCAAGTGGAGTGCTTTTTGTGGTTCTATGGTTGGGTGTAAAATTCTAATCACTTTAAAATGCTAAAATTAACAGAGGTTAATAGGCACCAAAACTTTCAATCTATAGAACCCTACTGCTTGTTGAAGTTAGAAACATAAAAACAACTTCATAATGTTTAAATGAATAACCCTGAAAAAGCTTTTGGATAATTACTACAGTACAGGATAATCAAAGTTTGCATAAATTAACATGGAATGAACAATGAAGATGGCTGCAGTACAGGCCTGGCAGAGCATCTCCAGAGAAGATCAATGGGTCGCCGACTTCAGGCAGTTATTGCATGGATTGTTGACTAAATACTCAACATGAGTGCTTAATTTGGACATTATATGAATATGTCCCATTACTTTTGGTGCGTCTTTTTTTTTATTTATTTTTTTACATGAATTGACAGTCAGTCTCTTCCGTGTGCTGAGAAAATGTCATGACTCTAAGACCAATCAAATTAGTTCAAATTGCCTTGTGAGGATTCTTAAGTCCACTGTGCCTGTCAAACCTGACAACTCCACAACTCTGTCATAGCTTGTTAATGGACAGGCTGATTCATTGGGATTGACAGGTTTGTAAAATAACTTAATCATATCCGATCTTTGTTTAAATCATATAGATTCACTATACACACTCTCAACTAAACTTAACCTACCAATACAGTTGTATTTTCAATAAGTGTTCATGTGTATTCTATTAATGGGGAAGAAAACATATTAATCTGCCTATAAATCACTGTAAACATTCATTTGAATGTCAACCTCTAGAACCGGATTCCCCAATGTTCTACCTACCGTATATGTTGTTACTGTAACATTGTTTTTTTTAGTTTTTCTTTTACCAGTGCTTGTGATTGCATCATTTGTTTGTGTGTTTTAGCTGTTTATATAGGTGTTTATATTTAAACAGCGTTTTTTTAACACCTTTGATTAGTAATGTGCCTGTGAGATTTGAGCCATCATTAAAAAGGTTATTTTTTTGGTTATCTAGCACGGCTAATATAGTCTCTATGGGCTGGGTCACACAGTGTGTGTGTGTGTGTGTGTGTGTGTGTGTGCATGTATGTGTGTGTGTGTGTGTGTGTGTGTGTGTGTGTGTGTGTGTGTGTGTGTGTGTGTGTGTGTGTGATGTAAACACCGTAGACAGGTGGAAACAATCAGGCCTACAATGTTTATAATCTCCAGTCGTAGTTCAACACATTTGATTGTGTATATTAGTTGTTTTATAATGTGGCACTGCAGTTTTTGTGGTCTAACACTCAGTGCTTGTCTAGTGTTGATTGTTTGGCAAAATCAAGTTTATTATCGCAGCTCATGAATTACAGAGATGAAGCGTTCAAATGGTTTAAATATCAGGTTACTTTAAAGAGGACCAACCGACTCCTATGATATGTTTTGACCTGACGGCCAGCTGCAACTCTCCTTAAAGTGCCCGCCTGAACTTTCGTAGACTCGTAGACACGAGTGCAGTTCGGGTCATTCATTTTCAGCTCTGGCACCACAAGTTCATATTTCATGTGCAATGACAACAATAAAGACAATGACAATGACAATGACAACAATAAAGCTGTCATGTTGACATGCTTTTATTCATATTATTCTGTGTGTATATATATATAGTGGGGCACCGCACCGTGAGAGGGCTCCCTTGACGGACACTGAGCGCAACAGAACAGACAGAGTTGGCGGTACAGGAAATAATAAAGGATTTTTATTATGCTCGGTACTTGATAGGGCAGGGGGAAGGTGGAGAAAATAACTAATGTTCTTCCCAGATCGGGGTATCTCACTCGAGCTGGCCCGGCCTTGTGGAAACACAAAGACAGTGATCAGTCTTGCTCCCTCCTTGGGGTGTCTCCCCCGCCCTTGGTTCATGATGATGTGAGGAAAGTTTGCAATCGGCAAAATAAATCGGAGTAATTCAGACTCAGGATACGTCCTTGTATTTTCAGATAAAGCTCAATGGACAGAGCAGTAATACAGATTTTTCACAGGTTTAGCTGGACTGAACCTTGAAGCTTTACACCTCAATCCAACAAACTTTCTTCAGGAACTTTCTTCTAGTTACATTACAACATTACATCATTACAACAACACAGATTTTCTGGACAATCTCTGTGGGGCATCTCTCTGAAGAGAGAGGGGGGGGTGTAGTCCTCTCAGTAAACAATGTGTTGCATTGGTACAGGGGGAGGAAGGAGAGGGTGTAATGGGTGGGGGAAGTGAGGAAGAGGGGAGGGAGAAAGGAGAGAGGAAGAGAAGGCTCAGAGATAGATAAATAAGCCGGAGATGGTGATGTTAGTCAGAGTTGTTGAGGAAGCTCAACTGACCTCACCCTCTCCTCTCTCTCTCCCTCTCCTCTCTCTCTCTGATGGAGATCTCAGAAGGCCAAGGCCAGGGAGCTTCCCTGTTCTGCTTCCCTTTACTCAACTCCTCCTGCAGCAGGAGTCGCGTACGCTCCACACCGGAATACGTCCTGCTCGGCCTGGTCCTGTCCTCCGTGTCTCTGCTGACCGTGTTCCTAAACATGCTGGTGATCATCTCCATCTCCCACTTCAAGCAGCTCCACACCCCCACCAACCTGCTGCTGCTCTCCCTGTCTCTGGCAGACCTGCTGATGGGACTGCTGGTCATGCCCGTGGAGAGCCTCCGCGTCCTCCAGTCCTGCTGGTACCTAGGGAGGCTGCTCTGCGCTGCCTCTCTCTACACCCTCTTCGTGCTCATCTCAGCCTCTCTCAGCCACATGGTGCTGTTCTCTGTGGACCGCTACCTGGCTGTGTGTGACCCTCTGCTGTACCAGGCCAAGGTCACCCTGGGCAGAACAGTAGCGGCCACCACTCTGAGCTGGGTCTTCTCCCTCCTCTACAACGTTTTTATTATGTTGGACCACCTGATGGAGCCAGATGCCTTCGGCTCCTGTCACGGAGAGTGTGTGGTGGTTATAAATTACACCTCTGGGGTGGTAGATCTCATGGTGACATTTATTGCCCCTTGCACTGTTATTGTAGTGCTCTATATGAGAGTGTTCGTTGTGGCCATATCTCAGGCACGGAGCATACAGTTTAAAGTTGTTGGTGTCAAGTCTGGTATGGCAACTGTGGCTGTGAAAAAGTCTGAGAGAAAAGCTGCGAGAACTCTTGGTATCATTATATTTATGTTTCTGCTCTGTTTCTCGCCATATTTCTGTTTCTCTTTTGCTGCATATTCGTCATCCTCTTCAGTTGCACTGATCTATCTGTCGTGGGTGATGCAGATTAACTCTTGTCTCAACCCACTGATCTACGCGTTATTTTATCCCTGGTTTAAAAAAGCAACTAAACACATCCTGAGCCTGAAAATACTGCAGACATCATCCTCATTATTCAATGTGCTCAACAGTTAGAGGTCACATGCTTTATGAAATATCAGCCATGTTTTAGTTTACAGTCCTGTTACCAGTCCTATTATTACCATGCTATAACTAATGGTGCAAATGGACTTTGGGACACATTAAGGGTCTTTTTGCACTCCCAACAACACAGATATGTAAAACGGGCTTAGATGTTTGCATGTTTCTTTGTAATGTACACACTGTGCGTGTGAGTGTGTATATGCATGTACTCATGTCTGCAGTTTTGTGGATCTGTAGATATGTGTATGTATATACATGGATACTGATGCCTGCAAAGTATTATATTAGAATCAATTTTTGACATGTTTGTATGCATTCATGCACGTTGTGTGTCAGTGTGTATACAGGTGCCGTTCATAGTAATAGGTGTAATGTGATCTTACTTATTGTGTGTGTGTGCAGGGAATATATCATATTTATAAATATTTATTTATAATATAATATTTGCGGGAATATGTAGGCTGTCTGTATACATGTTTGAATTTGATGTGTATGCATGCATAGTGTTGGGCTCTTTAAGAGAGTCCTCTAAATATCTGTAATTGTAACTGTAATAAACTACACGGCTACGTCACCTTTTTGTGTCATGAATCAAAGTCAAAGTCAAAGTGGCTTTATTGTCAATTCTTCACATGTCAAGACATACAAAGGAATCGAGAGGACGTTTCTCACTCTCCCGCGGTGAGACAGATAAAGTGCACAGGCACAACAGATAAGACAAGACATACTAAAAGTGAAACATTCAATGACAGACAATAAAATAATTTAAACAGTGCAAAAGAACAGTCAGTAAAGACAGTAAATACAGTAAATAGCGGCCAAATGCTGGTAATAATAATAGTGCAATAACACAGGCTCACCAAAGTGAGGATAGAGACATGATTCCACTTCAATAAGAGTTGACTTTATCAAGTGAGATAGTGGAGCTGTGGATGGAATAGTGAAAGCTGAAAGGATTGGATTAAATGACTACTGCCTAAAAACGCTTCTTATAGCCATCAGTGAGCTCCACTCCTTCCTCTCTTCGACTGCAAACCGCTCCAATCCTTGTTCCTTCAACCAACTGCAATCCCAAATATACGATACAACTCCTGCATGTTTAAAACACTAATACAGCAATCAACAAGATACAATTCATTTCAAATATTTTATTCTACTAATGTCTTTTGAAGGAAGTGGTAGGTGGGTATGTGGTAAGTAGGTAGGTAGGTACTGTATGCACAGGTGTGTGTGTGTGTGTGTGTGTGTGTGTGTGCGTGTTGGTGTGGCTTAAAAAGGTAGGTAGGTGGGGTTGGGAGGGAGGTAGATGAGTGTATAGGTGTCCATTACGCCAATTTGCGCAGCAGCCACCGGATAATCCTGTTGTCAGAAATAAACACAGTAGTTACCAACAGAATGTAAAGACCTATTACTTCCTTGTTATGATACCACCCCTATTAACCCTACTTTGAATTTAGTCATCACCTTTCCTTCAGACTCTTTTTGCCTGGTTTTTTAACTTCTTTCTCAATGTCCTCATTGATTGTTGCCTCCTGCTGCTTTTTCCCAGCCTTCTTCTTCTTTTTGCCTTTCACTTTCTGAATGACGAGGACAGGACAACACAAGCTTTAGATGACTGTAACTCTTTGACTTATTGAGCTGAAAATGACTTGCTTTTCCCTTCCCATAGTTTCACCGTAAATGCTAAGTGGAATGCTTTTCACGGTCCGACTCTGTCACCCCATTGAAGTTGAGATTTAAAACCGTTAAGGTTAGGTAAGGGTTATGGTTAAGTTTAGAGTAAGGGTTAAGATTAGGTAAGGGTTATGGTTAAGGCTAGGTAAGGGTTATGGTTAAGTTTAGAGTAAGGGTTAAGGTTAGGTTTAGAGTTTAGGGTAGGGTCATCCCAAGGATTCCACTTAGCATCTACCATCATTTCACTCACCTGTGGGGCTGGGGCCACGCCCACGACGGCCCCCCCAGTGAGGAGCTTCCTGCCGCTCTCACTCAGGTTCATGATGGGCGGCAGGCGGGGGCTGCGGCGGTAGGGGAAGTACTCCACGTCAGGAGGCGGGGCCATAGGGCTGTCTACGTGGAAAGATCTAAAATCGTCATCGTCAGCGATAAATGGTACCACAATGGTGGTTTGAGCATCATCGTCTGCTGCGTTGTAGGGCCCTGGGGACATAGGAGGCTGGCTACTCTCGGAGAGCCTGTCGTGAGGCTCATCCTCTCTCCAGCACGCTCGGGTCTGTGGGGGTAAAACACAAACAAATTAGACTTAGTCATACCAGTCTTGAGCTATTGTATCTGTCTGTCCTGTCTTTATCCATTTGAAACATACTGTCGTTTTTTTGGTACATCATTTGCATTTCTTGCCCTTTACAGCATATTTATCTATCCACTCTATTCATAATAACTTTTAATTTAGAGATTTAAACTTACAAAGCACTGGGCAGCTTTCTCCCTCTTGGCAATCAGGACCTTGTCCCTGGCCAGCTTCTCCATGGCCATTGTGTCCCAGGCTTTGGCAATCCTCCCCACCATCTCTTCTCGGAGCCTCTTGCAGGCCAAATCCAACTCCTGCAGCTCGCTCTGCCTCTCCTCCATGTTGATCACCTCCACCTCCTTCACCCGCTTCCTCCTGAAGAGCTTCTCCCGCAGGCCTCTCAGACAGCCGTCCGCCCTGCCTGGGTCGCTCTCCTCCTGGCGGTCCTCGGTATGGCAGCTCCAGTCGTTGAGGTCTGGGTTGCTGTCCAGGCCTTTGCTCAGTCTCTCCAGGTACAGCTCCATGTCGCGCTGCAGCGTGACCATTCCCAATTGGATGACCTGCAGGGTCTCCTGCTTGGCTGCGGTCCACATGACCTCCCTGTCCTGCAGCTCCTTGCAGGGCTGATCCATGAAGGGGATCAGCTCCACCTCGTCCGAGGTCTTACTTGCGGCAAGAAGATTAAAAGCTGGGATCTGGGTTGTGGAAATAAAGGATTAAGTAAGTAATTAAGAGGTGTGAAGAAAAAAAGATGTGAAGATTGTAAAATACGCAATATACAGTAACAGTGAAAATGAAAGACTAAAATGAAAGATACCCTTGGTTCATCCGGAAGGACTATGACGTCTTCATCTGGGAGGCCGTCGTCATCGGATTTCAAAGACTGTACAAGAGAGGTCCAGTTTCGGTCATCATCCATACATTCTCCATAGTCAGAAGTTACATCGGACATCGCACAAAGAATGAAGGGATGGGAACAAATCTGCTTACCCGCAATT
This sequence comes from Argentina silus, assembly GCF_951799395.1. NCBI lineage: Eukaryota > Metazoa > Chordata > Actinopteri > Argentiniformes > Argentinidae > Argentina > Argentina silus. The sequence goes on from NC_139671.1 coordinate 3,745,089, forward strand.
CAGATTCAGTGCCAGAGGACAAGGAGTGAGCATCATCCTCAGCCTCATCACTCTCTGTCGCCTGACTCTGCCTCCCTTTCTCATGTTCAACCTGAAGAAGGGGAGAGACATTACTCTCAAAAAGTTACAGCAGACAGAGAAACATGGAGTTTAGCAGTTAACTTAAACAGTACATCTCAATGGTCTGTTATGGCTTCCTCTCTTCGTCCCCTAGATGCCCTGTGTGAAAGAACTGTTCAGATATGAAAGCAGAATCCACCATATTAGTTTTTATCGTGCACAGACATTTTGGGGGTAGGTGCTCAAGCAAAAAAAAACAACCCATAACAAACAAATGATAGGCCTAAATAATAGAAAAGGGGGTGACTAATCACTAAACTACCAAAACTATGCAAGACGTAACTACCTGCTTCAGAAATTCATTGCATATTTGTAAGTTGTCCTGCATGACGCAGAGAACGTCGTTTTAATGATAATTACACTAGCTTTGCTCGCGAATACCGAGGCTAGTAATGACGAAATTACAGCGTGAAGGTGGCAAGTCCTACGGACCTACTTCATAGTTTTTTTTAACGGATATATAACATAAAAAGTAAGTGAGTGTTGTTTAATCGTGGTTTCATAATTAAAACAGTGCCTACCTGAGTGATATCATTCACGGTAACAGAACTGGATGCGGTGCTTTTCCTGACAAGTTGTATTCGAAATGTCTGAAGATGCGACGTTGATTGATCGATTGAGACACAACTATTTTGAAGGGGGGGGGGTACTTTTTAAATTGATACAGTGTATTTTTTCGTGGGTACTACTATACATGTCCCTCTTTATACTTTATAGAATTTGAATAACAAATAAAGAAAAAATAAAATACAATTAACACCAGCCAAAAAAAGGGCACTTGGGCAAAAGGGCTGGGGCCCAAGCCCCCTCTTGGGCCCTATCTGTGCAAGTGCCTGGTTTTTATCTTGGTGTCCTGTGTGTTCTCAGGTTGAGGTGAGGAGACAAGAAGGGGGAAACTTAAACACTTTAGTAGAATGAGATGCACCCTCTTAGTAGGGTCTTTCAGTGGCAGGGTCTGACCTGGGTAGGAGTCTCCGGATTGGCTGTTTGGTTGACCCCATCCCCAGATGACTTCGTCGTGTCACGCAGACAGAAAGGGTAGGGGGTGTCTGTGTTTTCAATGTTCTCCTTAATGGCAGTCTGTGAAGCAATAGAAAATAGCTGCTTCAGAACTGCGGTCACTGCACCTACTATTAGAGTTATTGAATTTCCTAAATTAATTTACCAGCCGTCTCTGGACCCTTGTGTGGGGCCGCCGCTCACAATCCAGAAGATTCCGTGGGCCAGTATGAAGCTGTAAATAGAGCACTCAATGTAATGTGTGGAGATACTGTTTACATTTAAGAATATTGCATTTTCTGTAGCTTGTCATTTCGATACATTTGACATAACCCAATCGCATACTTCAAATATAAGTTAATTGAGGAAACACAGAATGACAGAAACATGACAAGCAGACTTACAAGGTAAGGGCGAGGTTTCAAAACCCTTCTGCGTATTTCGGCACCATCAACACGGTCCATTTTCTTCGGAGAAACAGCACAGTGGAGACAAATTCATATGAATGTCTCCTACATCCTCGTCTGTAGATATACATCTACATATATACATCAGATATACAGCTGGAAAAGTGACAAAAATGACGTCACTGTCACTGATTGTGACGTTGTTGATGATGACCTCACCCTAAGAAGTTGTTGTGACCTGAATATTCAATACAATATTAAAACGTTATTTTCCCCGTGAGCTAACTTGTTGTCCTCCACGATGAAATCGGGGAGAGGAGTATGGATCGGTCTCTGTCCTTTCATATGTCACAAAATTCTAAAAAAAGTCCCACACTTTATCTCTGACACCACTGGGACAATTTTTACGAAATGTTGGTGAATGATGCGGCCTTGCATACAGGTGCGGCCTTTATAAAATGACACTGATTGGCCCAATTTTTACGAAACTTGGGTGAATGATGCGTCTTGCCATAGAGATTGTTAGAGGTTTTGAGGTGACGCCATCATCTCATGATGGTGCGGCTCAAGTGATAGGAGGAGAGGAGAGCGCACCTCAGACCGCACGCACCTTTTGGACAATTGACTGTTTTCTAAAAATACTGTCAAAACCTTGGAAATGAATCAAATACGCACTACAAGCTCCGATAACTTTTCAGTCACCAATTCACCAATTCAGTCACCAATTCATACAAGGAGGGGCGCTTCATCAGAATCAGAATCAGAATTATTTTAGAATTCTTTTATTAAGTATATTTGCACATACAGGAAATTGACTTGGTGAGGTTGGTGCATGGACATAAAAAACAAATAACATTAGCTATTTTTGCTAGCAAATAGCAAAAACAATATCATTCGTGGGCGACAACATGTTTACTTTTAAACAAATCATTGAAGTCTGCCCCCAAATGCAACGGTTTTTACTTTAAGTAGAATATATTTAAAAGTCATTGAAATTAATTGATGATAGAATAACCAAATATTAGGCTATTAGAGTACAATCTGATGAAAACATGCACAGCAAATCTGAAATCCGAAAATCAACGCCAACAGTGTCGCCACTGTCGTCAGATCCCAAGATTTTCGACTGTCACGGGTAAGTGGCGTGTCCATAGGTACAGTCGCATGCGCGTCTCCTTGGCCCACTCTCACTGTCCTGTTAATCCCAAACTAACCCTCAAATACTTGGACAGCTTTGAAATAATCCTGTAAAGAACTTTGAAAAAATACCGTAAAAAGAATGAAAGGCTATATTAGCCTACTGTAAAATACTGACTGCTTTCCCACTTTGTGACAAGGACATTGTAAAAAACATGAATTACAATTATTAAAGTGACATTAAAATATAAAATGTATATCAGTCGGCAAATGGGGCAAGTGGAGTGCTTTTTGTGGTTCTATGGTTGGGTGTAAAATTCTAATCACTTTAAAATGCTAAAATTAACAGAGGTTAATAGGCACCAAAACTTTCAATCTATAGAACCCTACTGCTTGTTGAAGCTAGAAACATAAAAACAACTTCATAATGTTTAAATGAATAACCCTGAAAAAGCTTTTGGATAATTACTACAGTACAGGATAATCAAAGTTTGCATAAATTAACATGGAATGAACAATGAAGATGGCTGCAGTACAGGCCTGGCAGAGCATCTCCAGAGAAGATCAATGGGTCGCCGACTTCAGGCAGTTATTGCATGGATTGTTGACTAAATACTCAACATGAGTGCTTAATTTGGACATTATATGAATATGTCCCATTACTTTTGGTGCGTCTTTTTTTTTTTTTTTTTTTTTTTTTTTACATGAATTGACAGTCAGTCTCTTCCGTGTGCTGAGAAAATGTCATGACTCTAAGACCAATCAAATTAGTTCAAATCGCCTTGTGAGGATTCTTAAGTCCACTGTGCCTGTCAAACCTGACAACTCCACAGCTCTGTCATAGCTTGTTAATGGACAGGCTGATTCATTGGGATTGACAGGTTTGTAAAATAACTTAATCATATCCGATCTTTGTTTAAATCATATAGATTCACTATACACACTCTCAACTAAACTTAACCTACCAATACAGTTGTATTTTCAATAAGTGTTCATGTGTATTCTATTAATGGGGAAGAAAACATATTAATCTGCCTATAAATCACTGTAAACATTCATTTTAATGTCAACCTCTAGAACCGGATTCCCCAATGTTCTACCTACCGTATATGTTGTTACTGTAACATTGTTTTTTTTAGTTTTTTTTTTACCAGTGCTTGTGATTGCATCATTTGTTTGTGTGTTTTAGGCGTTTATGTCGGTGTTTATATTTAAACAGCGTTTTTTTAACACCTTTGATTAGTAATGTGCCTGTGAGATTTGAGCCATCATTAAAAAGGTTATTTTTTTGGTTATCTAGCACGGCTAATATAGTCTCTGTGGGCTGGGTCACACAGTGTGTGTGTGTGTGTGTGTGTGTGTGTGCGTGTATGTGTGTGTGTGTGTGTGTGTGTGTGTGTGTGTGTGTGTGTGTGTGTGTGTGTGATGTAAACACTGTAGACAGGTGGAAACAATCAGGCCTACAGGCCTATTGTGAATATTAGTTGTTTTATAATGTGGCACTGCAGTTTTTGTGGTCTAACACTCAGTGCTTGTCTAGTGTTGATTGTTTGTATGTGTTTGTCGTATCAGATAGATTGGCAAAATCAAGTGTATTATCGCAGCTCATGAATTACAGAGATGAAGCGTTCAAATGGTTTAAATATCAGGTTACTTTAAAGAGGACCAACCGACTCCTATGATATGTTTTGACCTGACGGCCAGCTGCAACTCTCCTTAAAGTGCCCGCCTGAACTTTCGTAGACTCGTAGACACGAGTGCAGTTCGGGTCATTCATTTTCAGCTCTGGCACCACAAGTTCATATTTCATGTGCAATGACAACAATAAAGACAATGACAATGACAATGACAACAATAAAGCTGTCATGTTGACATGCTTTTATTCATATTATTCTGTGTGTATATATATATAGTGGGGCACCGCACCGTGAGAGGGCTACCTTGACGGACACTGAGCGCAACAGAACAGACAGAGTTGGCGGTACAGGAAATAATAAAGGATTTTTATTATGCTCGGTACTTGATAGGGCAGGGGGAAGGTGGAGAAAATAACTAATGTTCTTCCCAGATCGGGGTATCTCACTCGAGCTGGCCCGGCCTTGTGGAAACACAAAGACAGTGATCAGTCTTGCTCCCTCCTTGGGGTGTCTCCCCCGCCCTTGGTTCATGATGATGTGAGGAAAGTTTGCAATCGGCAAAATAAATCGGAGTAATTCAGACTCAGGATACGTCCTTGTATTTTCAGATAAAGCTCAATGGACAGAGCAGTAATACAGATTTTTCACAGGTTTAGCTGGACTGAACCTTGAAGCTTTACACCTCAATCCAACAAACTTTCTTCAGGAACTTTCTTCTAGTTACATTACAACATTACATCATTACAACAACACAGATTTTCTGGACAATCTCTGTGGGGCATCTCTCTGAAGAGAGAGGGGGGGGTGTAGTCCTCTCAGTAAACAATGTGTTGCATTGGTACAGGGGGAGGAAGGAGAGGGTGTAATGGGTGGGGGAAGTGAGGAAGAGGGGAGGGAGAAAGGAGAGAGGAAGAGAAGGCTCAGAGATAGATAAATAAGCCGGAGATGGTGATGTTAGTCAGAGTTGTTGAGGAAGCTCAACTGACCTCACCCTCTCCTCTCTCTCTCCCTCTCCTCTCTCTCTCTGATGGAGATCTCAGAAGGCCAAGGCCAGGGAGCTTCCCTGTTCTGCTTCCCTTTACTCAACTCCTCCTGCAGCAGGAGTCGCGTACGCTCCACACCGGAATACGTCCTGCTCGGCCTGGTCCTGTCCTCCGTGTCTCTGCTGACCGTGTTCCTAAACATGCTGGTGATCATCTCCATCTCCCACTTCAAGCAGCTCCACACCCCCACCAACCTGCTGCTGCTCTCCCTGTCTCTGGCAGACCTGCTGATGGGACTGCTGGTCATGCCCGTGGAGAGCCTCCGCGTCCTCCAGTCCTGCTGGTACCTAGGGAGGCTGCTCTGCGCTGCCTCTCTCTACACCCTCTTCGTGCTCATCTCAGCCTCTCTCAGCCACATGGTGCTGTTCTCTGTGGACCGCTACCTGGCTGTGTGTGACCCTCTGCTGTACCAGGCCAAGGTCACCCTGGGCAGAACAGTAGCGGCCACCACTCTGAGCTGGGTCTTCTCCCTCCTCTACAACGTTTTTATTATGTTGGACCACCTGATGGAGCCAGATGCCTTCGGCTCCTGTCACGGAGAGTGTGTGGTGGTTATAAATTACACCTCTGGGGTGGTAGATCTCATGGTGACATTTATTGCCCCTTGCACTGTTATTGTAGTGCTCTATATGAGAGTGTTCGTTGTGGCCATATCTCAGGCACGGAGCATACAGTTTAAAGTTGTTGGTGTCAAGTCTGGTATGGCAACTGTGGCTGTGAAAAAGTCTGAGAGAAAAGCTGCGAGAACTCTTGGTATCATTATATTTATGTTTCTGCTCTGTTTCTCGCCATATTTCTGTTTCTCTTTTGCTGCATATTCGTCATCCTCTTCAGTTGCACTGATCTATCTGTCGTGGGTGATGCAGATTAACTCTTGTCTCAACCCACTGATCTACGCGTTATTTTATCCCTGGTTTAAAAAAGCAACTAAACACATCCTGAGCCTGAAAATACTGCAGACATCATCCTCATTATTCAATGTGCTCAACAGTTAGAGGTCACATGCTTTATGAAATATCAGCCATGTTTTAGTTTACAGTCCTGTTACCAGTCCTATTATTACCATGCTATAACTAATGGTGCAAATGGACTTTGGGACACATTAAGGGTCTTTTTGCACTCCCAACAACACAGATATGTAAAACGGGCTTAGATGTTTGCATGTTTCTTTGTAATGTACACACTGTGCGTGTGAGTGTGTATATGCATGTACTCATGTCTGCAGTTTTGTGGATCTGTAGATATGTGTATGTATATACATGGATACTGATGCCTGCAAAGTATTATATTAGAATCAATTTTTGACATGTTTGTATGCATTCATGCACGTTGTGTGTCAGTGTGTATACAGGTGCCGTTCATAGTAATAGGTGTAATGTGATCTTACTTATTGTGTGTGTGTGCAGGGAATATATCATATTTATAAATATTTATTTATAATATAATATTTGCGGGAATATGTAGGCTGTCTGTATACATGTTTGAATTTGATGTGTATGCATGCATAGTGTTGGGCTCTTTAAGAGAGTCCTCTAAATATCTGTAATTGTAACTGTAATAAACTACACGGCTACGTCACCTTTTTGTGTCATGAATCAAAGTCAAAGTCAAAGTGGCTTTATTGTCAATTCTTCACATGTCAAGACATACAAAGGAATCGAGAGGACGTTTCTCACTCTCCTGCGGTGAGACAGATAAAGTGCACAGGCACAACAGATAAGACAAGACATACTAAAAGTGAAACATTCAATGACAGACAATAAAATAATTTAAACAGTGCAAAAGAACAGTCAGTAAAGACAGTAAATACAGTAAATAGCAGCCAAATGCTGGTAATAATAATAGTGCAATAACACAGGTTCACCAAAGTGAGGATAGAGACATGATTCCACTTCAATAAGAGTTGACTTTATCAAGTGAGATAGTGGAGCTGTGGATGGAATAGTGAAAGCTGAAAGGATTGGATTAAATGACTACTGCCTAAAAACGCTTCTTATAGCCATCAGTGAGCTCCATTCTTTCCTCTCTTCAACTGCAAACCGCTCCAATCCTTGTTCCTTCAACCAACTGCAATCCCAAATATACGATACAACTCCTGCATGTTTAAAACACTAATACAGCAATCAACCAGATACAATTCATTTCAAATATTTTATTCTACTAATGTCTTTTGAAGGAAGTGGTAGGTGGGTATGTGGTAAGTAGGTAGGTAGGTACTGTATGCACAGGTGTGTGTGTGTGTGTGTGTGTGTGTGTGTGTGTGTGTGTGTGTGTGTGTGTGTTGGTATGGCTTAAAAAGGTAGGTAGGTGGGGTTGGGAGGGAGGTAGATGAGTGTATAGGTGTCCATTACGCCAATTTGCGCAGCAGCCACCGGATAATCCTGTTGTCAGAAATAAACACAGTAGTTACCAACAGAATGTAAAGACCTATTACTTCCTTGTTATGATACCACCCCTATTAACCCTACTTTGAATTTAGTCATCACCTTTCCTTCAGACTCTTTTTGCCTGGTTTTTTAACTTCTTTCTCAATGTCCTCATTGATTGTTGCCTCCTGCTGCTTTTTCCCTGCCTTCTTCTTCTTTTTGCCTTTCACTTTCTGAATGACGAGGACAGGACAACACAAGCTTTAGATGACTGTAACTCTTTGACTTATTGAGCTGAAAATGACTTGCTTTTCCCTTCCCATAATTTCACCGTAAATGCTAAGTGGAATGCTTTTCACGGTCCGACTCTGTCACCCCATTGAAGTTGAGATTTAAAACCGTTAAGGTTAGGTAAGGGTTAAGGTTAGGTTTCGGGTTTAGGGTAGGGTCATCCCAAGGATTCCACTTAGCATCTACCATCATTTCACTTACCTGTGGGGCGGGGGCCACGCCCACGACGGCCCCCCCAGTGAGGAGCTTCCTGCCGCTCTCACTCAGGTTCATGATGGGCGGCAGGCGGGGGCTGCGGCGGTAGGGGAAGTACTCCACGTCAGGAGGCGGGGCCATAGGGCTGTCTACGTGGAAAGATCGAAAATCGTCATCGTCAGCGATAAATGGTACCACAATGGTGGTTTGAGCATCATCGTCTGCTGTGTTGTAGGGCACTGGGGACATAGGAGGCTGGCTACTCTCTGAGAGCCTGTCGTGAGGCTCATCCTCTCTCCAGCACGCTCGGCTCTGTGGGGGTAAAACACAAACAAATTAGACTTAGTCATACCAGTCTTGAGCTATTGTATCTGTCTGTCCTGTCTTTATCCATTTGAAACATACTGTCGTTTTTTTGGTACATCATTTGCATTTCTTGCCCTTTACAGCATATTTATCTATCCACTCTATTCATAATAACTTTTAATTTAGAGATTTAAACTTACAAAGCACTGGGCAGCTTTCTCCCTCTTGGCAATCAGGACCTTGTCCCTGGCCAGCTTCTCCATGGCCATTGTGTCCCAGGCTTTGGCAATCCTCCCCACCATCTCTTCTCGGAGCCTCTTGCAGGCCAAATCCAACTCCTGCAGCTCGCTCTGCCTCTCCTCCATGTTGATCACCTCCACCTCCTTCACCCGCTTCCTCCTGAAGAGCTTCTCCCGCAGGCCTCTCAGACAGCCGTCCGCCCTGCCTGGGTCGCTCTCCTCCTGGCGGTCCTCGGTATGGCAGCTCCAGTCGTTGAGGTCTGGGTTGCTGTCCAGGCCTTTGCTCAGTCTCTCCAGGTACAGCTCCATGTCGCGCTGCAGCGCGACCATTCCCAATTGGATGACCTGCAGGGTCTCCTGCTTGGCTGCGGTCCACATGACCTCCCTGTCCTGCAGCTCCTTGCAGGGCTGATCCAAGAAGGGGATCAGCTCCACCTCGCCCGAGGTCTTACTTGCGGCAAGCAGATTAAAAGCTGGGATCTGGGTGGTGGAAATAAAGGATTAAGTAAGTAATTAAGAGGTGTGAAGAAAAAAATATGTGAAGATTGTAAAATAGGCAATATACAGTAACAGTGAAAATGAAAGACTAAAATGAAAGATACCCTTGGTTCATCCGGAAGGACTATGACGTCTTCATCTGGGAGGCCGTCGTCATCGGATTTCAAAGACTGTACAAGAGAGGTCCAGTTTCGGTCATCATCCATACATTCTCCATAGTCAGAAGTTACATCGGACATCGCACAAAGAATGAAGGGATGGAAACAAATCTGCTTACCCGCAATTCAGATTCAGTGCCAGAGGACAAGGAGTGAGCATCATCCTCAGCCTCATCACTCTCTGTCGCCTGACTCTGCCTCCCTTTCTCATGTTCAACCTGAAGAAGGGGAGAGACATTACTCTCAAAAAGTTACAGCAGACAGAGAAACATGGAGTTTAGCAGTTAACTTAAACAGTACATCTCAATGGTCTGTTATGGCTTCCTCTCTTCGTCCCCTAGATGCCCTGTGTGAAAGAACTGTTCGGATATGAAAGCAGAATCCACCATATTAGTTTTTATCAGGGCCGTGCACAGACATTTTGGGGGGCAGGTGCTCAAGCAAAACCAAAAACATAACAAACAAATGATAGGCCTAAATAACGCAGACAACGTCGTTTTAATGATAATTACACTGGCTTTGCTCGCGAGTACCGAGGCTAGTAATGACGAAATTACAGCGTGAAGGTGGCAAGTCCTACGGACCTACTTCATAGTTTTTTTTAACGGATATATAACATAAAAAGTAAGTGAGTGTTGTTTAATCGTGGTTTCATAATTAAAACAGTGCCTACCTGAGTGATATCATTCACGGTAACAGAACTGGGGCGGGGATGCGGTGCTTTTCCTGACAAGTTGTATTCGAAATGACGGAAGATGCGAATGTCGGGGGGGGGGGTACTTTTTAAATTGATACGGTGTATTTTTTCGTGGGTACTACTATACATGTCCCTCTTTATATTTTATAGAATTTGAATAACAAATAAAGAAAAAATAAAATACATTTAACACCAGCCAAAAAAAGGGCACTTTTTGACTCTGAGGGCAAAAGGGCTGGGGCTCAAGCCCCCCTTGGGCCCTATCTGTGCAAGTGCCTGGTTTTTATCTTGGTGTCCTGTGTGTTCTCAGGTTGAGGTGAGGAGACAAGAAGGGGGAAACTTAAACACTTTAGTAGAATGAGATGCACCCTCTTAGTAGGGTCTTTCAGTGGCAGGGTCTGACCTGGGTAGGAGTCTCCGGATTGGCTGTTCTGTTGACCCCATCCCCAGATGACTTCGTCGTGTCACGCAGACAGAAAGGGTAGGGGGTGTCTGTGTTTTCAATGTTCTCCTTAATGGCAGTCTGTGAAGCAATAGAAAATAGCTGCTTCAGAACTGCGGTCACTGCACCTACTATTAGAGTTATTGAATTTCCTAAATTAATTTACCAGCCGTCTCTGGACCCTTGTGTGGGGCCGCCGCTCACAATCCAGAAGATTCCGTGGGCCAGTATGAAGCTGTAAATAGAGCACTCAATGTAATGTGTGGAGATACTGTTAACATTTAAGAATATTGCATTTTCTGTAGCTTGTCATTTCGATACATTTGACATAACCCAATCGCATACTTCAAATATAAGTTAATTGAGGAAACACAGAATGACAGAAACATGACAAGCAGACTTACAAGGTAAGGGCGAGGTTTCAAAACCCTTCTGCGTATTTCGGCACCATCAACACGGTCCATTTCTTCGGAGAAACAGCACAGTGGAGACAAATTCATATGAATGTCTCCTACGTCCTCGTCTGTAGATATACATCTACATATATACATCAGATATACAGCTGGAAAAGTGACAAGAATGACGTCACTGTCACTGATTGTGACGTTGTTGATGATGACCTCACCCTAAGAAGTTGTTGTGACCTGAATATTCAATACAATATTAAAACATTATTTTCCCCATGAGCTAACTTGTTGTCCTCCACGATGAAATCGGGGAGAGGAGTATGGATCGGCCTCTGTCCTTTCATATGTCACAGAATTCTGAAAAAAAGTCCCACACTTTATCTCTGACACCACTGGGACAATTTTTACGAAATGTTGGTGAATGATGCGTCTTGCCATACAGGTGCGCCCTTTAAAAAATGACACTGATTGGCCCAATTTTTACGAAACTTGGGTGAATGATGCGTCTTGCCATAGAGATTGTTAGAAGTTTTGAGGTGACGCCATCATCTCATGATGGTGCGGCTCAAGTGATCGGAGGAGAGGAGAGCGCACCTCAGACCGCACGCACCTTTTGGACAATTTACTGTTTTCTAAAAATACTGTCAAATCCTTGGAAATGAATCAAATACGCACTACAAGCTCCGATAACTTTTCAGTCACCAATTCACCAATTCAGTCACCAATTCATACAAGGAGGGGCGCTTCATCAGAATCAGAATCAGAATTATTTTAGAATTCTTTTATTAAGTATATTTGCACATACAGGAAATTGACTTGGTGAGGTTGGTGCATGGACATAAAAAACAAATAGCATTAGCTATTTTTGCTAGCAAATAGCAAAAACAATATCATTCGTGGGCGACAACATGTTTACTGTTTACACTTGTTCACACTTGTAGCGCCAAGAAACTAAAATAGATGTCATTTAACGAGGACAAGTTTATATTCTCTGCGGAATACATTTAAACAAATCATTGAAGTCTGCCCCCAAATGCAACGGTTTTTACTTTAAGTAGAATATATTTAAAAGTCATTGAAATTAATTGATGATAGAATAACCAAAGATTAGGCTATTAGAGTACAATCTGATGAAAACATGCACAGCAAATCTGAAATCCGAAAATCAACGCCAACAGTGTCGCCACTGTCGTCAGATCCCAAGATTTTCGACTGTCATGGGTAAGTGGCGTGTCCATAGGTACAGTCGCATGCGCGTCTCCTTGGCCCACTCTCACTGTCCCGTTAATCCCAAACTAACCCTCAAATACTTGGACAGCTTTGAAATAATACTGTAAAGAACTTTGAAAAAATACCGTAAAAAGAATGAAATATTATAAGAATGAAAATATAATAAGATATTAGCCTACTGTAAAATACTGTCTGCTTTCCCACTTTGTGACAAGGACATTGTAAAAAACATGAATTAAAGTGACATTAAAATATAAAATGTATATCAGTCGGTAAATGGGGCAAGTGGAGTGCTTTTTGTGGTTCTATGGTTGGGTGTAAAATTCTAATCACTTTAAAATGCTAAAATTAACAGAGGTTAATAGGCACCAAAACTTTCAATCTATAGAACCCTACTGCTTGTTGAAGCTAGAAACATAAAAACAACTTCATAATGTTTAAATGAATAACCCTGAAAAAGCTTTTGGATAATTACTACAGTACAGGATAATCAAAGTTTGCATAAATTAACATGGAATGAACAATGAAGATGGCTGCAGTACAGGCCTGGCAGAGCATCTCCAGAGAAGATCAATGGGTCGCCGACTTTAGGCAGTTATTGCATGGATTGTTGACTGAATACTCAACATGAGTGCTTAATTTGGACATTATATGAATATGTCCCATTACTTTTGGTGCGTTTTTTTTTTTACATGAATTGACAGTCAGTCTCTTCCGTGTGCTGAGAAAATGTCATGACTCTAAGACCAATCAAATTAGTTCAAATCGCCTTGTGAGGATTCTTAAGTCCACTGTGCCTGTCAAACCTCACAACTCCACAGCTCTGTCATAGCTTGTTAATGGACAGGCTGATTCATTGGGATTGACAGGTTTGTAAAATAACTTAATCATATCCGATCTTTGTTTAAGTCATATAGATTCACTATACACACTCTCAACTAAACTTAACCTACCAATACAGTTGTATTTTCAATAAGTGTTCATGTGTATTCTATTAATGGGGAAGAAAACATATTAATCTGCCTATAAATCACTGTAAACATTCATTTTAATGTCAACCTCTAGAACCGGATTCCCCAATGTTCTACCTACCGTATATGTTGTTACTGTAACATTGTTTTTTTTATTATTTCTTTTACCAGTGCTTGTGATTGCATCATTTGTTTGTGTGTTTTAGGCGTTTATATAGGTGTTTATATTTAAACAGCGTTTTTTTAACACCTTTGATTAGTAATGTGCCTGTGAGATTTGAGCCATCATTAAAAAGGTTATTTTTTTGGTTATCTAGCACGGCTAATATAGTCTCTGTGGGCTGGGTCACACAGTGTGTGTGTGTGTGTGTGTGTGTGTGCGTGTGTGTGTGTGTGTGTGTGTGTGATGTAAACACTGTAGACAGGTGGAAACAATCAGGCCTACAGGCCTATTGTGAATATTAGTTGTTTTATAATGTGGCACTGCAGTTTTTGTGGTCTAACACTCAGTGCTTGTCTAGTGTTGATTGTTTGGCAAAATCAAGTTTATTATCGCAGCTCATGAATTACAGAGATGAAGCGTTCAAATGGTTTAAATATCAGGTTACTTTAAAGAGGACCAACCGACTCCTATGATATGTTTTGACCTGACGGCCAGCTGCAACTCTCCTTAAAGTGCCCGCCTGAACTTTCGTAGACTCGTAGACACGAGTGCAGTTCGGGTCATTCATTTTCAGCTCTGGCACCACAAGTTCATATTTCATGTGCAATGACAACAATAAAGACAATGACAATGACAATGACAACAATAAAGCTGTCATGTTGACATGCTTTTATTCATATTATTCTGTGTGTATATATATATAGTGGGGCACCGCACCGTGAGAGGGCTACCTTGACGGACACTGAGCGCAACAGAACAGACAGAGTTGGCGGTACAGGAAATAATAAAGGATTTTTATTATGCTCGGTACTTGATAGGGCAGGGGGAAGGTGGAGAAAATAACTAATGTTCTTCCCAGATCGGGGTATCTCACTCGAGCTGGCCCGGCCTTGTGGAAACACAAAGACAGTGATCAGTCTTGCTCCCTCCTTGGGGTGTCTCCCCCGCCCTTGGTTCATGATGATGTGAGGAAAGTTTGCAATCGGCAAAATAAATCGGAGTAATTCAGACTCAGGATACGTCCTTGTATTTTCAGATAAAGCTCAATGGACAGAGCGGTAATACAGATTTTTCACAGGTTTAGCTGGACTGAACCTTGAAGCTTTACACCTCAATCCAACAAACTTTCTTCAGGAACTTTCTTCTAGTTACATTACAACATTACATCATTACAACAACACAGATTTTCTGGACAATCTCTGTGGTCCTATCCCCACCCCTGTTACACTCCAGCGTGAAGAATTTACAGCAGGGCATCTCTCTGAAGAGAGAGGGGGGGGTGTAGTCCTCTCAGTAAACAATGTGTTGCATTGGTACAGGGGGAGGAAGGAGAGGGTGTAATGGGTGGGGGAAGTGAGGAAGAGGGGAGGGAGAAAGGAGAGAGGAAGAGAAGGCTCAGAGATAGATAAATAAGCCGGAGATGGTGATGTTAGTCAGAGTTGTTGAGGAAGCTCAACTGACCTCACCCTCTCCTCTCTCTCTCCCTCTCCTCTCTCTCTCTGATGGAGATCTCAGAAGGCCAAGGCCAGGGAGCTTCCCTGTTCTGCTTCCCTTTACTCAACTCCTCCTGCAGCAGGAGTCGCGTACGCTCCACACCGGAATACGTCCTGCTCGGCCTGGTCCTGTCCTCCGTGTCTCTGCTGACCGTGTTCCTAAACACGCTGGTGATCATCTCCATCTCCCACTTCAAGCAGCTCCACACCCCCACCAACCTGCTGCTGCTCTCCCTGTCTCTGGCAGACCTGCTGATGGGACTGCTGGTCATGCCCGTGGAGAGCCTCCGCGTCCTCCAGTCCTGCTGGTACCTAGGGAGGCTGCTCTGCGCCACCTCTCTCTACACCCTCTTCGTGCTCATCTCAGCCTCTCTCAGCCACATGGTGCTGTTCTCTGTGGACCGCTACCTGGCTGTGTGTGACCCTCTGCTGTACCAGGCCAAGGTCACCCTGGGCAGAACAGTAGCGGCCACCACTCTGAGCTGGTTCTGCTCCCTCCTCTACAACGCTTTCATTCTGTTGGACCAGCTGATAGAGCCAGATGCTTTCAGCTCCTGTCACGGAGAGTGTGTGGTTGTTATAAATTACACCTCTGGGATGATAGATCTCATGGTGACATTTATTGCCCCTTACACTGTTATTGTAGTGCTCTATATGAGAGTGTTCGTTGTGGCCATATCTCAGGCACGGAGCATACAGTCTAAAGTTGTTGGTGTCAAGTCTGGTATGGCAACTGTGGCTGTGAAAAAGTCTGAGAGAAAAGCCGCAAGAACTCTTGGTATCATTACATTTGTGTTTCTGCTCTGTTTCTTGCCATATTTCTGTTTCTCTTTTGCTGGATATTCGTCATCCACTTCAGTTGTACTGCCCTATCTGTCGTGGCTGATGCAGATTAACTCTTGTCTCAACCCACTGATCTACGCGTTATTTTATCCCTGGTTTAAAAAAGCAACTAAACACATCCTGAGCCTGAAAATACTGCAGACATCATCCTCATTATTCAATGTGCTCAACAGTTAGAGGTCACATGCTTTATGAAATATCAGCCATGTTTTAGTTTACTGTCCTGTTACCAGTCCTATTATTATCATGCTATAACTAATGGTGCAAATAGACTTTGGGACACATTAAGGGTCTTTTTGCACTCCCAACAACACAGATATGTAAAACGGGCTTAGATGTTTGCATGTTTCTTTGTAATGTACACACTGTGCGAGTGTGTATATGCATGCACTCATGTCTGCAGTTTTGTGGATCTGTAGATATGTGTATGTATATACATGGATACTGATGCCTGCAAAGTATTATATTAGAATCAATTTTTGACATGTTTGTATGCATTCATGCACGTTGTGTGTCAGTGTGTATAGTCATAGTAATAGGTGTATCCCTGTGTGTCAGTGTGTACAGTTCATAGTAATAGGTGTATGATCTTGTGTGTGTGTGCATACATAAATGTAGGTGTGTTTGCTTTTGCATACAGTATGTGCATGTACCATAGTATTTAGTAGCATTTGCGGGAATATGTAGGCTGTTTGTATACATGTTTGAATTTGATGTGTATGCATGCATAGTGTAAATATACTGTTACGGTTCCCCCTCCTAACCAACCCTCAGGCACCGGCTGCCATCACTGGAGCGTCTTCCCAGTCGACAGCGCAGCTGGACCCGATCCCCAGTCAACGCACCTGCAACCCATCCCCAATCAACGGCCTACTCAAACCCTGCCTGAGCTTCAGTCCAGTGCCAGAACGTACTGTGACCATACGGTAACCTCTTGAGTATTCTCATCGCTACGCTTCAGCCTGCCAGTGTTTTTCCTTCCGTCTCCTCATCGTTGCCTCACCCCTTTTCTCCTGACTGATTCTGCACACTTAACTGACCTCAATGGGACGTTTAATGCAAAATATCTTGTTGAGTGTGCAGATCTTAAGTCTGAATACCGCAGTCGTAGAAAAGTTAACCATTTGTAGATTATTATGTATACTTTGTTCATGTATTCATTAATTTAGATCAGTAAGTAGATGTTTGAACCGAACAGACATTGATGTACACATATATTCACTAGATATGACGGTTAACAAACAATGTTTAAATGTTTATGAAGACTCAAGTGGATATATGTCCCCTACAGGTATGTCAAGGGAATGTTGGAGTACTACGACACTGGATCGATGAGATCTTTGACAAAGGATTCCTATCAAACACAGACGTTGCAATTTTATGTCACATTACCTCATTGTCACCTTTGAATTTGTTATAATAATGACACAGAAACAGTGTCAATGAAAAGACAACATAAATTAGTGTGGCGCATGTGGAGGACACCGTAATTAAATTAAATCCTATAGAAGAACTGTATGTCTCAATTTTGGGAAATTCTAGGGATGTGACATATTTCTAGTTGTACAGTCAATATGAGTAACTTATATCACCTGATTTCCTCAGACTCAATTTAACTTATTGAGTGATTTGTTGATGACATTTTTGCATTTCAGCTAATTTTAACAGTGTCATAGCAAAGGGTCTGAATACTTATGTACATGAGGTATTTCTGTATTTCAATTTTAATAAATTTACTGAAATTTAAAAAAACCTGTTTTCACTGTGTCATTCTGGGGTATTGTGAGTGGATTGATGGCAAATTCTTTTAATTTAATCAATTTTAAATTGAGTCTATAACACAACAAAATGTGGAAAAAGTGAAAGGGTCTGAATACTTTCTGAAGGCACTGTATACCCAAACCAAGTCGAAGAAAGAAACAAAGCACTAACCACACATCAGTGAACACAGAGAAGGGGTAAGTAGTGAATACATATATATACACATATTGAGACTTTTAATTGGAAGGATGAAACTAATCAGAATGATTAACAGCAACCTAATTCTGCAACCTTTCCTTAAAGTACAGTAATTAATAGAAAACGAACAACATTGTGACCCAGGTCCTATGGTCAGGAAGGGTTAACTGCTCTATAGATGAGGTTGGTGGTCAACAACTCCCCAACCCCAGCAACCATTCCAACGGTAATCCAGGAGGGATGTCCCGTCCTATTCAGGCCCGGCATTCCACATGCTTTAGCTAGCTGGGCCTGGCATTGCACCATGCCACAACTCTGTTATTGTCACCCCAGGGATACAAACATGTCCAGGGCTTTCCACCTGTGTGCAGATCACTGCGCAGAGTGACCGGGTATTGGTATGCCCAATCACAAAGAGAAGAATGCTGTTTGAATGGGGGCCAACCCCAAACGCTCTGAGATATGCCAAAACAAATGCATGCGAAAAAACGTTATATGAAATGATAACACTGCATATTTTGACATATCAGTATAGTCTCTGACAATGATTTGTTCATTTTGGGGTATAAAGACAAGCAAAACATGTAGAGTTGCTAAGATTGCAATAATTAATATTTTTCATTACCAGTGCTTGACTGAATGGTGTTAGCGGTGCATATTCAATGGCTGGGTTCGGTCAGTGCTGATCCGTGGCGATGCCATACCTGTTGCCAGCGGTCAAACTGTCAAAAGTTAACAAAGGCCCCCCCAGGAGAGAAAAACAGCTGCTAAATGGTCAATTCTGGTGGCATTTGAGAGAAGAATACAGCCACATTTTAAAGGTTAGGGCTAGTTCACCCTACTGTAAATACATTTTCCATGACTTTACTATATTCCAATTCCATATGTTTTCCACATCTTGTTGAAATCTGATAAAATGCAGCTGCTAAATTGTTAATTGAAGTGACATTTGAGGGAAAACCAAACCTTAAAGGAATGCTTCACCGTAAACACGGTAGTCCTAGCAATTTTCAATGATTTTCCATAGCTTTTTTTTTAACAGTGTCATAGCAAAGGGTCTGTAGGTTTTCTTTTCAGATTAACTAGCGTTTATCTTTAAGTTGGCTCAAAATGACCTTACTCATTTTAAAGTTTTGTTATATGTTGAGACGAGGCTTTCCTAGTTGGGAAAGCCGGGGGAAATCCTTTGCAGTAAGTAGATACAAAGGCGTTGAAGTCTGTTTAATCACTAAAAAAAGTTGTTTGAATTTTCAGTCCAAACCCAACGGGTGTGGCTGTGTGTGATATCTCGCACCACACCTACTGCTCTCTCTCCCGTCTCTCTCCGTCTGCTCTTGTCAGGGAGAGATGCGCCCCAGCAGAACTGGTTAATTAAACGTTTTTGTTATTATTTTGTTATTTTCGTTTAGGCTATACAGTGAAGCATGTATTCTTCTTTTGGCTCTATATTCCAAAGGTAATCAAATAATCAAACATTTACTATGAGGTTAAAGTATAGATTGTCAGCTTTATTTAAGGGTCATTTTGTACATGTTGGTTCTACCAGTCAGAAATGACAACACTTTTTATACATTGTCCCCCTATTTTAGGGGACCAAAAGTAATGGAGGTAACTACTGACAGCAGAAGCAGAATGTATTCCGAAGTGTACAGAACACTGAGCTGAGTACCTGCCCTTGCATAAATCTGTGCACGTGACTGTGTGTGGGGATTTTCGGCTTGAACCAGAGACAAGCACCCAGACTACATTTTAATGAAAACACCTTGCCTCCCTATTCCTGACTGCCTAGCCATACTTACCATTGGTTGACCATTAGTGCCAGTGAATATGTGGTCATATGAAGAAATTAAAGTCTGTCAGTATGTAATTTTTAACATTTCAATCAGTCAGTCAATCAATCAATCAATCATTCAAAATGTCAACATTCAAAGGCTAAATTCTTTCACTAAATGAAAACAAAATGGCTATATTGGCTTTGGTACAGAGGCATGAAAATTGGTAGACTGGTCTGGTTTGTTTACATCCATAAGCACTGCGCTAGCGCATACATCCGATGAATCGGTCAGTGTTTACTTTTCTGCCTCAGTTGAGACGTGCCTCTGTGGCTGGCTGGGAGGCGCAAAGCACTATGGATGTTGTAGGAGTTCATCATTCTGACAGATTACTTCCTGGTCCGATAAAAGGCTATTTTTTTTCACTTATTTTATCAAATCGTTTTGTATCACCTGGCTACATTTAGACAACAAAGACCACCAATAACTTGCTATTGAGTCATGGTGACAATCGGTGACATTTTCCTTTCAGTAGCACTGTCAGCATCTGTCATTGTACGTCAATGGCTTTTTTTTTCTTCTAGAGGTGAAACATTTTTTTTTTTTTTTGCAATATCTACTGGACTATGTGAAGATTGTCACGAGAATAAAGAAGTTGAAAATAAAAAATAAAGAAGTTGGCTTCATTGGGGTGATGGGCGGAGCTTGTGTAGATTGACAGCAGACAAACATATTGCGGCGTTGCAAACATCTAGCTAGTGAGAACGTTCTGGAGGTGAGTGGAAGCAACTTTGTACGGCAACATTTCTCAATGGAGAACGGTTTACCGTAAACTCATTCTTGAACAAATACTTGACAAATGATTAAAACATAGCCATCTACTCTGACCAATTGTGGGATTATCCCTACTCTCCTGTCTTGTGCTCAGCGTTGTTGACTAGCGCTATACCGTTAGTTAGCCTGCGGTGGCACCTGTCATTTGCATTCCCCAATTATTCCAGATTTGTCCGTCTGGTTTGTTCCAGATACCCCATTTTTTGGGCGTCTCGGGTTTTCTCTGCGGGTTCCAGTTGTCCCCACCGAGGTCGGACTAGTGTTTCGGCACCGTTGCAGTGCCGCTCTGCTTTCAACATAACTGAACTGCCAATCCGCTACACTTCACTACGTCTCTGGGCGACCAGCGGTGTGTTTATGTCTTTGTTTTACGAAAACGGTGAGTATCCGGACGACAGGAGCGACGGATGGGAAAGGTATTTTAACCTCAATTGTACTTTTATCCCTACTTCTGTGTCTGTCTTCATGTTACATGTACACCTGGTTGTGTTTGAGTGGTGTAATTCCCCTATGTGGACCAATATGGCGGCGTCCTTCCCTTGCGCACTCTTCGCTGTGACGCACTCTGCAGCACAGCTCAGTCGGGGCCTGGCCTGCCTGTAACCCTCTCACTTGTCATGTGTGCGATGGTACATGGCATGTTCTCTGGCACTCTGCAGCCTACATTGCAACTGTGTTTGGTTTGTTATGAAACCTAATTCACATGAGATTGATCCATGTTTTTGCAATGTTTTCTCGTGTGCGTTTGCCTGCCCAACCATTCATTCTGTACCAGGGTTTGCCAGCTGTTGGATGTTGAATTCAGATTTTGCTTAAAAATGTTACTGTCAGCTTGCCATGTCTACCCAGTGTTTTTGTTAAAACAGAAAGAACCTTGATGGCAATAAATCTGATTAGTTATTCCAACTTTAATTAACAATTTAGAATTAATTCCTAGATGGATCCTTTAGTTATGTGATGAGTCATCACTAAAAAGATAAGGCTTTGGGATGCCTGTGCACCTGTAATATACGTGAGAACCTGTGTGCAAGCAAGGGTGGGAAACCCATAGTGATTTGTCAAGTGCCTGCCTCACAATATGATGGCGTCCAACTATGTATACTGTATACTATATACACTGTTTTGCCACGATTTTCAGGATTGTCCAACCAGTGTTCCTTTCTCTCTTCTCCTCCCAGAGCTGTTGCACAGCTGTTGGAACCTGTGTGGGGGGAACTTAGCCTACAAGCGCGGAGTTTGCAGCCTCAGTGGCAAGACCTCTTTCATGTCCAAGCCCGAGTCCTCTTGCAGTCGTTTATGTCACCCCCCCTTCGCCAGACAGAGGACACCAAAAATTTGCAATCCAAGATCTTCCTGTCGTACTGATAGAGCCCACGGTGAGCCAAGATGTCCGTCAACGTCAACCGCAGCGTGTTGGACCAGTTCTACCGCTACAAGATGCCCCGTATAATTGCCAAGGTAGGTGCTGGTGATCAGAGCAGGCAGAAGTTACCAGTACTCTGCCTACTCAGCCAGGGTCAGCTGTTATGGTTAGGGTAGTCTGGTAAATTTGCGTCGTAAGGCAGGTCCGGGCGAGAGGTTGGACATTTGGGATATGTGCCCCATCGTCTTGTAGCTGATTTTTGCAATTCATCTAAAAGGTGTTATATGGGGCTTTCCTGCTTTAACAGTACAGCTCGCTGTGGTGTTATTTCGAGCCACTAGGTGTTTTTAAAAAAATAAGAATATTCGATAATTGGGGTGTATTTGCATGAATGCAATTTGGAGAGAACAAATGTGTAGAAGTTATCCAGATGACATGTTGGGTTTTGTGAGACCAACGTAATAGTGAGATAGATGGCATATATCATACTCCACTGTCTTTCTGTGCCTTTCATGTCAGGAGAGCCTCCATTTTGCACATTGGGAAGGCAATTCTGCTGTCAGAATGTGACGCAGCAGATTTCCTCAGTGTTGTTTTCTCCCCATCCGTCCCCCAGGTGGAAGGCAAAGGGAACGGGATAAAGACTGTCATAGTCAACATGACCGACGTTGCCAAGGCTCTGAACAGGCCCCCCACATGTGAGCATACCCACCCCCCACACTTCCTCCTCAGTACCAAGCCTTTTGGGCACTAGTCTTGAGCCACTAGATTGGCACCCGTAAATCGATACATATCTGGACTTCGGTTTAAAAATCTACCTTTCCTTCCACATCCAGATCCCACCAAGTTTTTTGGTTGTGAGCTGGGCGCCCAGACCCAATTTGACGCCAAGAATGACCGCTACATCGTCAACGGGTCCCACGAGGCGAACAAGCTCCAGGACATGCTGGACGGATTCATCCGCAAGTTTGTGCTGTGCCCCGAGTGCGATAATCCAGAAACTGACCTGGTAAGTGACCTTCATGCCAGCGCCTCTTTGTGAAATAAGGTGTGTCAAAAAAACAAAACAAATCCTCCTTCAGGGAGTCGTTATCGATCGAATCTACTTGTCCTGCTGCATAAGAGGATGACCACTGGCTCCCATGTGAAATAGAACATTGTATTCATACATATATATATATATATATATATATATATATATATATATATATATATATATATATATATATATATATATATATATATCATTCATTTTAAAAGTAAAACATGTATGCACCGATCCCAGATTGCCCCTTTTAGATCATGGGTGCCAAATAAAATGCAGAGGATGGCATGGGCGAGAAAATGGATCTTCTGTCCTAGAGCTGGCTCAGCAGCTGACCGATCCCGCTGACACCTAAAACCCTGACTCCTGTCTCGATGAAAATGCCTCGCTTTATTCTGTTACAGGTTGCGTTACGTGTCGCGCCTATTATCAAAATACCGCTAAAACATTTCCCTCGCTTCTCCACGTTGTCATGTTTGTGACAGCTGCCCATTTTACAGATGATGAGCCTGATTTAGATAGTATGCGTGATGACCACAACAAACCGTGTGCGAGTAGATAGATATTTTTAAAACGAGTTGGTCAAAGTTAATACTTAATATTCCTAATACTTAAATTTAAACAATTCTCTGTTGTTCATAAGCTGGTATGCTACTCTCCCTCTTTCCGCTCTACGGCAAATCCTTTGTTCCACAAGCTGCAGTTCGCTTTCGGGCAGGGACATTGTTTTTATTGTTGTGTACTATACTTTCGTATTCTGATCAAATCGTTAACCCTAACCCTTTCACCTGATCATACCGTGCACACAAGTTCTACTATTTTCGCGGGGCTGCTGGAACACTTGATCAACGAGTAGAGCGGTGCAGATCTCTTCTGGTTTTTCTTGCGTCGCGATTGATACGTACGATGATCTATTGAAGAGTGCCAATTAAAGTAGTTCAAAAAGTAGCTGATAATGAGTTGGTTGACGGCTTCTTGGCTGCTCATTTGTGGAACACGCTGGCACTAGTTTTAGCAGTACATTGAGCAGTAACACTGGTGAACTGATAACCTTACAGGATGTAAATTGTTTATGTATGATAACCTTGACACTGTTTTAGAGACGGTGCACCATGACGTCCCTACCACAGACATGGTTGTTATTGTTGTCTGCGCACTCACGTCATCTCAGCTGTGCAGCTGACGAATGTTTGGCGAGATTTTACAACAGTTTGCGTCATGGCATCGGATCAGTAAATGGCACTCCCTATCTCAGATTCCTGATCCAGCATTTTTAGGCCAAGATCAGCCTGATACCGGTGCTCAGTGTTGGATGGGTGCATCTCTAATCAAAACATTCAGAAAATCTCTTAGAAGTCATTAGAAACTAGGTCCACTGTGATCACGGATTGCTCCCCGTTATGAAAGAGGCCATAGACTAGAAAAGTTGAGTTATCCACTAGCGGGCATTCCTGGCACCATCTGTTGTGAGCTCAGTCCACCATGTTAACTTTGCTAGCTTATATGCCATTTCTTGTGGGTATTTTGTGTTCATGGATAAATGGAAAACATGCCTTAACATGTGCACCGGTAAGTGAATATTTTCAAGGAAAGGCGGCAGAACAGTTCTTTTTGAAAGTATCCAAACATGGCCCGTCACTACCGCGAATGTTGTTTTCTCACAACCTCTAACTAGGAACCGTCACTCCGTTGTTTTGCAGTGAGTCACGTGATGGAATGTTTTTCGTCCAAACAGCCTTGTCTTCTGGTGTGGCATCCACAGTGGGGTGGTGGGGGGGGGGGTGAACTTGATGCCCCCGCACCCCTGCTGTTTATTTTTTTTGCTGACCGTGCAGGTCTCTCATAAGGTCAACACTGTCGTTGGTCCCTGCGGGGGGAGAGAGAGGGGGGGGGGGGGGGGGGTGTCTCTTTTGCAGTGATGCATATCTAGGCAGGCCTTAATATGACCACATGCCAGGGCCATTGCTAACGAGAGAAAACAATTGAATGGAAGGGAATGTGCACCGTGACTCTTTCCAACGCGCTTGTCATTGTTTGAATGAGCTGGCCTCACTGTTCAGTTGTCCAGTCAATAAAAGAAAGTTGCACCGGATTGTTATTGAAAACTGGCTTCAATATCATCCGAAATGGTGGTGCATTTATATAAGTTACACATGGTTGTTTCATAAAGCTGAGGGATTTGTCAGTCATCCAAAGGAAAGATGCCTGTGAGAGACGGGCAGGAGGGCAAAAACTGTTCACTGTCACTGCAGCAGTTACTGCAACTCCTCCTCTCTGCGGTGTGGAGATGCACCGCTCTTGGAGACATGTCACATGATCCCTCAGTGGGACTCGGGATGCAGCACCAAGCGAGGATATTGTAACTCTGGTCTGGTCCCTATGCCAGGGCATGTCAGCATGTCTCTGTGGTAGAATGAATTTGCTGCTGATTTCTCCCGGTAACCAGATAAGAATTCAGGCCTTGTAACCTCTACTATAACCTCAAAAGGATGTCAAAATTACCTTGTGATTTATTTTTTGTCCATGCTATGATCTTGATTCTGAAGTATTAATGGTGGGTGTTTACTGTGAACAGTATGCCTATTCAAAATGCATTAATACCATACAAACAAATTGAGGTTGACCGGTTTTGACATAATTGAAAATCATATCGGCAGTATTTTGAAAATACCTCAAAATGCCAAAAGCTGTACTACACGTTCCTCTTTATCCCCCCCCCAGCACATCAACCCTAAGAAACAAACCATCGGGAACTCATGCAAGGCATGCGGGTACAGGGGCATGCTGGACACGCGGCACAAGCTCTGCACTTTCATCCTTAGGAACCCTCCAGGTAAGCAAGTCTAGGAACCATTAGGGCTAGAACAATACGATCTGTGTCAATATAAATTAATCACCCAGATACAATCATGTATTTTTTGTTTTGTTATTGGAGAAAAAAGTTCTCGAGGCTGCAGCGCAGCTGTTAATAATTCAAATTGTGCAAGGGTAGTCTAAGAAATGGAAGGTAGCATGTGATGTGTATTGATCATACTGCAAAAATGTAACTGGAGCAGTCAGTGTCAACAACATCTCTGTGAAACCAACTGACCAATAGGAACAGAGGAGGTGGCGAGTGGAAGCATGACTAACCCTGTTACACAATGCAATGATTCAACCCAAACTACTGGAGTCGACCGTGTCTAACGACTGACTCCATGGGGTAATGCCCTATAATGGGGTAATGCCCTATAATGGGGTTAAGCCCTATAATGGGGTAACGCCCTACAATTCACCCTCTCTCCCCTTCTGCGAACAGAGGACATTGGGTGTGCTAAGAAGGAGAAGAAGAAGACCAGAAAGAAGGACAAGGAGAACGGCACTAGTGGTGGCGAAGGAGGAAACCATAACGACATCGACGCCCCTGAGGCTGTGGTGAGTGCCACGTCATCGCGCCGTGCTAGCCACACCCCCTTCAAGAATTTTAAGCTGAAACTGTAGGTAATAAGTATATCAATATACAACCATTTTGGTTAGAAATAATAAGCAATTTTGTTAAAAGAAAGAAAAGAAAGATGTTTAGACCCGAACTCAAAATCCTTATGAGAGATGTCCTTTTGATGACCCGTAATCGATCTGATGTCATCGAGGTGAGTTCTCTGCCTGTTTTTTTTTGTAAAAAAGGGTAACGCCCCCTTCGAATGGAGGTTTGTAGTGTGTTGCTAGCCTGTAAGAGCAGAGCCACCGCTGTGCCCACAAGGCTTTGCTATATTATAGCTAAAGGTAATCGGCTAAAGTGATTTTCTTGCAGCACAGTAAATTCCTATGAAGACAACCAAATTATTTTGTGAAATGCATTGATCAAAGGAACTATACCAGGTCTCCAGACTAAGCTTTTCCCCTGGTGGCACCAGCACATGATTTGGTCGCACTAAATTCTGTCACGCAGTAGAAAAAGTAGGCCAATCATCTTAGAAATGAACTTGCCATTGCGTTCAGAGACAACTGGTGCTACAGTATGTGTATGCTAAATGTTCCTCTTATCGTTACAATGGTGTTACTGTTTACAAAAATGTCTTTAGGGCTACAAATTATAAGGCGCTGCAAGTCATGAGAGAAAAGCTAAATATATTTTCTTACTGGACGCTGCTTTGGTGAAAGTCTCCGCTCTGTGTACATGTGCATCCGAGATACAACATCCTCGTATTGCCACACAACTTACAGGGTCCAAAATTAACACCTGCTATGAGCTACGAAAACCTGAAGAGAATCAGAATGGGATTGAGATGAATTAGCAAAACGAGTAAAACATATGATGCCAAGTCATTCAGCCTCAGTGTAAACACAAATACATTAGATATTATATGAGGGTGCGTGAATGGGTCTTTCTCATTCAGAATGCTCACAAAGCTGTCTCCTGTCAGTCAATGGAATAACAATGACTGCCAGAGTCATCTTGGACTAAACATCTCTAAGTACGGATAGGCCTACATTTTCATTGTGGCGGGTAAACTCTCAGGCCGAGAGCCACAGAGGTCCGTCAGTGGCTGAGCTTCTCTTCCCGCCCCCTCCAGGACGGTGACGATGACGACGAGGACTGGGCGGAGGAGACCACGGAGGAGGCCCAGCGGCGCAGGATGGAGGAGATCAGCGAGCACGCCAAGAACCTCACCCTCAGTGAGGACCTGGAGAAACCCCTGGAGGAGAGGGTCAACCTGTTCTACAACTTTGTCAAGGTGACGCCCCCCTGTACATACAGATGTTTACCCGTCGACTCCCTAATTTTGTCAAGGTGACGCCCCCCTTTATACACAGGTGTTTACCTGTCACCTCCGGAACGGTTTGCCTTAGTCACCTCCGTAACACAACTGTCTGTTTTGACCGAAGTTCTAACACGGATGCTAGTGTCACACCTAGTCTGGTCTCCTTCTGTAGACTGTCCGCTACTACAGTCGGTCAGTGTTTCAGATATTAATTTGTCAAACGACGGCAGGACACTGTTGCCGTGACAGCGAATCTATTTGCCTTTGTCGTGGGGGGGTATTACACATTGGCAAAACAACCACCAGGGGTCATCTTTGAGCAAATCTAATGGATAGGCTTACTGGACCTCAATGACACGCATTGAAGTTGTTAATATTGTGTTAGAGGGAAGATCTCGGCATACTCTGAGAAATATATTATAGAACAGTTATATGTACATAATGTGATTTATAATCCAATTGAGTAATTTATTCTCACAATAAACAGGTGTTTATTCAAACGTAATTTGCAAGATGGGCTACTACAAAACCCATGGTCATTTCTTAATTAAGATTATGTATTGCAGGGCAAACGTCAGATTAATCGCCATTGATCTTGAAATTGACAGTTTTTAATCATCCAATGGGGCCTATAGAAATTACTTAGGAACATGTTGACAAATGAGTCCCACTGAACATGAGCAGTTAACCAGAGTATGGCTGCAGGGATTCGCTCAAGCATTAGTGAGGTCGGGCACTGATGTTGGGCGAGAAGGCCTGGCTCGCCGTCGGCGTTCCAATTCATCCCAAAGGTGTTTGATGGGGTTGAGGTGGGGGCTGGGGTCTAGTTTTTCCACACCAAACCCGGCAAACCATGTCATTATGGACCTCGCTTTGTGCATGGGTACTAAGGGGCCTCGCCCAAACCGTGAAAAACAGCCCCAGACCTCCTCCACCAAACTTTACAGTTGGCACTACGCATTCGGCCAGGTATCGCTCTCCTGGCATCCGCCAAACCCAGATTCGTCCGTCAGACCGCCAAATAGCGAAGCGTGATTCATCACTCCAGAGAACGCGTTTCCACTGCTCCAGAGTCCAATGGCGTTGTGTGCTTTATCTAGCAAGGCAGAAATTTGACGAACTGACTTGTTGGAAAGGTGGCATCCTATGACAAGTCATTGAGCTCTTCAGTACGACCGATTGACCCTACTGCCAATGTTTGTCTATGGCGATTGCATGGCTGTAGGCTTGCTTTTATGCACCTGTTAGCAGTGGGTGTGGCTGAAATGGCCTAACCCAGTAATTTAGAAGGGGTGTCCACATACTTTTGGCTATGTAGTGTGCATTAAGATAATAAATATCTTCATCCAAATTGGCTGAGACAAATGAACAGACATGCGCTCGACAGAGCTCGAATTCAGCGTCAGAATGATGGGACGGCAAAGTCACTTTTAACCCCCCAACAGCAAAAGAAGGAGGACTGCGCCATCGACTCGTCAGACAGAGAGATCCTGGCCGAGGCGGAGCGTCTGGACGTGAAGGCCACGGCTCCTCTGATCCTGAGCGAGCTGCTGTTTGACGAGAACATTCGTGACCAGATCAAGAAGTACAAACGCCACTTCCTGCGTGTGAGTTGCCCCAGCTTACGCCTCTCCACTGTGTTGTTCGTTATGGTTCCATTCATCACTTAGGCGCTCGGCGAACTCATGAGGTCAACGCCGTAACAGTAGTTTGGCATGATGACTGTTCAGTAACATTAGTGGTCTGGAGACATGAAGATCAATGCTGGAACATTTCTTATCAGACATGTTGTAGCACTGATCTCATCTTACACATGATGTCAGTGTATCTACTCTTATTCTTGTGGATCAAGAGTAACAAATACTATTGTATTTATATTCTACACTATTGTATTATGTGTGCAGTGCCTTCAGTAAGTATTCTCCCCTCTGACCTTTTTCCATATTTTGTTGTTGCAACCTGACTTTATAATAGATTAACAAAATTGTCATTAATCTACACAGAATACCCCATAATGTCAAAGGAAAAAAATATTTTTAGAAATAATTAATTAATTAAATGAAAAGCTGAAATGTTTTGAGTCAATAAGTATTCACCCCTTTTGCTATGTCTTCAAGTCACTCAATAAGTTGAATTGAGTGCAAGGATAATAGTTAATGTGATTTCAGAATGAATATCTTTTGTTTTTATGCAGTCTCTGATTTGCATCGGAATCAATTACACACTGTGGATCAGGTTGTCGTTATAAACTGAGCAAATGGAGAGGAACAAAACTGTAGATTTTTGTAAGTCTCCCCAGGCCTCATGGTAGCATTCATGAGCAGTTTTGTTCCTCTTCATTAGAAGATGGGTAAATTAGAAGTAACCATTAGAGGATGGGTAAATTGTGACCATGAAGGGATGCACATGGTCAGAAACAATACTCAAATAGGCTGTGGCATTCAAGCGATGATTGATTGGTATTAACGTCAGGTTGTAACAAAATGTGGAAAATAGGTTGTAACACAACAAAATGTGGAAAATATGGGGAGAATACTTACCGAAGGCACTGCATCTCCACAGACATAAGGTCTCATTTACATTCCCCACATGCTGGTTATGGATCAGCTCATCCTGACCGTGGGTCCATTTCTTCTTCTCTCCTCTCGTCGCCAGTTTTGCCACAATGACAAGAAGGCCCAGAAGTATCTGCTGGGGGGCTTCGAGTGCCTGGTGAAGCTGCACCAGACCCAGCTTCTGCCCCGCGTGCCCCTGGTCCTCAAGGACCTCTATGACGCCGACTTAGTCGACGAGGACGTCATCTTTGCCTGGGCAGAAAAGGTAGCGGCGGTGAATTCGCTTTAGGAACTTTTTGTTTCTTTGAGTCTAGCAAACAAACAGAAGACAGTTGTCTGTGCATATAAATACATTACAAACAATATGAACTGACACCCAACCATAGACCCCAAAAAAGCAAGCCATGGAAAAACTCCCCTGTGGGGAAAAACATAAGGCACTGTGGCAAGGAAAATCCAAGTGTTTAATGCAATGTTTTAAAATTACTTTCCTCATCCTTGTCCATCTCAGCTTTAAATGGTCCAACTCCGATGACAAGGGGCGAGGACCTCTAGATGAAGTGTAAATACAATTTGAAGTTTGCCTGGAAAGAACTGGTTCTTAAGTGGGATCTGAATTCTTTATTTGCACTTGAGCATAAATATCACGCACTTTCAAATCCTACCTCTTTAACCTGTAAACCTGTGGGTCTTTATTAGGTGTCCAGGAAGTATGTCTCCAAGGAGCTGGCCAAAGAGATCCACGCCAAGGCGGCCCCCTTCGTCAAGTGGCTGAAAGAGGCAGAGGAGGAGAGCGAGGGAAGTGAAGAGGAGGAAAATGATGATAACGTGGAGGTAAACGGCCTACTCTGCTCTGCTCAGTCACCAACAGACAGCATGCTGCTAGACTTAGGCTAGCTAACCAAGAATTTCTCTTCAAAACCATCTGGATCGATCAATGACAGCATAGATGTAATACTAACAAACATATGAAAGCATACAAATGATAAACACTTGAACAAATCAACTGCAAATAATAAACAAAACCAATAAGAAGTGTATATAGGAAAAATCTAAGTCGTGAAAATGGTCTTGATTTCATTCGATCTCAACTCACTTGATGATAAATGAGCTGTACAAGGATGTCTGGGTTGATCCAACGAACATGTATCTCGCTCCCCTCTCCCCCCACGTCTCTCAGGTGGTGTACTCTTCTTCTGCCCGCGAGCTGAAAGTGGAGACTGTGAAACCGGAGACGCGCGACAAGGAAGTGGATGACATTGACATCGATGCCATCTAGTAGCAAAAGGACTCCACTGGAGTTTGGAACCTTTTTGTAAAGTGTTCTGATGGGGGGGGGGGGGGGGGGGGAACTAAATAACAGCATGCCTTTGGTCCCCCTCGACCTTCTCCTCCCATCCTTCCCTTGCGCTGCTTTGCTGTACCTTCCAGTAGCCGGATAGCATCCTCTGCTATAAGCTCTGTACTCTGGCTAACCTTCCAGCTACATGAGATTGCACCTTTACTTTGTGCCAGTTACATAGCCTGCTTTAGGGGGTTGCAGTTGTGTTTGTATTATGGGTGGAGTGTGTGTTTTTAGGTTTGATGCACATGCATTTGTTTTCTCCCTGTATTTTTTTTTTTTTCTCCTATCATTAAAGAATGTTTGCCGGTTATGTATTTTTGTGTGTTTTTTTTTTTTTTAAAGATAAATATTTGTGTAGTTGATGAACAACTTGGTCACTTATGAGAACTTTGTGATCGGTAAGGGCCTGGGAGCGTACGTCAGGCCTGTCTTGGTGTTAAGTACACGTCACTGTTTCATGACCAGCTCTTATTCTATTGATTGACAGGCAGACTTGTAGGGAGGCCACCAAAGCTGAACATTTGATAAGACTTGAGTTAATACACCTATTAGGTAATACACGTAATACCGCTACAACAGTATGGTTACTATACCTACTACCAAACCTTCAGCCAAGATCTGCTTTCTAAATCTACAAGAAAGCATTGGCCTCACATGGGGCCACATAATCCACAACCATGCTGCAGGAATTACTACAGTGAGCACAGAGGACATCCCCTCTTCTCGTAAGATCAAACAACCTTATGTAAAGTATTTGGTTACTTAATCGTCAGTGGGTTTTAGGAAGCAGTGATTGGATGTGTTGAGTTGAGAACAAAGGGGTCAGTGTGACCACACACACCAAGTTATGCAATGGGCCGTTGGTTTTGTAGACCCTCCTAGCCCTCAACTAAAACCACAAGGTGGCACCATTGACTGAAATTTAAACGAAGATTCATTACACAAGCAAAAGTATTATTGAGTCCAATTGTCAGCCGTTTGCCATTCAAAACACTAGGGGGAGCTGTCTGCAAGTTAATTACGAATCTGAACAGAAATTCCAACACACTAATTCACCAATCATCTAATGGCTACTTCCAGCAAGATAATGCACCATGTCACAAAGCAAAAGTCATCTCTATTGGATTCAGATCCCAGTCCTTTGGGATGTGGTAGAATGGGAGATTCACAGCTTGAAAGTGCACCTGAAAAATCTGCAGGAATTGCGTGATGCAATCATGTCATCATGGACCTGAATCTCAAAGGAATGTTTCCAACATCTTGTGGAATCAATGCCACAATTCATCTTGTGGAATCAGGCTGTTTTGAGAGCAAAGGGAGGCCCTACCCAGTATTAGTATAGTGTTCCTAATAAAGTGTTCAGTGAGTGTAGGTGTTGTGGATGGTAGATGAGGTATGTTGTTGTTCATTAAACACACTTATTGTATCCAGCCACAACATTTTGACCTCCAAAGGGAAGGTCCCCTGTGTCTAGAATAAACTCCTATTGTTACTGTTCATACAGGGTGCTGCGAGTAGAATTGTAGGAGTCAATTTATAAGGAAAGAAAATCACAATTTATGGCACTATGAATCCTTTCATGTCTCGACCAACCCTCAAAAAGTGGTATAGAAGTCACTTTGCACTCTTATATAATATAAATTCATACTAAACTACACCTATAAAGCTTTTAAACCACGTACAGGTAGAAAGACCTGAAAGACCACAATGATGCAAGAA
Organism: Argentina silus; assembly: GCF_951799395.1. Classification (NCBI taxonomy): domain Eukaryota; kingdom Metazoa; phylum Chordata; class Actinopteri; order Argentiniformes; family Argentinidae; genus Argentina; species Argentina silus. The sequence continues at coordinate 3,778,065 of NC_139671.1, forward strand.
GGCCCAGAAGTTTTTTGGTGAATTATGAGTGTTTTGCTGTCATATGTTTCTCAAACGATGGGTTGGGTTGTGTTGATAGTGAGGGAAGTGTTTGTGTGTGTGTGTGTAAGATAGAGAGAGACAGTGTGTTTGTGTATACATATGATTGTGTGTGTGTGTGTGAGTGCGTGGGATCAACCCAGCCCGTACAAAGACACCTTTGTACTAATGAGGTGAGGTCAGTGTGACATGTGGTGAACTCCCAGGCTCCTCTCTGGTGCCTACTCTCCCTATGACAGGGAGAGTGAAACTGCCTTGTTGTTGCCCTGGAGACCATCTTATGGTGAATGCAGATCAAAGCTGTTATTCTCAAGTGAAGAGAGAGAGCAATATTTAAATGACTTTAGCAGTACATCATTCTTGTATCAGTCTTACTGTCCGTAATAGTTTTGTGTACCTCCTTTCCAGTTGTTGTTTTTTTGTGTCCCCCAACTTTTTAAGACACACTCTGTCCCCACTCCTTCTCTCCCAACCTCTTTATTTGTTATTTTCTCTCTCTATTTCTCTCTTTCATGTCTCTCTCTTTCAAAGCTCTCTCTTCCTCTCTCTCTCTCTTCCTCTCTCTCTCTCTCTGAATAGACCCTTGTATGGTTTGTGTGGGCCACACAGGAAGTGAACTGCTAGAGGTGCGGCTCATCCTCTCATGTGAGAAACACAAGACAGGATGCTGCCTGTGTGTGTGTGTGTGTGTGTGTGTATGACTAGGATAGCTACTCTGAGCTCTGGATTGTGACCTCTGCAACACAAAGCTCAGTAAAGAAAGCGATTCCCCTAAAGTAATTATCATAGAAGGAGATACCACTTTAACATATCAACCCCATCATTCATCACATACACCAACACACTGGATGCATTGTATGCCTATCAGAACAACCTAAAATCCTATCACTTTGGGATACAGGAAACAAGGAGAGGAGAACAGTTATTGTTTCAAAGCAAAATAGGGTGGGGTAATGAATGCTTTTGTTGTGTACATAGGCTAGACATCCCTTTTGTTTTCAGGTGAAAAACACTTATAGGAATGCACAATAGAGAGAGAGAGAGAGAGAGAGAGAGTGTGTGTGTGTGTGTGTGTGTGTGTGTTTTCATCCAAGGCTACACTTACTGTCTCACTGTTAGTAGTATTCATTGTATATTGTATTGTTAGTATTCTTAAATGTTATTTCTATCCTTGTATTTCGCTGCACTGTTGAGAGGTAGCCCATCAATACCATTTCATTGCAGGTTTTACTGCTGTATCCTGTGCATATGATAAATACACTTTGATTTGATTTTGTGCATGCGTGTGCATGCTTGATGGGGATCAAATGGTGTCTTTTAATTAGATAATTTCATTAATTTAATTAGTGAGCTTGCTTTAAAGGTAAAGTCCAACTATTGTTCTTGCTCATACTTTTTCTTATTATGAGTGGGCTTGCTTCAGCAAGTCAAACTATTGTTCTTCGACATACTTATTATTATTATTCCAATTCTTCCCAGTGCTACTTTTAAGCTATTCACACTAGTCCAACTTTAAAACGTGCAAAGAGGTCTAACTTGCGTCCTGGCTTTTGGTTTTGATACTCATTAATATTTTTAAACTACACAAACTTGAAAGTGCACTTTTTAACATGGAGGTCGATGGAAACCAAAAAAGACAATTTTTAAACCACCATCTTACACCTTGTAAGCTATCCACACCAGTCCAATTGGCTTGACAGGTGTTTCTGGTTAGTCAGGTGTGTTCCGTCACATCATTTGTGCAGGTATAAGAGAGCTGTCAGTGTCTAGTATTGATTCTACGTTTTGCATTTGCCTTTGGAGTTTGCTATTGGTGTCTGTCAACATGAGGACAAAAGAGATGTCAATGAACGCCAAGGAAGCCATTATTAGGCTGAAAAATCTGAAACATAGCCAAAACCTTGAAAAATGAACAGTTTTAAACATCATTAAAAAGAAATAAAGCACTGGTGAGCTGAACAATCGCAAACGGGCTGGTAGGCCAAGGAAGACGTCTAACCCTAACCCTCATCATAATTAAGAAAAGAAACTGTCCCACAGCTCAAGAACACTCTCCAGGAGGTAGGCGTGAAGGTGTCAGAGACTACCATCCGCAGAATATGTCAGCAGCCAAACTACAGATGCTTGCTGCACTGCAAGGTGCAAACCACTAGTTATCCTCAAAAAGGATGGCCAGGTTACAATTTGCTAAAAAGTACCTAAAAAGTCTGCAGAGGTCTAGAAAAAGGTCTTGTGGACAGATACGCATGATTAATATTAGCATGTACCAGATTGATTGCAAGTAAAGAGTTTGGAGAAAAAAGGATCTGCCCAAGATTTACATCTTCCTCATCTACAGCCTCATCTGTGAAACATGGTGGAGGGGGTGTTATGGTTTGGGCATGTATAGCTGCCACTGGAACTGGCTAACATGTCTTGATTGATGATGTAACTGCTGACGACAATGTTGTATTCAACAGAAGTGTACAGAAACATCTTATCTGCTTGAGTACAAGCAAATGCCTCCAAATTCATTGGATGGTGCTTCATCATACAGTAAGACAATGACCCAAAACATAGCAACTAGGGAGTTTTTCAAGCCATAAAGTGGAACGTTTTTGACTGGCTAAGTGAATTTTCAGATTTAAATCCAATTAAACAATTTCCTTAAGATTTTAGACAAAAGACATCTAAACAAACAAGAACAATGCATCCTTTGCATGCTATAACTGCCTGAAATCTGTGACCCTTTGACCCCACCAGACGCCGGCTATCTTCTCTGATGATGCTCTGCCAGGCCTGTACTGCGTCCATCTTCAGCTGTTTATCCCCAGTGACGTTCCACTTTACCAGCATATCGGAGTTGGATGGACTGCCCCTTTAAATGACTTTTTACAAAATAAGACTGTGCAACCCCACGAAGTTTCTTCTGAAACTTATTTTTCTAGTTATCCATGGCGATGGAGGGGAGGCAAAAAACCCCAACAAAAAACCTCTATCTAACAATGGAACGGAGGGGGCTGGTGGCAACTGTACCATTATGTAGGCTAACACAGTATTTCATGTCTTGTGCAGCAGGTAGATTTTTCTCTCCAATAATCACCCTAGCAACAACAAACAGCGCGGCTCCGGCTGGAGCGCCAATAAGCTTTAAAGCCGTCTCTTTCCTCACTTCCTCTGGACGCATTGGGTTTGGCTTGGCACTCTTCAGCTAGTAGGCAGCCATCTTGGATGTAGCAATCAAGCAAGCCACCCTTACTTTTGAGATTGGAGGACTTTAACCGAACCGTCTTGCGGAGTACCAGCACCTTTGCAAAGCGGGGCAGTGCGCGTCTGGAGCCGAACATCAACAGGAACTCAAACCGACAAAACTGGCTACAAATTCTGAGACCGGTTTTACGTGAACTCCCCCTCCCCTCCCCCTTTTCCTTGTCTGAACGTTCTGTGCAGTTGTTGGGGGGGCCTGTAGAAGTATTGTTACAGTTTATTTTGCATTACAAAATACGTTTCCGAATCGGAACACTTTCAGCTCAGGGTTATGGTGTGTTTTTGGTCAACTTTGTGTGGGCAGTTGTCTTTTTCGCATTCTGTCTCACCGGTATATGGTGAGTTGTGCAGGCCTACAGTAATGAGGTTACCTAATTAATCTTTAGGCTACTGTATACATCTTCCGGCGTGAATTGTGCTGGGATTTCGCCTCGGCATTGTTGGTGCGGATGAATAAGTCCATGTTCTTCAATAGCAGTTCTAGACCTGCTTTCCCGTTGGACTAAAGTGCATCAAAATCAAAACGAGACTCGTCACAGAACCACTCCGGGGAACAAGACATTAAAATGTCAACCAGAACACCACTACCTACAGTCAATGAGCGTGACACTGAAAATGTAAGTATTTATTAGACTTGATTTATTGACTTTCAACTCTTTCAGCTGGTGAATAAGTCCTGGTTTGTGCTTTTGTGTTTAGGCTCGAACAACTTTGAAAGAGGCTGTGGCCTGATTGTTTGGGGCCATAAGTGTGACAAATGTTCGGCTACTGTTGAATTTTCGCTGTACCCAAAAGTGATGTAAAGTAACCACCCTTGCTGCCAGAGTGTTGATTTATACAACACCCTGCTTGCTACCAGTTCTAAACTATGTATGAGTTTGACTGACTGTACGTTGTGACGCAAAACGCGTGTTGCTCAAATATAGATTACCTCAATTTTAAACTGCGAAACATTCAGACTGCTCGCACCAGATAACTAGTTATTGTCGTTGGCTCAGAAGACTCAATACTTGGCAGCGCCTGCAAGACGCACGGGTTCGCCAGCGCCTTTATTCTACGGATCGCCACTGCTGCGACCAGCCTTTTGTCTGCTTCCTGCCTATGTTTAGTTTAGAGTCCATAAACAAAGCTGTGTACATGTTCCCACTGCTTGATACGTTTCATGAATTATTCAGGCTCTTCACCCTGGTAAGAGAGGCCATTGGAACAGGTGACAGCCACTAATTGATTAATTACATAGTGTCAGGCCAGCGTTGAACTTGGACATCATGAGTATGAGAAAGTCAATGAATAATGATGAATAAGATTGGGTGGAAATCCAGTACTCTCTTTTTATAACCTTGTCATTCACAACTAGTACACATTCGCAACCTCTTTTTAATTTGACCCTGAGAGGGGTAGAAACAATTAAAGTCTCCAGTATATGAAAGCCACAACATTTACAAGTGGATATTGATTTATCAAGTACAGTTGTAAAGAGCAGGAGAAGCTAGGAGCTTGTGCCTACCTGGTGGCGGTGGTGCCGTTTTCCTCCCATCTGCGCAGTGATTGGTTATGTTCTATGGCATAATTAAATCAGCCATAGCCCACATTCTATTTAGAACAAGCCATAGGCTCCCGCCCCCTTGGAGTTGAGCGACAGGTGCCCAAAATGTGTTCACGCTCCTCTGAGCACCAGTCGGACCCGGATCAATGAATTGCTACCGGCACAAAAACGGTCGGGCGCTCTGTTTCCATGCCATTCAACTTGCCGATGCCAGGATGAAGGGCTCCCACTCGGTTAAAAGGCACCGCATCACCGTTGTAAGTAACCGTTTTCTTGTAGAAGTGACCCATTTTAGTTAGAAAAGTGGGTTTCGAGGTTGTTTTCCCCCATAGAAGATATGCGGCACAGAGAAACTTCAGACAGATATGACCATATAACAGAGAATGTGCTGGTTATTGTACATAAAGTACCGAGGGGAGACATATTAGGACAGTGCCAACTTGTATCACTGTCTCTAGGCTATTGTATGCAACATGTTTGGAGACATTCAGATCTAGTGCGTAATTGATGTGTAAATGCGCAATTCGGCTATTCATGCATGTCATTGTAGCCCTACATTCCAAAACATTGTTGTGCCCTATATCGCTAATTGCATGTGAGAGATTGCATAATTAAATATGAGGGTGTTTTTGTGGCCCAAACCCACAAAAACTAGAGGTTAAGATGAGAACTGAAGTAAGAATCATGCTTGATAACAATTTAAGCTTTCGCTCTCAATATGGATCAATGTTGCGTTTTCCTCATCTGCTGTGGAGTCGTCTGCTGCTGATGTCTGTTTGGGTTGAAACACAGTGTAGTAGAGTTTTACATTAGTCTCTCACACAGTAGAGATGTTTACTAATTGACAGGCTCGGCTACATCTCTGACGAATCAGAACTTGATCCTCCACTTATCTGCTGATGCTGGGCCAAAAAAGAGTAATCAAATAACGAAGAAACGCCACCACACAGAATAAAAGTGTTGTTTTTGGGTGGAATTAAGCACTTAGGAGCAGCGGATTCAGTGTGTAGGCTTTTCTTCATTATTTGATTTATCTCTGACAAAGCTTTCAACCCAGGTTAAGGTGATGGCCCATAGTTTGGCGCACCTTACTGACCAAATGAGGTATGTCATTATCTGTACTTGGCCATGTAAAGCATTTAACTGTGGGTGGTTTGGCTGTATGAGGGACAGACAGTTAACACTATCATTAAGGCAAAGGATCAACACCATAAAAATATTTAAATTTATTGATATTAGACCTCTCTTAATACCTGCTCTACATTGCTGTGCTTCTATAAAATAGGAATCAAGAAGAATTCTTGACTGCATATTACATAGAGGTCATGAGTGCATCTTTGACACATTTCACAGTTGGTATGTGTTTAGATGATCTTTTTAAAGGTTAGGAAAATGTGGTTTTCTGTCAGATTCAGCTTGGAGCATGCCAAGGCTTGCTCATTGCAGTCAAAGTAGGGTGTCAGGGGTAGGCTAAGTTGTTGGTGTTGTGTGCAGATGCATAATAGCATCTGTGAGGGGAAAGAAAAGCTAAAGTTAGGTAGTTTTAGGCACAGAACCTACTGTTCACTCAAGTAGCAGAAATGCTTCTGGTCACAGTTTTAAGTTTCACTTCTTTGCAGCCACCATACTGGCAATCTCTTATGAGACACTTTGTAACAGATGAATAGAAACCGCTTGGCTGAAATGGGGGAGCCTCAAGGTGGGCATTTTCACAGCGTTGTGGTGATGTCCCAGCAATGTGTCAATGTTGCTGCGATGTTGTGAAGATGCTTTTAAGAGAATTGCAGGGTCAGTATAGAAGTTTCACCCACGGTTTTGTCGCCCTTTCATGTGTAGACCGAGCACTGTGCTAAGAGTAGTTTCTGCTCATATTTTCGGTACACCAGTGTTAGACATGGATATAGATAGTTATGGTCTTGCACTTTAAAACCTGATTACTTTAGTGTCAGTCATTCAACCAAACTAGATTCCTATTTTCCATACGAGGGGTTGAGAACTGTGCATAGTTTTGGTTTTTAGCCCATCAGAGGTTTTGGTCAGGAGTGTTTCATTTGTTTCATCCAATGCTGATGGGTACTTTTCCAGGGCTGAACATCGCTGTTGAACATACCACTCTACTACACCCGGACACATCACCATACCTGTGGCAAGGGTTAGGCCTTGCCTAACATTTCCACTGTCACTATTAACACCTGTGCTTGGATTAATGTCTCAGACTTTTGTGTTTCCACATCAGAGGACCGGCCCAATAAAGGTCCAGGGCCATGGCCTTGGTGGACTTTCCTGACTTGGGGATATTTTTGGGACTTAGGGTGTAGTTTTGTGGGTAGGTGTGTACTTACACACACATTAGTATGAAAAACTGTGCTTTTAGAAGCATTTATATACACTGCTAAGTTTGCTAAACTGCGGGTAAGAACCTGTTTCGTGGCTGGCTAACTCACAATTAATGCTAGTTTTCGTGTATATTTCCAAACTAAAAAAATGCAGCACCTTCAACCACGTTGAAGTCTTAGTGAAAGTTATTGATGGGTTTACTGTTTCAGTTGAGAGTCATCATGCTGCTTTGAGGGTAAAAATCGGAACTGATATGTTTGTGACATCACTCCTCCCTCCTCGCCCCAAGTCCTTAGCATCACCCTGGGTGATGGAAACTCAACATACCAAACAAGTCTCTAGTGGAAAAACACCATCAGACATCTCAGTACTTATGTGTTCCTGTTTATCCATACAGTCTGTGTTACATTAATGAAATCCCGTAAAGACACCAGCTCTTATTAAGGCTATTTTGAGTCTGTTCATGGTCTGACTGTTCTAAAATAAGAGCCACTGTTCCAGATGAATTATTGCACCGTTTGATGTTTTTTTGTGTGTGCATGCCTTTACTTGAGCTTTCGTTCTAATGACTCCCTTATTATATAGCATAACTTGTGTTGTTCATACCTTTAGCAATCATCATGTATTTACCAATGTTAATGTTTATTTTCCTCATAACACCAGCTCATGCTAATGACTTTATATGTTATTCAAATGTTTAGCAGTCATCTCTACCATCTCCGTAGAAATGCTTCACATTTCCTGACTACAGGTATTGTGTCATTATGTATGGTTAATGAAAAATGTTGATGGGTACCTTGAGACTGGTTTCTCTTATAAAATAGATGTATTATTATTCTACAATGGAGTCACCTGTCATATAATGTCACCATTACAGTTTTTCCCAAAACACAAACACGTTCTTATATGCAACACATTTCAACGGTCGAGCAACCACTGCCTTACTTGAAAATGCTATTATGTAATCAGTACTTTTTTTCCCTGAAAACCTCAGCTCATATCGATTGTTTAAGGGTTTTTACTAATGTCAATTGACAAGCTGAGCTCCGATCAATCCCCTCTAGGCTAGGAACATTGGCTATTCCAGCAGTAGTCTTGTTCTCTCTTTCCTGGAAAGAGTCTAGGGATATGATGATGAGCATATTACCCAGTTATTTGGATTTATTTGTCATTTTTCTGTGTAGGCTTCAGCGGTTGTTTCCAGGGTTAAATTGGCCAACCCGAACCCTGTGATACCTCAGATAGTGTTGTTCTTGAACTGTGCACATGCTGACATAGCCCCCCCAACTGGGTTGGGGTGAATGTCAATTTAGGATCCCCAAGCCCCCCCTTCCCCCTACCTGACTATTCTCTTCTTCTTCATCATGAGGGGCTATATTTCTCTTCTTTGAAAAACACTTTAACAACTCATAAAAACCCCCCATTTAAACTGATACTGTAGTGTATGCTCATTAAATATCACCTCCAGGAACCGTGTTAGCTAGCAAAGTCACATTGAGAATAACCATCATCTAGCTAGGACAACACAGTCAACAACAAATGGTGAGGGGAAATTGTGTGCAACAAGTTTGTAACTTAGCACTAGCTAGCTGTCTACCTTGTGGTAGCTGCTCAACCCAGCTCTTGAACCGCTATCTCAACTGTCTCTCTCTCAACTCCACTGCTCTATGGTGACTGGAGGAGAACATGCTGCGTCTGTGCTCTCACCTATAGGCTATATACTATATACTATATACTAGCTACGAGAGTGGTTGGCGTGTCGTCACTTGCTCCAGTTGCTCAAAGTGGAGAGAGCGCGGAGGGCCTGTATGCGTTATTGCGTACCTCATATTTCATACAAATATAAAGGTCAAGGTCTCAGTGGTGTGCCGCTGCCGCTGAATGCACATAGCGGAAACACTGACTGGCGTGAAATTCACGAGCGCTCCTTGGAGCCAAAGTTACAAACTAATTGAGTGCATCTTGAATACTGTCTTATAGCACACCTCACAAACCGACGGGCGAAATGAGGTCACCACGAGGCCCGGCCGCTCGGGGGCCCGCTGCCGGAACTCCATCGCCTCGTGTGCCGACGAGCAGCCACACATTGGCAACTACCGGCTGCTCAAGACCATCGGAAAGGGCAACTTCGCCAAGGTCAAACTGGCTCGCCACATCCTCACGGGCCGAGAGGTAAGACACGACGCAACCCTTGTCTTTTGATATTTGATTGTTTAGAATGCTTCACTGTTTAGAATGCTTCACTGTTTAGAATGGTACACTGTTTAGAATGGTTCACTGTCTTGTCTCCTATGGAGAAACTTGTCTTGTATGAAATGCTGAAATTGTGCTCTGGAATGATATACACAGAACAAGCGCATGGGAATAAGGCTGCAGCCTCACAGAGATTTCTGTATCTGGCCAAAAATGTGTTGAGCTAACGGGGCTCATGCTTTGACAGATGACTGAGATGACGCTTGATTATCCGTCATTTGTCTGTCTGTTTAGCTTATGTAAGTTAAAATTAGTTGAACTTTTAACCGATATGGATACGTCACCAGTTCTTGGTGCGTTCCATCTGTTTCTGTGTGGCCGTGGTCTAAGGAAATAGCATTAGATATACTATACTATACTAAAGCAGTGTAATCCAGACTTACTGAAGTAACCAGAAAGGAAGCATGGAAGCATACATTGTGTTTAGCAGCCATTCATAGCTCTCTTTAAGGCATTGTTCTTTACACATTCTGAAATTGCACCATGGCAATTGAAGAACCAAGTTTGTCCTGGTTGAATGCCCATTCAAGTTTATGGGGTTGCTGAGCTGTTTGAGTGTTTTAGCAGTAAAGTGTTATTTTTCCTTTTTCTCCACAAGGTTGCCATCAAAATCATTGATAAGACACAGCTGAATCCTACCAGTCTTCAAAAGGTAAGTTCCTTGGCTTAGGCCTACAATTGATCAATACACATCCTTCTCAACTTTCATTGCAAGTGCACTCTCTGGTTGTGGATAACTGAGATGTCATTAGGTTTGTGTAATGCACCCACTTTGAAACGGTATGGCTGTGAGGTGAGAAGCAGGAACAATTTAAAAGTTAAAATGTGTAACTTACCTTGTTTCTATATTATTCACAAATCTTCATCAGTCAAATTTGACTGAGGTGAACTGCGAGTGTATGGGACTTCTTTTCTAGTACCTTCACTGTTCTTGCTGTTGTAACTGCTTTGATGAACACATGATACACTATCTCACAAGCGCTGTAAATAAATTCAGTGATATTTTCCACCAAAGTGTTTTGACGGCACACTAGCTCAACTTCAGGGCATTTGACTCTGCTGCCTTTAGACCCCCTTAAAGGTCTCTTGTTGCACTGCATGCTGGGAGGTGGTGGTAAACCAGCGACTGGTAGAGGAACCCTCTGCGGACTTGGATTTCAGGGACTGCTAATAATAGCCCCTGAGAGGAGAAATCAGAATAGGCTGCTCGTGCAATAACAGCACTCGGCCTTTGCCAGCATGGAAAGAGAAGCACTTTCCAAGTAGAAGGGGCTGTAGTGGAGAGGGGCAAAGAGAGCATTTATAATGTGTAATAAACTGTAGTTGGACAGATGTTTACGTTGTTGTTCTATACGCTACTAGGATGCGTTCTCCTGAAGCTTGGCACAGAATTCTGTTGCTCAGACTTGATTGAATCATTGAATACTACTTTGGACAAGTGCCAACCCCTCAATATTCTTTCCTTGAGGTCGACTTGGAATTCCCTCACAGTCCAATAAATAGTTGTATTCTGTGTTGTAGGACCCCTGACCTAGAAAGCCTTTGCTGCCCTGCCTTCCTCTTTCAGAGCTGGACACTGTCATCCCCTTCCATCCAGCTATATAGATCACACTGTCACATTTGGGCCGGTGAGAGACTGATGATGTTCATCCCCACCATCCCCTATAATTAGCCAGCGCCTTTTTTCCAGGCCATCGATTTAGTTTGTTTTTCCATTTGCTGGCCAATCGACAGCCCTGTGGCTCGGACTGTGGGCACTGGATGGATGAAGAGGGAGGGGGGGGGGACAGGCACAAGGACAAGGGAGGAAAGAGGGTACTCTCTTGCGCGCTATCTCTTCTCACTCCCCACAATTCACTAGGAGCTGCAGTGCTTTCTGGGTCGGCAGCCAAAAGGAACAGTGCCTTTTGAATGATGAATTGCTCTGAACCAATCGCACACAACCTTTCTGAAACAGTAGTCAGGTCATCTCGGTGGAGGCTATCCATGCACTGCTGGCTGGCTTAGAACGGCCATACCTCTGCATGAGAACGTAGCTGAAGGTATACCACATATGGTATTCCTGCTCCCACTCCTCCCTAGAGGAACATACCTGAAGTCATGGAGGCCCATCCATGCTCTCACTCCTCCCTAGAGGAACATGGCTGAAGTCATGGAGGCTCATCCGACCTCTCACTCCCATACATAACAAGTGCCTTCTGGGAAACTGTGCAAGCAAGATGACTGACTGCATAGTGCATAGCAGTTGGGTGTTGTACTGTACACTAAGCGTTGCCAATCTGTTTCTGCCTCCTCTGCGTTGCATCAATCACCTAAGGCCTGTGCCCCAATGCAGTCCTGTAGATCTAATTACTTCTGCAAGACCAGACTTGTAGACTAGACTGACAAAGCAGTTCACATTGTATATTGGCATACAATGACTCGCATTGCCTTCGTACCCCAAAACACAAAACCATGCTTTGTCCGTTCGATAATCACCACCTTACTTTCATGACTGGTCACTACGCTGTCTGATGTAAGACTGTTGTCTGAACATTTTCCCAGATGTGTGTGTTATTCCTGAAGGCTAGGTGATTGGGGAGCTTGAACTCCGCTCCTCTGGATTGGAGCTGTTTGGCTCCATCTGTCAGTAGAAGTGAGGTTGAGCGAGGAAGCGTTTGCCGGTTGCATAAGCAGGATCCTGCCGGCACTGCTCGGTTGCGTAACCGAGCCGCCAGTGGGCGTCTGACGTGTCTGCTTGACTGTGCCGTGTATGGAGCAGGAGGCAGATGGGGACGCGGGCCATCGCAGTTGTCTGGGACCAGCTTTCAGTCACTGTCGCTGAGTGTCCTGAGAAGGCTTCTTCTCGCTCTGTTTGACAAGTTACTGTCACTATGACGACCTATACCATATGTTTATGTATCTATCCTCTCTGACAATGTTTGAAAGACTTGATTTCCATTTACGGAAATAAACATGGATAACAAATGCTCTGTGGTAAAAGGGTTTGATGCCGAAACCCGCAATAAAAACAACCAATAGGAACCATGTAATGGGGTCTCATGAGCTTAGAAACATTCATTGTCAGACCTTTCACTCTCATGACGTCTTTGAACATTTCTGCATTAGGCAAAAAGCTTTTGCTTTAGAAGTGTGGATTAAAAATGGCTGCTCAATGATGACCTGGATTGAAGATGGATTATGTTCGGAAGTGCAAAACAATGCTTGTCCAAGTGCATTGCAGTTTAGAGTAAAGCCAATTACAAAGTAGTCTCTTTTATTTCACAACATTAAAATACACTACCCACACTTCTCAGGGCCTCATTCAGACAATGGGCACCTCTGTATAGATTGGAACACTATTTGTTTCTCCTTTTTTTTTTTTTTTTTTATTCTTCTTTTTTTTTTTTTTTTTTTATCCCTAACCCCCACCTCCCTCATGCTCATCAGTTTGCTCACTGACTCTCGCTGCAGCTATTTTTGATTGCGTTGGTGTGACCTCCTCTTATGTAATTTGTGAAGGTGGGAGGTGTGTGTGTGTCCTTATAGAAGTGAGTCGTTTTTTTTTTTATTTAGACCTGGGTCAGGCACTTGGGACTTGGATACAGGCGATGGAGAGTCTGAAGGATACTCATAAAATGACCTCAACACTTAGGGGTCTACTAAAGGTGTGATGACATCATCCTTACCTGTGCGTCATGAGCTCTGTTGACCACAGGGTGTGTCTGTGCGGAGGTGGAAGGGATGGGGGAAGGCATAGTTTGACAGCTTTGCAGAAAACAGCAGTGTTTGTCTTGCATCTGATTTCAATCATCTTTTTCTACCAGACTTAATTTTTGCAAGCCGCAAAGCATGGATACAATGCAAGCCCCTGATCATTAAGTGTAACATCTTAGCCATCTTTGTGGAGTTTCACAGGAATAGTGGAGAGCCTCCTAAGCATCCTGTTGACCTTACTTTTGAACTTTTTTAGGTGAATCATTGAATAAAACAAAAAGATACTCAGATACTCAAAGAAAGGGCGGTTTCCCATACACAGATTTAGCCTAGTCCTGGACTAAATCACACTTTCAATAGATAATGTTAATTGAAGACACCTTTTAGTCTAGTATTGAGTTTAATCTGTGTCCGGGAAACCAGCCCTGAGTGCATTTTTGTCCAACCCCGGAAACTCTGTTACTCTGTTTTTTTATAGAATAATGTTCCTTAGTCTCCCTTGATGCATGACAAGAGCTTGTGACTCAATCACCCCTTTATGGAAGCAGATCGGATGAACAGGTACACTGAGGTCTTTTTTTTTTTTTTGGTGTAACCCACAAACAGGTGAGTGACGGCTTTGCAAGGGACTGGGCCTGCCACCAATGATATTTCAGGAATGCGTACGGAACAGTCAGGGTTGTCTGGTGGTCATCCGGTATGTTGGCCAGTCCCATGTGACAGTGACCTAATCATTGACATCACCCAGCAGAGGGCCTGTTTCAGACACATCTGCGCTGCTCCATGTATTTACTCATCTGTGCAGCTATTGTCTGGACTCCACTTGAGGTCACATAACATCTGAGGGAGTTGTCTGGCTTTTGTGTCTTGCTCTCTTTTCTGGGGTTAACATCAGGAGGCTTTCACAAGATTATAGGGTAAGAAGCCAGAGTCTTTTTACACCTCCTTTTCTAGAAATGAGTTCCCTGATTTTTCTTTATTCAATGGAACGCATGGTATGACATCCACACTCTTTAGATTCACAAACCCCTCATCCAAGGAGTCTTGTAAGATGCTGTGATTGGTTGTATCCCCACAGTTACTCCATTTCCTGGTGTTTTTTTTTGCCGATATCCTCTGGAGATATCGCAGTGTATCACAGTGTGCAGTTGCAAGTCTCCTATCGGCTGGAAAATTCCACCACAACATGTGCTATAGGAGGAAAGGAGACAGTCGTGTCTTGGTCCTAGAATATTTTGAGGCACTCTGTCACTCTCCCAGCCTCAATTTCATCAAATTCAATTTGATCAGTTAGTCATCTCTTTGCAGTATTTCATTCTGGGTCAGGTGGTGATGTCAACATGCTGCAGACTTTCACTGTGGTAAGAGTCATGAGGCGCTGCGCCCTTTTCCCATGTGAAGGTTGCTGCAGGGCATCGTTTGTCTCAGCTGATGTCTGCTCCCCCAGATGTCGTCATTGTGTTGGCTGCGAGGGGCGAGGGGGTAGTCTGAATCCACGGAAGGTGCTGAACTCTCGGCCGGACCCTCCTGGTCTCTAGAATTCCCGACACACGCTTCCATCAGAGGTTACTGGAACATTTCCTTTCCTGTTTTTCTTGCTCCAGGAGTGAGGTTTTGTTTTTGTGGTTCAGTATACTTTTTCCTTTTTTTTTTTTCTTCCTCCACTTAAATGCAGTGCACTGTGTTATTTTGTGGACAAGTAAATTAATCCTGGTCCCTCTGTTTTAACTGCCCTTCACCCTTTTTTGTGACCCAAAAACACTGCACATGTCCTCCCTTTACCACCACAGCTTTAGAGGCCATTTCATTAGTCAGCGCAGTAATGGGAATGCTCCAGTACGGTTGTGTTTTTGTGTCGGCTTGGCTGAGCAGTAGTACATGTTCAGGTATTTGACCCTGGAAGGTCTTGGACATATGCAAAGGTGGTGGGGGTGGGAGGGTATGTGTGTGTCTGTGTGTGGGGTTTAATCTCCAACAGCAACACCCTCGATGACCCGAGGCAGAGAGGCAACCTCACCAGGCAATTACTCTGACACGCCTCCACACCCACACCGAGCCAGCCTGCTTCCTTCCTCCCCAGCCGTGTTTGTGAAGTGATGTCACCCAGCATTGCCTGGTCCGTTTATCATCCATAGCCTGGGATGGCCCCAAGCGAGGGGTTCAGGGGGAGATGTCTATAACCCTCCGCCACCCACCCACAAGTTAAAATGGGGAGACGGAGGAATACAATATCCAGATAACTTGGTGGCTCTTCTGGCGTTCTTTTTCCTTTCACCCTTTATTATATTGTTAACCCACTCAAGGGACATTCTCTTGCTTTGGCCGTTCCTCCCTGTGCTGGACTGTAGGTGTCGCTGGTCATATTTCCCTAGGACATTATTATTCCCTCCCAGTGTAGGCCACTTCAAATAGGAGAGGTAAAGCAATACAACACCAGCATGCAGAAACTAAGGCTCAAACTCAAATGAAGTTCCACACCAGATAGCCTTAATGGTCATGCGTCATATCTCGGAGTATACCTTTTAATAAATACGTTTATTAACTTGACTTTAGCACTATTGTCCCATGAAGTTGTGCTAACATACTGAATTAGCAAACCAACCGGCTGTCTCTTAGTTAGGTCATAGGTTCCTCCTATGAGTGAAGTGTGCTTCAGAGACTGTTTATTTCCTGCAGTGCGTCCTGGGTGCTGGAAATTGGGTCACGGGTGGAAGCATGTCTCATGTTGGCTCCACCTCATAGGGCATCTTCCCACTGGTCTGGTTTAGCATACACGTTGTGGTGGTGCATCCTCTTCCACAGAACATGTAGTGCACTGGCAGCTGTAACCTTGTTGTGGTGAGGCCTTGGCCCACAGCCAACTGTATATGTTTAAAGGGTCTGGCAAGTCAATTGCCTGATTGCCTTGTAATTATGTTATTTGGAGACTTGTATGCATATAATAACCACCAAAAAGGGATGAGAAATGTATTACATTGCAATTTTGAGATCGAGATATCAATCTAAACATTTCCCCATTTTCCGTCACATACAATCACTGGGCCTGAATTGGGCGGGATCAGCACAGGGATCTTTGTTGCAGACTTATTGTTTCACATTTTTTCTACTCAGGCCACAACACAGTTTTGCTCTCACCTTGCTTTCAAGGAGCACCATTTTGATACCGTTTGTCGTTATTTTTTTCATAGAAGCAAAGCAGCACTCTTCATCCGATGTTCTCGACAGTCAAACGCTTTTTGAGATCTTGCGCATAATGGGCAAGCGGCGCAGATGAAGAGCACAGTCGTGTCCATAAATGACTGTATGTCCGACCCATGAGGAGCAGGGCATGCTAACGGTGAGCCAGTGGCATAACAGTGTGCGTGAGGTCAGGCTGCAGCTGCTGACTGCAGGCATAATTGCCTTGGGCCAGGGGAGGATGTGTTAATCTCCCTGAGCCTCAGAGTGGGGTGGGGTGGGGGGGGGGTATTAAGGGCCTCCGCTACTGTGCACAAACAACAACTTCGCCTGTCAAACACCGACAACACTTCTACCCAACCATATACTGTCTTTGTCGTTGCATGACAAGTTTCTGTCTTGGTTGACAAAACATTATCTTGCGTCTCGTAGTCAAGCTAGTTTAGTTGAGCTGAGTTATGACGTGCGTGTCAAACCATTAGTCGTAACCTTTTTTCTGATTACATTTTTTTGCATTTTGTATTTCTACAATGGCAACACAAACAATAGGGATGACTGAGACAATTATACAAAAATACTAACACAGACTGACACCAACAGTTGACAGTTTTTTCTCACTGTTTCTGACGTCTCATTGGCCTCCCTCATGACAGCTACAGCTCAAGACAGTTATCCAATTCTGTCTATGATCCCTATTGACAGTGCAGAACAGAAAAAAAAGGAAGCCAGTGTCACGTAATGTTTGTTTCAAAGCCTCTCATTGTACCACATCCAGGAGATAATAGTGATATTTGAAGTGATAGTCTGGTTTGACAAGTGTTCTTTTTTTTGTGTGCTGTCAAAATGTTACAGTGTGTGAACACGTCTGTTTTTCATCTTTCTATTTTTGGTGAGTGTTTAAAGTTGTTGGACGATGCTTCAAGCGGTGGCTGGTGTTTGTGTGTCTGTGTGAATGTAGATACTGTAAATGGCTTTGATCACGGCAGACCGGAGCCACACTGGAGACCTCTTAGACCAGGTTTTCACCTAATTCAGAGAGAGAGAGAAAGAGAGAGAGAATTGTTACCGTTCCTACATTGTCCTAATTTCTTTTTCTTTCTTCTGTTCTTCTCTCTTCTTATTCCTTCCTCCCCGTCTCTCTCTCCTCTTTTTCTCCCCTTCTCTCTCTCTCCTGCTTTTTTACCCTTCTTACTCCTAACATTCCTCTTCCTCCATTCCTCCCCTTCTCTCTCCCTGTCCTTCCTCTTCTCTCTTTTTCTATCAGCATTCTCTCTCTCTCTCTCTCTCTCACTCACTCTTGCCTGTCCTTCTGTCTTTTGGGCCCTGGATACATTGTCAGGCTTTGTGCACACTACACTCACCTGAAGGGGTTACTCCTCGAGTGCGCCGTCATGGCAACAGCGGAGGCATGCCGTCTCAGCCGGCTGGCTCAGAAAGGAAGCAGTGGGGAGCACCGGGCTGTAAAACACCCGCTCCGCAGACCCGCTAACTAGACCTGACTCGTACAAGAGGGCAGGAAACACTGTGGCTGGCAGGTCTGTGTGTGTCTGTGTGCGCGTGTACAAGTAGAGAAGTAAGGAGAAAAGCCGGTGTGCGTGCGCACATCCATGTATGTGAAAAACAGGGAGGCACGTGCAGTAAGAAAGCAAGAGAAGCAAACAAATTAACTGGGGTGGAGAGAGGAAAGTGGGCCATTGGCATATCAGGCCAGCCGACAGATCCCTCCGTGCTAACCGTATTGTGTGTGCTTTGAACTTTTCAGCTGTGTTTCTGTGCAAATACGTCTCTCAGACCTACAACTCCACGTTCCTCACAAACCAACCCCATTGTCTAGCCTCCACCGGTTCAAGGCGTGGCTTGGGGCCTATGACCCCCCCGCCTCCAGCCACCTCCAGCCCCTGTACAGGCCATCCATCACAGCATCCCACTCACCTACTGGCCCCTCCCTGAGTCCCAGGTTGACAACACTAAAACAAAGGGCTTGACGGTGGCTATTAGTAGACAGCCTTTGTTGCAGCCCTGTGGTCCAGGTCCAATGAGGGTGGGTGAGTGGTATTTAGCTTGTGGTGTTGTTTGTATTCATGACCTATAAGACTGTATGACCCACTTACAGTATACAACATATCCTTTTTATTGTGCAGCCAGATGCAGTGTGTTAAAGCACGTGTGGGCTTTCTTTGTGTCGGTCTGTCACTCGGTGTGTGTGAGTGTGCGCGCCCCACCCACCAGAGCCAAGGAAGGGTGGCTAATGCCTATCGGGGCCTGCTGAGTGTGTTCTCCCCCAGAGAGCAGCCACTGTTGATGGCAGAACCCATTTAACCTGCAGGCTAGCCCTGTGTCCTGGCTGCTCCCCTGGGATACCTCTGCTCCCGTGTGTGTGTGTGTGTGTTTTCTGTCTTTCCGGCCCGTCTCATTTTAGCACACACCTTTCAGGATAATATCTTGAGTGACTTGTGTGCAAGCATATACACACAATGAACGTCTGTGGTACCTCTGATATGACGGATCAGACATGGAAACTGATCGTTGTGATCAGACAGGCGGCAATGGTCTTTCTAGTGCCACCAGCGAGATTTGTTGAGTAGCAGGTAGCGTAGTGCCTGACAGTGTGTGAGGTTGACTCCGTGGGACTGCCCTCGTAGAAACCTGCTCTCTTTTGTGTGTCTGTTTGTGTTTGTGAAGGCTGTGAGTGTGTGTGTGTGTGTGTGGATTCACAGGACTGGAGTGAATTATGCAGGACTTTCCTCTCAGAGAGATGGCACTGTGTTTATTCATGGTGAAAAACAGAAAGCTGCCTCTGCTCGAGATCACAGCGCACACACACACACACACACCTCTTCCTTCCTTCCCAGACAGTATGAAAGTGCTTCATTTGTAGTGAGTATTTGATTGATACCTCATTCTAAACATGGCTGTACTTTAGTCCCAACGATGTTCTTGAATCATTTACCTTTTCTACTGTTAGTGGAACATTTCTGGCTCGATCCGTCTGAAACTAATAGACTAGTTCTCCTGTTTTTATCTTCATATGTCATCATTCTAATCAGTAATAACCTTATTTTATCCTCTAAAGGTGCCTTACAAAAATTGCTATCATTTTATCTTTGCGCCGCTCAACAGCCGAAGGCAGCACACAGCTGAGGCCTCACTGCTCCTGGCAGTTGAGAGGCAGGTGTTGTTTAGAAAAATACACAGACGCAACGGGAAAAATCAAATAGGCAGATTATAAAAAAGTATAGAATTTCTGGCAAATGTCAGTGTACTGATTCAAGGGGAAAGAAGCCAGCCATGCGCACGAACACACACACACACACACACACACACACACACTCTAGGATGGTGCGTCGTCATGCCTCCAAAACCCAGTGTGGGCGGAATGTTCAGATGCTTCATAAAATCTTTATTACAGTAAAGATGTAAGATGTAATTTCCCCAGGTGCTCACAGCAGCACAGCCAGAATGAACACTCCTGCAGCATGTGCGTGCGTGTATATATCCTAGATAGAGAGAACGATGTTTGTGTCTGTGCTGGTAGTTGTGTGGCCTACAGCATCCCAACAGACCTAACCTGGACTGGCGACAGAGCTGTTAAAGCATAGATATCACTGTTTGAAGAGAGAGAGAGAGCCCTCTCCATGCGCGTACACACACACCGTCCAAATCATATTGATTGGAACTTACCCCCTCCACACACCCCCTCTCTTCTTCTCTCTGGCCCAATCCCTTTCCCAGGAACCCTCAGCATAGTGACCACTCTTCCCCTCTTTGGCTGCCAGATAATGAACCCTGCCATGCCTGATCCCCCTCACTCACACAGATGAGCTGCCGTTTAAAGGCCCGCTCCAGTCCGAATTCTAATTTTCCTATCTTTTGAATGTTCTTTGCACAGTGGTATATTGTATATATTTATATATATATAAGTCTACATTTTGAAACAAGCCTACATTTTCCTCTTTTTTCAAGCTGTTTCTCAAAGGTGTGGTATTTACCCCTATTTTGACCTGAGAAATGGCCCTGGTAAGAAATCCGTAACACTGTTGGGTGAAGGACTGGGGGGGGGGAGGGGTGACATTTACTTTTGTCATGGGCAGACAAATTCAAAAGGGGTGACGATATTATTACTTAATGAAAGGTAGGGGAGAGATTGCTGTAAAGTGGCATTATGACTTTTGCAATGATGTTTGTACACAGAATCCTATTTTTGAATGCAGCGAATACAGGTTGCATATTTAGAGTTGCATCTATCATCCGTCTACTTCTGCGCTGTGATCCATTCATTGGTCAAGAGAAATTGGTCACAGACAGCATAAAAACAATGTAACTAAACATCTCCTGCTCAAGTGGTAAAACCTGGCCAGTGTAAACTATCTAGTCATAACATAAAATGACATAAAACAAGAGAAACTTTTCCTGAAGGGAGGTTGTTTTTCCAGCAGAGACAGCAGATTTTGCTGAGTGTTAAAACAGAACACACACACACTCTCAAAGGTGCTGTCTGTTGTCTGGAAATCGAAAAACTGTGTGTGTGTGCGTCTGGCTGCTTTCCGCCCATCTGCGAGGGAGGGTCTCTGTCTGTAATTAAAGCTGCCGTGATTAGTGCTGACGGTTAGATCCCATCCCCTCCTTCCTCCTGTGATCTCTGCCTCTGGTGGAGCGTCTCCAGAGTCTCAAGTGGTTTCCTCTCCCCGTAGTTGAGAGGAGTGAAAAGGATCTGGTGGAAAAGGCCATCTTTGCTTTCTTTTATCCCCTCCTTTTAGGTCAGTGCTGAGAAAGGAAAGGCGGAAGACGCTGTATACCTTTTGAAGGCAGTCAGTCAGTCTGTTGTTTTTGTCCTGTTATGCAGTACATTTACATTTGATGAATTAAACAGATGCTCTTATCCGGAGCGACTTCCAATGGGTACATTCGCCTGAGGTCAGTGAAACAACTGTACCTCCCAAACATTGCAAATAAGACGTTCTATAATCATATAATATGTCACTGAGTGAGTCCTCAAACCGGTCAGTCAGTAACTCAGAAGTTCAATAAAATAACTCAAGCGGAGCAGGTCCACTTACTCAGTATGAGGGGAGGAGCTCACTAGGTTTACACGCCACTGGTTGGAAGCTCTGGATTTGGGGCGCAAATAGCCACTTTCTCATCTAAGTGGACCAGACTAGGAATCCAGTAAGTCTGTGGGTCAGTTCTTCCATCCATCTGTTAGCAAACCAGTCAGTAAATAAGCCTGTCCATAAATGACTCACTAATCAGTCAGTCAGCCAGCCAGCCGTTCGTAAGGGGTCAGTCCGTCCGTCTGTCATTTTCCAGTGGAAAAACATGATATTCGAGGTGGCCGTCTCTCTCTCAACATTTAGACCCCCCCCCAACGTCCCTCAAGCCTTTGGTGCGGGGTTAGACAGAGTGTTGAGGAGAAGATGGGGTCGTCACCTTTCATGTTCAAAGTCACTGTCCGGGGGTTAGCGGGCTAAATTTAGCCTTTTACTCCCTGGCTCGTGTGTTTGGAAACCGGACGCCAGCGTCACAAGCCCCCTGCCATTCCCCTTGGCTACTGTACCGCTGCAGAGTATGCCGTGTGGTACTGTGTGTTTGGTGAGAGAATTTATTTTGAGAAACAAGAAGGGTAGCATACTAGCCGATGGAGGCTAGCTGTGGCTAGCCTGGCCTGTACATCAGACCTGGGTTGAAATGGGATACTTTTTCTTTCAAATGCTGTACGTGCGCTTGTTTGAGCTTGCCCAGCATAATGAATCAAATACTTTTTCGTTAGGATCCGTTTTTGGGGAACACATAGGGGCAAACTTGGCACAGTGAATTACATTATAGTTGGGGGGGGGGGTGACCAAATTTGCCAGCAATGTGGGCTGATGTCACAGTCATCTTCTGCACTTGTTTCCTAGGAGGCAATTCTTCCTTTCCATAATTATTTCTTTTGACGCGAGAAACACTTAACTGTCTGTTTAAAGGAAGCGAAAGCTGTAGAGAATGGAAATCACATGAAAGTGAGTTAAATAAAGGCTTCAGAGATGGATCACCAGTACTCTCTAAGTGTGTGTGCGTACAGACGTATGTACCTATGACGAGGATTGTTTGTGTCACAGCTATTCTGAGCTCAGAGAGAGGAGTCAGAGCACTCTGAGAGACCCAGCCAACTCCCCCCAACACTCAGGAGTCAAACATGAGGCACGTGGTGCTCGCGCATACGCCAGACTGTATGAGTCATAGTGCTAAGTGCTACTGTAGGTACCTCCATTGACACCTACCTGAAGAGATTGCAGGAAATCAAGAGGTGGAGGAAGGAAATACTAGTGATTTGAGTTAGGGGGAGATGGCTCAGAGATATGGAAGAAGGGCAAAGTCACGTGTAGAGACAGACAAAGTCACGTGTAGAGGCAGACAAAGTCACGTGTAGAGGCAGACAAAGTCACATGTAGAGGCAGACAAAGTCACGTGTAGAGACAGACAAAGTCACGTGTAGAGACAGACAAAGTCACGTGTAGAGACAGACAAAGTCACATGTAGAGGCAGACAAAGTCACGTGTAGAGGCAGACAAAGTCACATGTAGAGACAGACAAAGTCACGTGTAGAGACAGACAAAGACTCGGAGAGAAAGACCAGGGAGTCATTTAGCCTTTATAGGGAGTCAATGAGCCTTTATAGGGAGTCAATGAGCCTTTATAGGGAGTCAATGAGCCTTTACAGTGTGTGTTGAGGCCTTTGTTGTGATGCAGTTACAATAAGAAGGATTGATGCTGTATAGTTAATAACAAAGCATCCTGTAATATTAATAATCTGTCTCCATTTCATTTAATTAACACTAATTAAGTTGAATTGAGTCCATCTGAATGCCAGGATGATAGTTCATGTGATTTGGGAATCAGGGCTTCTGATTTGCATCGGAATAAATTACACAGTGTTAATTTAGACTGTCACTCAACTCAGCGAATTTCATAATTTTCTCTTGATCCTGACAAACTCCCCAGTCCCTGCCGGTGGCAAACATACTCGTATCACGACACTATTCTTCACACGAGGGATGGTGTGGAAATTGCATTGCATGTGCTGGATTTGCAGTAAACGTAATGCTTTGTGGTAATAAACACATTTCAGGCCACTGAGGGGAGACGAGAGGGTGAGAGTAGGATTGAAGATGGGAGAGAGAGAGGGGGGGGGGGGAGAAGGGGCGAGAGCTAACTAGGGTGGTACTGTAGGGGAGGGAGGGCAGTAAGGGGAAGTGAGGGAGTGAAAGAGAGAATGCGGAAGTGATGAAGGAATGGGGGAATTCCAGGGGAGTCCCTACAGTCCTGGGTGATTTAGCTGCCGCTGACAGTCATCCAATCAGATTGTCTACATCCCAAGGCACTCACGAGACATGGTGGGTTAAAAGGTCGTCTGAGCCCGGAGGGGCCGGGCCAATCACGTCACAGTGGGTGGGGACTAGAGTCACTTACTTACACTCTGTCTTGCTTTTTCATTCATGAGGCGAGAGGGTTGGGGGAGGGAAAGGATGGAGAGGGAGGGAGGGAGGGAGGGAAGGAAAACAGGGAGTAGGAAGAAAAGGCGAGTTCCCTAGGAAGTCATAGTCTGGGAGTCTCTCTTTTTCTCTCTCTCTCTCTCTCTGGCTTTCATGTGGTGTGTGTGTGTGTGTGGGCGTGCGTGCATACCAGTGGAGGTAGAAATCGGAGGACGGGCTCATTGTGACTGCCACCAGCCTCCACTGGTGTGAGCACTGTTTCGGGGGATGGAGGTAGACTGGTTATTTTCAAACGCGGTGTACAGTATGTGTTTATCGACTTACACACGACTTACACACGACTTACACACTAACCATAAACACCTGTCAAGCCAAATTTCCGGGACTATTCAGGTCACCCTGAAATAGGGGGAATATGTATAAAAGGGTTGTCATTTCTAAATGGCGAAACTGATCAGAAAAAAGAAAACAATGAATTATAACTGAGAATTTCTACTTTAAATCCAAACTATTGGGAATATCTAGTGTCTGGGAGAGCCAAAAGAAGACACAATGCTTCCTCTTTCCAATATTTATGGAGGGCTCTGTTAACTCACTGTCATTCTGAACTGTTTTTCTCTCTGTCTCTTCAGCTCTTCAGGGAAGTCAGAATAATGAAGATTCTAAACCATCCAAACATTGGTAAGTGCTCGGAAGACTACCGACTGTCCGATACGTCTCACTGCTTAGTCAAATAAACTGTGTGTCAGTGGATTGAGATGGCATTGACAAACTAGAAATAGACCTCCTTCTTTCCACAAGGATATTTTTGGCATTACACAAATTGAATTTCAGTTCATTTCCTGAATGATTTGAATTCTTTCCCTGTCCGAATGTTTCCTAGCTCTCTGCCCTCCTTTCTGGGTGGGTGACTGTCACATTCCCATCCCCCCCACACGTTCTGTACACACACACACACACACACACACACACAAACAAAGAATGGCACAGACTGGCTTTTGTGCCCTGGGAAAAAGGGTTGCTGTGTGTGTGTGTGTGTGTGAATGGGAACAGTTTGGGAAAAGACAGGGGAATTCCTGAACATGGATTGTGAGGGAGGGAGGAAATTATGTTTTCCCCGGAACAATCCTCTGAATCACTTTTGGGCAGAATATTCCTACTCATTGTCAGGCAGACCCACACACATACTGTGTAATAGCAAATGTATTTCGATGTCTGTGAGTGTGTGTCTTACTTCCATTGCAGTACAGATCTGTCTTTTTATTTTGTTTTATTTCTGTTCATGTGCGTCATTGTCTGTGTGTGTGTGTGTACAGTGCATATTAGAGTGAGTTTGTGAATGAGTTTTCCAGAGGGAGGAGAGAGGGAAAGAGGGAATTTAAAGTGTGTGCATGTGATAACAGAAGCAACATAGTGTGTGTTAGATTCAGCTTGTGAGTGAATATGACACAAGTGGGTCAACATATCAGAATCAGTATATTTGCACATTTGACCTGGTGAGGTTGGTGCGTGGACATAAAAAAAACAAATAGCAAATATTGACAAGAAATCGACAAAATAGCAAAGTATTAACAAAAATAACAAATTTACAAAAAAGAGCAGCAGAACAATACATCTTGTGGGCATAAGAGGCTGTGAAATGCTGCTAATCAGGATGCTAATCTCCATAGCGTCCTCTCGCCCACGTATCTCTCAACCTCTTTCATTCTCATTTAATGACTTTGATAATACCCCCCTCTACTTCTGCCTGGGGCTATCTTTATCCCTATCCCCCTCGTATGGACCCCCACAACGTTCCTGCACATTAGTTAGCCTTTTCAGGAAAACCAAGAGAGAGGCCATGGACACCATGGAAACGCCCCGGTTAAGTACAACTGCTCAGAATGGGCGCGTTCAATCTTTGTCTTTGTTGCTTTGATTAAAGGTCTGCTTGTAAATTACCGTATTGTATTGTCCTAAAGGAAGTAAGTTTGTTAGTTGGAAATCTGCCACCTCTGCTCACCGTGGCGAAATTCAGTTTGAAGTTCCAAACAACATCATCCTCCCTAATAATAATAATATAACCCCTGGAAATTGACTTGCAGTTTTCAGATATTAGCTGTTGTGTTTCTGCATGCACGTACGATTCGATGAGGCAGCCATCAGAGACAGAAAGGCAAAAATTGTGGAGTCCACACCCCTAGAACACCCCTGGCAGTAACATCATGTTTATATGCAAATCAGGTAGGACACTCCATTTTAGAAAACACTTTTTCAGGCCCAAACAGCGTTCATAAATGAAATATTCATTCCCTGATCGCTGCTGATTAAACATCGTCATTACAACCATTAGGAAGCTTTTAGGAAGCTTGAATGTTACATATACTGGACCCTTTTAAAGAGAGGATGTTTGTATAATTTTAGCCACTAGCTCACGAGCCAAAAATCTGAAATAGTAACCAGGATTATTGTCAAGAAATTACCTGATTGGACAGAGAGGGACACACACCTCCCCACAACCAGGAGCAAAAGCTTATTTTGCAGAAGTTTGTTGGTCTTAAACTGATGACTGTGGGGTCTAATGAGAAACCCCAAAACATTACATCATGAACCTTGGTCAAAACATAAGCCAAAACTTGATCCTGTAGCGTCTCTTTAAAGACCCCCCCCCCCCACCTCCGAAACGTGGCCTTGACCATCGTCTCAGGCCTGAGGCAAGAGACTCTACGGGTTTCTTTTTCTTTTTCTTTTTCTCATTTTTTTTTTGGTCTCACGCTCGACTTCCTCTCTTCCGCTGACCCACTTTCCCGCTTTCTCTGTCCCCCGAGCGCCAGGTCGGCCAGCGCAGAGGGATGGAGGGAGAGGAGGGGAATGAGAGAGGGATAGATGGAGAGTTGGTTAGGGACGGAGATGGGGGGGGGGGGGGGGGGATGATACAACAGTGGTAAATTGCGATGCCCATGAAGCGATTTGAATTTGAGGGCGAAGGTGGGGTGAAGAGACAGCAAGACAGACATTGAAAGGGAGAAAGAGACGGTGAAGGAAAGGAGGACTGACAGACACCGAAACAGTGCAGAAAACAGAGAGGCGAACTGAGGGGTACAGTGAGTGAGAGCGAGAGAGAGAGAAACAGGCAGACAGAGAGAGAGGGATGGAGACAGAGCGCTACAGAGAGTGAGTGAGAGAGAGAAACAGGCAGACAGAGAGAGAGGGGTGGAGACAGAGCGCTACAGAGGGAGGGATTAGTTGTCCATTGTTGTCTTTTTAAAACAGTGTCCAGTAAGCCTCTCACAAGCATAAGCTTGTAAAACCTGCAGTGTTTGGTCTAGCAGAGCAGCGTAGTACTTCAAATCCTTTCCAATACGTTGAGTGTTTGCTTGAGCATACCTGGAGTGCCAGATGGCCAGGATTAGTACTTTTGGGGCTGTTACATTTGAAATGATTTCAAATAGGATTTGAACCCAGGTCTGAAGCAGAGATCCCTGGGGTGTTGTCACACAGATGGCACTCGCTTGGGGACCGAGACCGTGTGGTCCACATGGGCTTCTCCTCGTCCTTTTCAAGGGTAGTCCTACATATGGGAAGCCTACTACACTTCAGTGCACTCTTGCATTGTACATTGATGTTGAAGGTTGTCATCGATTTCTTGTTTAAATGAAGCCTATTTGTCTCTTGATGAGCATACATCAAATGTGCGTGCGTGTGTGTGTGTGTGAGCGTTACCTTTGGCCTTCTCCAGGAGAAAGGGCAGTGGATTCGGAGGGCTAGCTATAATGCGAGTCACACACAAAAAGAGAGGGACACGGCAAGTGAGACAGACATTGGCGATGAAACGCTGGTATGAAGACTGACTGACGGCTAGAGAGAGAGAGAGGGCGTGAAAAACAGGGGAGGCGTGCTCATCCCAGGCCAATCAAAGATGGAAGGTGATTCAGACGGCTAGCGAGTGCTTCTGCCCTACCGTAGGGCGCTGGTTCCAGTTTAGCATGCACTATAAGCCTTGTACTTGGACTCCAGTAATAGCCCCATCACCAATGCAATTTGTCTAATGTATTCAGGATGTACAAAAGACATGTAGGAGAGTGTTTTCACGCTCGTCTAGGTGGTCTCCGTTTGCTTTAGTGCGTCTGTCTGGCTGACCGTCTGTCTGTCTGCGTCTGTCTGGCTGACCGTCTGTCTGTCTGCGTCTGTCTGGCTGACCGTCTGTCTGTCTGCGTCTGTCTGGCTGACCGTCTGTCTGTCTGCGTCTGTCTGGCTGACCGTCTGTCTGTCTGCGTCTGTCTGGCTGACCGTCTGTCTGTCTGCGTCTGTCTGTCTGCGTCTGTCTGGCTGACCGTCTGTCTGTCTGCGTCTGTCTGTCTGCGTCTGTCTGTCTGCGTCTGTCTGGCTGACCGTCTGTCTGTCTGCGTCTGTCTGGCTGACCGTCTGTGGAGATCTGGCCAGTCTCTTATCAGTCTCTGTGTTTCTGTCAGTATCTCTTGTCTGTTTTTGTCAGGCCGCGCACGCACACACACACACGCCCACACTCACACACACACACACACACACACACACACACACACAAGTTATCTGCTCCGGTCGTAGGCTGATGCAGAAGAGATGAGATGAGCTGCTGTGCTGCAGTAGACTGTCTCTCAGGCCCCCAGGCTGGGCTTTTATGTGACGAGAGCCAGGGAACACACACACACACACATGCCACCCATCACTGCAGCTGAGTCTGGGCTGCTGAAAACCTCTAAAACCCTCCTCTCCCTCTTCCCCCTTCACAGTGAAGCTGTTTGAGGTGATCGAGACGGAGAAGACTCTGTACCTGGTGATGGAGTACGCCAGTGGAGGTGAGAGGCTTCAGCCAACATCACACAGTCCATGGGGTAGGGTTAGTCCATGGGGTAGGGTTAGTCCATGGGGTAGGGTTAGTCCATGGGTTAGGGTTAGTTCATAGTTGGGGACTAACTTCATTTCTCTGCCAGACCCAGACCCAGAACACTTGTATAACAGCAAAGTTCTCTGTTCAACCATGTTCCCTTTGGTCACACACGGAGGACCGACTGTCAAACATCCGTTTTGCAACCCGTTTTACAATCCGTTTTGAACCCTTGCAAACGAAGAACCATACATTTTGCTACATTTTCTGTAGTGTGACATATTTCTACTCGTACAGTCCACATGAATCAGCCAGTTTTTATGTTGTGTAGAAGATGGGCTATGTTTTGTTTTTTTAGTTACAGCTTACATCTCTGAATAGTAAACTGATATTTTTATTCAAAATCAGAGATCTGAATTTGAAAATGGCACACGTATGGTCCTTCGTTGCGAAGGTTCAATGGTTACTCTCTCGCAGCCGTACGGATAGCTTGTCCAGAGTATAAAGTACTGCATTAGCTACGAAGCTAAGCTAACTACTGGGCCCAGGAGGGTACGTTGTATAGCATAGCCATGTGGCATATACTGTAGCCTTAGCAACCACCGTCGCCCAAACGAGGCTGCTGAAATAGCCTATATTATGCAGCGAAAGGTGGTGCTATATCTAACTGTGTTTAAGTAATGGTGCCCTCAGACAATCGCTCTCTCTCTGTCTCTCTGTGTGTCTCTCTCTCTGTGTCTCTCTCTCTGTCTCTCTCTCTCCAGGGGAGGTCTTCGACTACCTCGTAGCACACGGCAGGATGAAGGAGAAGGAGGCCAGGGCTAAATTTAGACAGGTACTGCAGTGGACTGGATTCAGCCCCCCACAAACACACACACACTTCAAATGCCCCTGTTTAACAGCCAGATTGGCTGACACACACACATGATTCCGCCTCACTTGCTGGCTGACACACACACACACACACACACACACACACACATATATATATATATATATATATATATATATATATATATATATATATATATATATATATATATACACACACACACACTTCCAACGCCCCATATTCAAAGCCAGCAAACTTGGCAGGGCTGAACCCTGAGAGGGATATCCAGGCCCTATCTTGCCCTACTCTACCCAAAGGCCTATATGGCCCACATAAGATACACAGTAGTTCTCATTTGACAGGAGCATTTTTTTTGTAAAATTTTAAGTAAAACATTCACAAACATTTTCTGAAATATTTAACTGATCTTCTTTTAGTGTGGTTGGCTATGCACAGCATCCCAAAGACAACTATTATTTCAAATAATGCTTGCACTGTGAAGTGAATTGATTTGACCCTACTTTACAGCAAGGGTGTGTGTGTGTGCATGCACAAACATTTGTATACATCTGCAGCAAAGTAATCTGGTAACTATTCACAAAAATATTACCTTGATGAATTTGATAGAATGTTTTTTTTAAAAATTAATTAATTAATTATTATATAAAAGTTATTCAATTGACAGAGCTATGCCCTGTTATGTACCAGTCATCCCCTGCTGAACAGAAGGAAACAACCTCCAGGACAAACACTCTCTCACACACACACACCACACACACACACACACACACACACACACACCACACACACCTCCCCACCATTATGCGTGTCTGAGCTAGCCTCAAACGCCTCCCTTTTGTCCAACTAATGGAGTTCTGAGAAACGCATTTCTCTTTGATGTTGTTGGAATGATGCATGGATATAGAAGGGGCTGTGCCCTACACTGGTCGGCGTACCTGAGACAGACGTCAAGTTGTTGCAAATGGTTGCCTTGCACTCCGGAACTGCCTTGCACTCCGGAACTGGCTCTTCTAACCTGCCAACACACATCTCCTCAAGCACCCCATGTTAAACAGCTGTGTCGAAAAGCTAGCACTACAATAGTGCGGATGGGGGGTATTTGAACCTGAGGAGTGAGTTTACCATCTCAGTTGGGTGAACTCATATCCCCCCCCCCTGTACCTTGTATCTAATCATGGCATATGTTGGTCTTAAGAACCCGCCCCGTCACGTTTTTTTGCTCCAAGAATATTTTTTTTTTAAAGCACATGAGCATTGTTTTGTTATTAAACGTCTTCAATTTCTGATTGTATGGCTCATGTCCTTTTACAGATCGTGTCCGCTGTGCAGTACTGCCATCAGAAAAAAATTGTACACAGAGACCTGAAGGTAAGGATTCATTGATTCATCATGTACCACGTAGGTCGTGTTAAGATACTCCCGTGTGTCCGTGTCCGTCCGTCCGTCCGTCCGTGCAGTACAGTTGTGCTCTCAGGACATTACACGCTCTGTTTCCGTACCCCACTTCCTCAACGAGTACGTCCTAAATGATGCATGAGAACAAGACGGAGGGAGAAGGAGGAAAAGGGATAGAAAGACAAAGAAACAGAGCGAGAGAAAGTGGAAGACAGAAAAAGAGAGGGAGGAACAGAGAAATGGGGACGGGGAAGAAACGGAGAGGCACAGAGAGAGATGGGGACAGGGAAGAAACAGAGAGGCACAGAGAGAGATGGGGACAGGGAAGAAACAGAGAGGCACAGAGAGAGATGGCAAGAGAGAGCAAAAGAGAGGCGGGAGGAGTGCGCTTTGTTTCAACGTTTCCTTCTCCCAGCCCTGGTCTTCTTTTCCCAACCTCTTTTCTTTCTCCCTCTCTTCTTGTCCTCTCCTCCCCCTGCACCTCTCTACCCTCCCTTCACTTCAAAACACTTCACTTGGAGAAATGTATTATTTGATGCATTACATTCTCCATATTACATTACTACTCAGGCTATTATTTTTAAGGCACACTGCTCTCTCCTCCCCAGGCTGAGAACCTTCTCCTGGATGCAGACATGAACATTAAGATAGCAGACTTTGGCTTCAGTAATGAGTTCACCATGGGCAGCAAGCTGGACACCTTCTGTGGCTCCCCTCCCTACGCCGCCCCGGAGCTGTTCCAGGGCAAGAAGTACGATGGACCAGAGGTCGACGTCTGGAGTCTGGGGGTCATCCTCTACACACTGGTCAGCGGGTCACTACCCTTCGACGGACAGAACCTAAAGGTGTGTGTGTGTGTGTGTGTGGGGTGGGGTCTTGTATAGGTTATTTGGTGAAAGATGACAGCCAACATGCAAACAGGCACATTATGTTGAAGAAAAGGACCTCTGCATTTTGAGAGCTTTCCCCAGGGTCAAAGGACGACCCAACTCACTTAAGCTTCAGCTAGTGTAAGCTGCAGTCCAATCTCTATCCCTCCATAGGAGCTATGTTGCGGGGTAAATACGGTATCCCCCTCTACATGTCCACTGACTGACCCTAAACCTCTCTCTCTCACTCTCCCCCTCTGTCTCTGTCTCCCGCCATAGGAACTGAGAGAGCGTGTGCTGCGGGGTAAATACCGCATCCCCTTCTACATGTCCACCGACTGCGAGAACCTCCTCAAGCGCTTCCTCGTCCTCAACCCATCCAAGCGGGGAACTCTTGAGGTGAGGGAGGAAGGCCAAAATGTAAATATGTCTCGCTTTAACTACTCTTTATGTCTTCACCCTGCCACTCCCCTTCTCCCTCACACTCCCTCTCTCCTCTCTCTCTGTCCGCATCGGTCTTGGTCAGTCTTGGTCTGTCTGTCTGTCTGCCTGCCTGAAAATGTGTGTGCACTCATTCACAGTCACTCACACGCACACCACACACGCACACACCTACCCATCTCTCAACACCACGGTTCTGTCTGGATGCTCACTCTAATGGCTGTGCATGTACTTGGCCATATGGCTGTTGTCCCTTACAGCCCTGAATGTCCTTGGGGGTAGTCACCCCTCGGCACAGATCTGGGATCAGCTCACCCTCCCAGGCCTAAACGTAACCCTTAGAGAGATCAGGCCGGACTCTGACTTCATTCTACTTTACATAATGCAGATCCACTCCTGCTGAGCAAGGCCAAGGGGAGTGTGTGACCACTGAAGCGTGTGTGTCCTTTGTTCCCCAGCATGCACACCCTATGAAGGCCAGGCGGGGACAGTTTAAACTACAGCCAGGCCACTGTGTTGATACGAAAGGCGAGATTTGCCAAGCGAAAGCTTTGAGCTGATTCTTTTGTTTGATTCTCCTATTTGTTATCATTTATTTTATTGGACCTTTTAGTCCTTTAGTCCTAGCTTAGGGTTAGGGTTTAGGTTAGGGTTAGGGTTAAGGTTAGGGTTAGGGTTAAGGTCAGGGTTAGGCTTTGTACTGGTGCAATCACTTTGTAAATTGTGCCTTATGTGAACTCGCCATCTGATGAAATATTTTGTATTTTGCGTGCACACATACAGAACACACACACACGCACATGCACACAAACTTGTCCAACCACCTTGTGAAACCCTGCACAAACTCCTCTTCGCCACCCCTCACCTTCTGTCACTCTACACCCCTCACATCCAGCACTGGGGTCAATTCCATTTCTACCCAAACTCAGGAAATATCTTCCAGTTCAGTTCATGAATTGATCAAATCAGCAGTGTAAATAGTGGGTCATTCCCAGCAATTCATGAGCTGAACATCAATTCAATTTTCTGAATTTACCGAAATGGAGAATGAATTTACCCCAGCTCTGGCTCTCAACACTCCCACACTGCAGTCTCAACCTCCCCCTCAGTCCTCAAGAACAAGTTTCACCTTGAGTGACACCTTGTTTACCAAAATCCAAAAAGTACAGATTGTGCCTTTTTAAGCCTTGGTGGTCTACAAGTGGAGCCTTCCAGGGGATCCATTCAAACCGCCTGGGTGTGAGTCTGTCTCTGCATTGGCCAACACTGCATGTTTTCCCTGCCAAACACAAGACAATGACAATGGAGTTGGCTGAAGCATAAACAGACCGACATGCCCAGTCCCCAGTCCACCCCTAGCCTCTAGCCCCTCGACGCTCGTGTACAGTGGAGAGGATTTGGACAGGTAGAAGCAATAACATGGGATTTGCTCCAATTTGCGCCCTCTGATGGACATTTTTGGCATTTCGATTCTGAAAATGAAAGGATCTGCACACCTGATATTGTAACTGAAGGTGCACAGGGAGCAGAAAAAAACATGGAACTAAATAAAAACCCCATGCTACATTGCTTACTTAATTTTTTAAGGTCTCTTGACTTGGTATTAACAAGTATTGCAAGTAAGCAGTGTTGCGAGTTTTCCTTTACAGGGCTATTTTGCTTAAACCTATCTAGTTCAAAACAAGTGCCTATAGCCCTTGGCGACAGGAGGAAAGGGTTGATTTGGGATAGAGGTGCCATTTCACTCACAGGGAGGGGGGATTGAACCTAAATAGCAGAGACGGTGATATGTGTTTCTCTCTCTCTCTCTTTCTCTCTCTCTCAGCAAATCATGAAGGACCGGTGGATCAATGCGGGCTGTGAGGAGGATGAGCTGAAGCCCTTCATAGAACCAGAGCTGGACATCACGGACCAGAAGAGAATAGGTACAGTAGACCGAAACGTCCCTGGCGCTGTCCAGAAACAAGCTCTAACCCAACCACCCTAGACACTCGCGTAGAACTGGATAACCAATAGGGTATAAGCAATACTTGGCCTATAACGGGTTGGAGCTACTACAATTGTATCATTAAACCTATCCAATCCTTTCAGGTCTACACAGTGGAAGGCAATTGAGGTGGCGTTATTCTCCCCAATACAAACTGTCAATGGGTGAATAAGCATGTTTTGGTCTGACTCATTTGGAGAAACTGCTTCCACCACAAAGTACACTGTGTAGATGGGTTGTAGGAAAGACCTTCCCCTGACACATAATACAGTGCCCTCCATAAGTACTGGAAAGAGGAAGCAGTTTGGATTTTAAATCAAACTATTAATTAGGTGAATTAAAGCTGAGAATCTCTACTTTGACCTCATTTGACCTAATTGTTTGATTTCAAATCCAAACGGTTAGAGCTAAAAGAAGACAAAATGCTTCCTCTTCCAATACTTATGGAGTGCTCCAAT
Organism: Argentina silus; assembly: GCF_951799395.1. NCBI lineage: Eukaryota > Metazoa > Chordata > Actinopteri > Argentiniformes > Argentinidae > Argentina > Argentina silus. The sequence goes on from NC_139671.1 coordinate 3,812,677, forward strand.
TACCACCTTTTAATGCAACAAGATGACTTGCCATGTACTACATACACTCACCGGCCACTTTATTAGGTACACCTTGCTAGTACTGGGTTGGACCCCATTTTGCCTTTTAGAACTGCCTTATTTCTTTGTGGCATAGATTCAACAAGGTGCTGGAAACATTCCTCAGAGATTTTGGTCCATATTGACATGATAGCATCACGCAGTTGCTGCAGATTTGTCGGCTGCACATCCATGATGCGAATCTCCCGTTCAACCACATCCCAAAGGTGCTCTATTGGATTGAGATCTGGAGACTGTGGAGGCCATTGGAGTACAGTGAACTCATTGTCATGTTCAAGAAACCAGTTTGAGATGATGTGAGCTTTGTGACATGGTGCGTTATCCTGCTGGAAGTAGCCATCAGAAGGGATGGACATGGTCAGCAACAGTACTCAGTTAGGCTGTGGCGTTTTAAAATTGGTACTCAGGGGTACTCAATTGGTACTAAGGGGCCCAAAGTGTGCCAAGAAAATATCCCACACCATTACACCACCACCACCAGCCTGAACCGTTGATACAAGGCAGGATTGATCCATGCTTTCATGTTGTTTATGCCAAATTCTGACCCTACCATCTGAACATCGCAGCAGAAATCTAGACTCATCTGATGCTCGGTTTGAACTGTAGCAGGTCGTCTTGACCATGTCTACATGCCTAAATGCATTGAGTTGCTGCCATGTAATTGACTGATTAGATATTTGCGTTAACGCGCAGTTGAACAGGTGTACCTAATAAAGTGGCCGGTGAGTGTATGTATCACACCAAAGTTAGCTACAGTACATTTCCCGAATTTCCAGCTGCAGTTCCTGGATTATGTATTAGGCTTTGAGTTCATTGGGTTGAAGTAAGCATCAAACATTGGCCGCCAATGTTTCAACACTCTTAGCCTGATGTGTTTGGTTCCTCACATGCGTTTTGTTTGCTACCAATGGACTTCTCACACTCTCACAGACACGACCCAGTGAGTGTGGCACTTACTAGCTGACACCACCGTGCACTCACAGCCTAGTGTGTTTGGTACTGGGGGGTGGCTATTTCCCCTGTGGTGTCCCCCCCCCCCTCCCCTCCCACACACACACACACACACACACACTCTCTTATACAGTGTGCTGTTGGTCCCCCTCAGACATCATGGTGGGGATGGGCTACTCACGGGAGGAGATCACAGAGTCGCTGACCAGGATGAAGTATGACGAGATCACCGCCACGTACCTGTTGCTGGGCAGAAAGTCCAACGAGGTGAACCCACACACACACACACACACACACACACACACACACACACACCATGTACCTGTTGCTGGGCAGGAAGTCCAATGAGGTGAGCGCACACACACAAGGTGGGGGTCACCACTTTATATGCACACACATACACAAACACTGATTGGCTCTCCAGGACCAGAAGTTAGGATCACCGTGGTAGAGCATCCACTAGACTAGAGGTTGACTGGGGATGCAAACTGGAAGCTGTCACGTTCCAAACTGGTTTCCAAGCCCAGAGTATTGAGCCTGTTAAAGTATTTCATGTTTCACCTCAGTTGGAGGCCAGTGACTCCAGCTCCAGCAGTAACCTGTCTCTGGCCAAGGTCCGGCCCACCAGCGAGCACAACAACGGCCAGTCTCCGGCCCACCTCAAAGTCCAGAGGTCCATCTCCTCCACCCAGAAACAGAGGCGTTACAGTGACCAGGGTGAGACACGCTTTGATTATTTTATTTTTTTGTTGAGTCTTGATTCAGGGGGTGTAGTCAAACAGATATATAGTCCCCTGCGTAAGTAATGGGACAGTGAAGCATTTTTTCTTCTTTCGGCTCTACATTCCAAAAGTTTGTATTTTAGATCAAACAGTTACTGTGGGATTAAATTAGAGAGTCTCAGCTTTTATTTGATGGTATTTGTGTACATAATTAGTCTTCACTCTCTCTTCCACAATGTCCACCTTCCCACAAGCTGAACTAATCAACATAGTGAAGAAAACTCCCAATCACACTCTCTCTCTCTCTTTCTCTCTCTCCCTCTCTCTCTCTCTCTCCTCTCCAGCCGGTCCGTCCATTCCCTCGGCGGGCTACCCTAAGAGGAGCCAGACCACTGACAGCGAGGTGAAGGAGGAGGGCGGCGCCCAGCCCAGGAAGCCTAGTTCAGGGGGCCGAGGTGGAGCCCCCGCCAGCCCCTTGCTGGGGAACGCCAACAACCCCAACAAGGCTGACATCCCCGACCGAAAGAAGGGCTCTGCCGCCCCTGGCGTGAGTACACAGATACGCTTGTGTCGCTTTTTCTTCAGAGAAGACGTCCTGGACGACATGTTGTTTTGTTGCAGTACTGTATCTTCTCTTTGCATTGTTTTTAGTGAACCCTTATTTTACCACGTGAGTTGACTGAGAACTCGACCACTCCATTGCTTCTATGGTGCTGTGAGCGAGTGTTGTGCGATGTGTGTGTCTCTCTCTCTCTCTCTCTCTCTGCGCCTCCTCTCTCTGTACCTCTCTCTCTCTCTCTCTCTCTCTGTGCCTCCTCTCTCTCTCTCTCTCTGCGCCTCCTCTCTCTGTACCTCTCTCTCTACCTCTCTCTCTCTCTCTCTCTCTCTCTGTACCTCTCTCTCTCTGTACCTCTCTCTCTCTCTGCGCCTCCTCTCTCTCTCTGCGCCTCCTCTCTCTCTCTCTGTGCCTCTCTCTCTCTCTCTGCGCCTCTCTCTCTCTCATGGTCAGAGGCCTGATGCTCCAGATGCTACAGTATGGACAGCTGATGTGGAAGCTTAATATTACTCTCTCTCTCTCCCCCCCCCCCGCCCCCCTCCCCCACAGAGTAACTCTGTGTCAGGGGGCATGACGCGGAGGAACACGTATGTGTGTAGCGAGAGGAACGCCTCGGACCGCCACTCAGTCATCCAGAACGGGAAGGAGAACAGGTGAGGGTTGAACACAAAGGCTATGTCCTATTGTCCATTCTTGGTGCGCATTAATAAATACATACACACACACACACACACAAGCACGCATGCACACACACACCTATATTTACTCACTCCCTCTTTCTCTCTCTCCCACACACACACACACACACACACACACACACACACACTCACTCTCTCATTCTCTCTCTCTCACTCATCAGGCCCCTCCTACACATGCTGTCTTTCTCTCAAACACACACTCTTGCATCTTTCCTTCTCCCCACTCCTCCCATCTCTCCCCCTGTACCCAGATCCACTGCAGCCCCTGGCAGCACCATGCGCCACCATGCACAGTTCATACTGGCCTTGAAGATGGTGTTCTAGCTAAAGGTTTCATCTGAGGGCTTGAACTAAGCTCGATTCATAAATTGGAAATTAAACTCCTTCTCCATCGGTCAGATTTTGCGAGGTCATGGTCAGTTTTGATCGTGCTTTGATCTGAACTCGGTGGTCATGAATATCACATTCTCTCTCTCTCTCAACTCCTCGTTTGCAATCCTCTCAACACAGCTTCCTTTGAACTACACAAGTTTTAAGAATTTTAGTTGATTTTGATTGGTCTTCTGGCTTGGAAGCGACTTGCGTCACCACAGTAATCAAATTTAAGGCAATGAAGTTTAGGTCTGAGAGAAGGTTTTGAGCCAAATACAATGCTTTTGGTTTTAAATGTATTTAAGACCACTACTTATTATGAATCTGTGAGCTCACTGGCTGTAGTTCTGACGTGTAGTGTAGGATCATCAGCATGTATAGTATGTATCAACTTCTTGTAAGACAAGTGGCGAACCAATTGTAAAAATAGAGAAGTAGAATGGCCAAAGCAACTGCCCTGAGGCAACTGCCCTGGCCAAGGCAACTGCCCTGAGGGACAACACGTTGCACATATCTGATGGTGGAGAAGCTTCCGTTGAAGAAAACTGTCTGGTTTTATTGGATGAGTAACTCTCCAGCCATGTGACCTTTTTTTGTTTGTTTTTTGTCCTCTACTCCTCCTGTCTGCCTTGTGCAGATTTAAGTTGATCATATTTGTCCTTGATGCTTTGCTTTATTAAAACCCATTCACTACAATACGTCAGACAGATATATTTTTGTCCCTGCTCTTTTGATTAAAAGTAAAAAAAAAAAACAGTTATTTCTCTCTGGTACCCTGCGTTACTAAAAGAAACAACTCTCTCTGCCCATGGCCTTTGCTTTACTTCACGTCTGTCTCCTCCGGGGGGCAGCATGAGTGAAATGTCGGCGTGCGCCACTAGCCCGTCTGCGTACGCCACGGCCCTCACCGCCTCCTCCGCCTCGGTCCGGCTGCGCCACCAGAAGGCTGCCTCCCTGTCGGTCTCGGGCCACGCCTGCCGCCAAACCCTGCCGCCCACCGACGGCGCCGGCGACTTCTTCAGGCCCAAGTAAGGGGCTTCCCCCCCCCCCCCACGCCCACAGGGGCCACCCAGGATGCCCCGTCTGTCTGCTCGCATCTCTAACCTGTCTGTGCCATCCTCCTCTGCCCGCCCGCACTTGCTTTCTCTCTTCTCTAACGGCTTGTTGACCTCCCACCGAATGACCGATTTTGTAATCTTCCACCCCCAAGCACTCATCCCGTGGGGATCCTCCGCCCACTTCTCATTCCGTTAGCTCCACCCCCTTTCTAAAGCATCCCCCACCAATGGCTGAGGATGTCTGTTTAAAGGTCCTGTGTTTTTATCACAGGCAAGACGTGTCGCTTACTCTGGTCTCTCCCCACTAACTTCCCCCGATGTCGTTGGTCCAAGTAGTGCTCGTCAGACCTCACCCGGATTAGATAATCTCCTAATGTAGCAAAAATGAGTAGCCACATTAATCTCATTGTGATGCCAGTGTCCTAAAGGTTCTGTTTAGGTTCCCCTTAACTCTTTAGTCTCCAAACAATAAACTGTGTGTTTTAATCATGATGTGGATACATTCTAACCCAAAGAAAGTCCTCACATTTACAGCACTGCCAGGTAAGATGTTTCATATCTAAAATGGTAAGGGGTTGTGTGAGAGAGGGTTGTGTTAACGTGCTTTCTATCCACAGGGTTGGATGCAGTGTTACGTCTTGTTAATTGCCTTGTAATCTTTATTGTCGTCATGGCACCCATTCAGAATCTCAAACTTGGGTTTGTTGAAGTCAGAAAATCTACGCTTCTTGTATGAGGCAATCAGTTGGCAGTTATTTTGAATTCAGTGGCCATTGAAAAATGATCCCCCTGATGAACGTGTGTTGCTCAAGAAGTTAGGCCAAGTTGCAACGAAGGAGTTGGCTATAGCATGAATCCACCACCACCCCTGGCTGAAATGTGTAGTTTTGTGTCTTAACTCCGCCCCTCTCCCCTCAACCCCCCTCCCCCCTCCTCCAGCACGACGACCACGCATAGCCAGCGTAACCCCGGGGGCGCGTCCACCCACAGCATCAGCAGCGCCGCCACGCCCCCCGACCGGCTGCGCTTCCCTCGTGGCACGGCCAGCCGCAGCACCTTCCACGGTGGGCAGCTGAGGGAGCGCCGCACGGCCACCTATAACGGCCCCCCGGCCTCCCCCACGCTCTCCCACGACGCCACGCCCCTCTCGCAGTCCCGCAGCCGTGGCTCCACCAACCTCTTCACCAAGCTCACCTCCAAGCTCACGCGCAGGTAAGACCCGCCACCAAGTCTCTCACCGCAAGTTGTCTCTGTACCCGTTACTGGTGATGGTGGAGATCGAGACAAAACTGTTGTTTGTAGACAGATTGGTGCCATCCTGAAGCTGCGATTGGTGCTATCCTGAAGCTCTCGTAGGGATACTCCTCCCCTGAACAGAGTAGCATTCCTCCTTCTGCTCAACTGTGACTCTTGTCCTGGATGTTGTTTCCCTCTCAACCCCTGAAATCGTATTGCAGGTTTTGTTAAATAGGGGAAGTAAATAGACTTAGTGCCCTAAGTAGAGGGATACAGCCATACCATTCCCTCAGAAGTCTACCGTCTGTACACAGGGATTTCATGTGTAACTGTGATTAATGAACCTGCCCTGCTTTAACACCCCCCCCCCCCCCCCCCCCCCAGCCTAACAATCCTACTTTTCATTTGTATGTGTGCCACAATGTCCACATGCTGCATCTCCATTTCTGAGGAAACATTAATCATTCTATCCAGACAAAATATTCTCTTAGCCTGAAGTTCTTTGTATTAGTAAGAGGATTCTCAAAATCAATCTCAGCTCCAGGTATGATTTTCAAGCCAGAGGCATGTTTTGATTAAGTGATAATTCTCTGTCATTTACTGTAAGGAGTATGAATCTAATAAGTTTCCCCTGAGTAATGCATGGGAGTATTGTTTTGTAGGCCTTAAAACATTAGAATAATGGCCTCGTCTTTTCGTACATGTAATTGTTTAATTTGGATTAATAGAAAATGAAGGTAACAGAAGATGCATCAACATTAATGTCATTAATATACTGTTATCCTGTAGCTTTATTCATTCATGGCTGGTGTGTATGGCTATTCGTTGGCCAGATTTGAACACCGTACCTCTCTCCCCAAGAAGGCGGCCATTGTCTATAATCTGTCTGCAATCTGCCAATGACAGATGCTACCCTGTGCTCCTTCATACAAGAGAAAAAGTCCCAACCCGAACACTCATTTCTAAAGTCTGCACTATCAAATTCAAGTATTCTAATTGTATATTGTAATCAAAATCTAGAAATAGATTCTCAAAATCTAAATGTATAATTTACACACACTCAATTGGATAAATCTGATAATTCTGTACCGCTACTTTTGACTGGTTGTTTTTTATTTTTATTTTTTTTTAGAAACATGTCATTCAGGTTTACCAAAAGGTAGGAGGACCTTGGCTCAGTTTGCAATTTATCAAAACACCTTACTTGACTAATTGGTCAAATTTATAATAAACTGATTTTTTAACCCTGTGTGGTCAAAAAGCTCAATGAAATGCCTGAAACTGACCCTCTTGGCTCGCTGAGCCCTAATCAGAGTTTGATTGAGCATGTCTAAGACCTCTCACCTACTGGTCAAAACCAACCACCAGACTCTACTAATCACCCATGCATGGCTCTTCACAGAGCAGGTCTGTGCACAATCACTAATGTAAATGAAAAGGCAAATGTCTCATAAGAAATATACTCCTCTATTATTACTAAAGGTAAGTCTTGTGCTAGTTTCACACAAACTTTGCGTCTCACACAGACATGGCATAATACATTCACGACTCTGCTGTACCTCTGGTGACAGTCTTAGTTATAGCCATTGGATCATTGGCCACAGGGATGCCCCAAGGGTCTGTTCTAGGTCCTATGGCAATGTTTTAATGAATGCCATTTCTGCTGGCATTTCTGTCACCCACATGACTCGTGAGAAGCGTTTTATGGGCCAGACTGTACTCTAGAAGCGATGGAGGTGTCAGCCATGCCTTTTTTTTTTCATTTCAGAGAACTCTTAATCATTCCCCCTGTTTGACAAGGTTACACATTTCTTGGTTGTACAATTTAGGCCACCATACTGGGCTTTAAATGTGGCTGCCGGTCGAAGTGGTGATTGAGAGATGGTTCGTTGCAGAGTTGGAGTTCAGGTACCAGACCATAGAAAATTCCTCCCCATGGTTTGTCTCCCCATGTTGTTGTCCCCAAAAGATGTCTTTGCCTCGGCTGACGGAACTTGTCCCTGATTTCTCCTTGACTCTCTAACTGGTGGCCCTGCCTGGGGGGGGGTGGGGGGCGGGGGGCATCAAGGTTACAATATCTTTGGTTTACCTGAGGTATGAGGGAGTAGTTAGCCCCAGATCCAGATGCACAGAGTAGTACGAGACAGTAACACTTTAAAGGACTTTGGTATTTTGTACTTTGGTAAAAATAGGTTTTTCTTTTTGATTTTCGAGTAACTTGTAGCAGCTGTAAGGTGCTTTCTTCTATTGTTAGTCTAGTTACGTTGTGCAAGGCTAAGGATTAACTTCTATGTGAAGTTGAGTGCGTTTGAGCTCTCTCCACCAGTTCCAGAGTCCTTCCCGCTTGCCAGGCTAACTCCAACCCAAACAGCCCATCATGGCCCTCTCTATCTAAGCCCCAAACAGCCCCTTCTTTTCCATGGTCTTTCTCACAGCCAACCAGGTCCAGCTCTCTCCCCATCTGCATGACTGACTGACTCTCTTAGATTTATTTACTCTTCTGTGCAATCAGATATATTTTTCTTTGTATTGTATGAATATGCTCTCAATCTTTTCTATGGAATGTATAAATATGTCTGACACCTTTTTCACCTGAACATACACACCCTTGTCTGCACGCATCAACCCTTTTCATTTTAAGGGCGTATAGACACACTATCTTCCCTTCTGTCTTGCCTCCTTGATTTTTCCTTCCCAACAACATACTCTAGGTACAGAACATTAACAAGACCACCTGGAGTTGCATGGCCGCATTTAAGACAGGAAGTTCAACTGCAGTGTCTCCTATACACCCATGTCAAGCAGACTCCTCTACTTTTTGCATGTACTATACTTCTTCTAGCGGTGTAAATGTTTTTGCACCACTCTGGCAATGAGGACAGGTCCCTTGTGGAATAGAGGACACATAACACTGTTCTTAATTCTTAACACTGCGTCTTTCCCTCTCTCTCTCTTTCATCTCTTTTTTTCCCCCTCTCTTTTCTTAGTCTTGTCATTGAACTGGTCTTTTTCTTCCCCTGGATTTTTTGTGTTGCCTACTTTTCCCACTGGAATTTAGGGGGAAAGTTATTATTATTTCTCTCTCTGTCCCTCTCCTTCACCTTCCTCCTCTTCTCTCTTCTCTCTGCTCTCATGCTGCCTCCGTCTCTCAGAGGCCCGGCAGAGTTTGAGAGGAACGGGAGATTGGAGGGCTCAAGGTGAGATGGGAAACTTTATTTGTTTTCTCACCTCTATCCCAAACCCATCCTCATGCAGGCCTACAGCCTTCTCGGCTATCGGCCCTGCTATGCAGGGTCTATCTAAATGTGTGTATATACAGATATACGATATGTATATAGCACCCTGCACATCTCATCTCATCTTTTCAGGCTGGGAAAATGGTAAATGAACAAATTAAATGTTCCGCTCCAGGGTTAGACTTAAAACTGAATGTTACCCTGTAATCCAGTAGATTTGTTGTTTTCATTATTCAATAGTAGACACATTCACAAAATATTGTGTTTTTAAAACAACCTCTGAGTCAAGATATCTCACTTTGAATGCCCTCATCGGTCCTGATGTTCCAAATCGCCCATTTTGATTAAAATCCGACAACTCCCCTAATATTCCCCTGTCCCTCCTTGTGTTGAACAGCACAAGAGCCAGTGCTGCTCTCTGGGAATCACTGGCGTAGTAGAGCAGGGTCGTAGTGCTGTATGACATACTTTAACGCGGTATAAGACTTTTTTAAGAAGTAAACAGACCTCACGTTTCGATAGCTATGATGCAGCTGTATGCGAAATGATAGTTTTAAAGGGTATGCATTGTGGATTGACCAGAAATACAATTGAAAATGGATTTTCGGGTAAACTTCCCCTTTTATGTAGATCCTCCTTTTGTTTGACCGCTGCTAGCGGCTAAAGCAGAGACACTGCCTACACACTGTCAGCAGCACATACCAGGGCAATATTATAACTAGCAGACGTGGTCCCTGAAGCATGAAGTGTTCCTCTACCAGTCCTGCAATGCGGACTGGTCCTTTGTGGCATTGATATCCCCGTATCCATGTATCTCACAAGTACTAATTTCTACCAGTTTAATAATGTGGCAGATGGCGCCTCTGCTAAAGGTACACACTGGTTCTCTGTCTGCGTTCAGGCAAGCTGAAGCTATGTTCTGTGGTCTATAGTACCGACCCACGTCTCGGCTTAGCACAACAGATGCTGCTGTCAAAGGGCACCACTGCTCCTTTGCAACAAACTCAACCCTGTAATGTGGTTGGAGACCAGCAGAGGGCAGTTTTGAGTCACCCATGTATTTGACTGTTGGTTTTTACTGACACCTAGTGGGGAGTATCGATAATGGCAAATTGTAACTGAATCAATGGAGTGCTTCCTTCTTACATCTATGATACTGTTGAGAAGTCGACCCATTTTGAGTGTTTTTAAGAGAGTTGGCTCTATTAAGCGAGTTTTCTTTGGGACCAGAAGGTTTAAATTTCGATTTGTGGACAGCCTCCAAATTTGTGTGAAGGAGGGAATCCAATACATTTTTACTCTTCCCATGTGTGTATTAGTTGTTCTGAGTACAACTTGTGGATTAAAACATCATATGCCTCGTCTGCATGTAGAAGTGAAGTCTGTATTGTCTTGTGCCTGTACGAAGATATTACATGAAATGAAATTGCATTTTTTGTCAGTGTCTCTCTGCTGCATGACTACTTGTTATGGGAACCCCGGAGCGCCTCCTGCATGATTGTGTTATGTAATTGCACGAGACGCACTTATAAGAACATCTATCTCTCAGTGCTGGCTTGATGAGTCCAAACTATCTTGCCGATCTGGATGCACAAACTCATACTTTTATATAACTGTCTACACTCTAACACACACACACACACACACTACCTCAATTGTACTCAGCGAGACCCCCAACTACCTTCAAACTTCACACACACACACACACACACACAACTTCTACCTAGCCCTACCCGTCTTAACTCCCATCCTGTCTCTCCCTCAACAGCCGCAACGTGTCGGGAGACCAGAAGGACGACCAGCAGCAGCAGCCGCCCCAGCAGACCCACCAGAAGGACACCAAGCCCCGCTCCCTCCGCTTCACCTGGAGCATGAAGACCACCTCCTCCATGGAGCCCGCCGACATGATGCGGGAGATCCGCAAGGTGCTGGACGCCAACAACTGCGACTACGAGCAGCGCGAGCGCTTCCTGCTGCTCTGCGTCCACGGCGACGGCCACGCCGAGAGCCTGGTCCAATGGGAGATGGAGGTGTGCAAGCTGCCCCGCCTCTCGCTCAACGGCGTGCGCTTCAAGCGGATCTCGGGGACGTCCATCGCTTTCAAGAACATCGCGTCCAAAATAGCCAACGAGCTCAAGTTGTAGAGACGACGTAGACAAAGTGTGGTGTGTGGGGGGGGGAGGGGGGATTGTGATACGAAACTGACACGTAGAGTAATGTGCGGTGGTTTAAAAAAAAGTTATTTTGTGATGGACAAACGTTAGGTGAAATCAGAACAGAGCTGTACACTCATTAAAAAAATGAAGTAGCAGATACAACAATTCCTCCAAGACACTTACAAAAGTATTGAAAAATGATGTATAGCTTTAGGCAATCATTTCCTGCATCATTGGAGCATTATTATTATTATTATTATTATTATTATTATTGATGCGACAGGTGGTCTTGAGCTGTAGGTACAGTAAAAAGACATTTGTGTGACATTTTTTCTGAATGCACTTCTTCTGCATTATCGCCTTAGAGGCTGTTCTAAGATGCCCCCTAAATGAGACACACACACACAGAGGAGGGGAAATGGGGTGACAGAAGCATTGACCCCCCCCCCCTCCCAACACTATATACCCAGAACTTCTCTTGGCCCCCTCACCCTGTGATGCCAGGAGAACATCGCCACCAGATAAGACTGGTTGGATAGCCTAGCTAATTGCACAACAAGTGATGGTATTATTGTTATCATTGTCGATACTGTCAATTTAGGCAGTAAACAAGCTTTCCCCCGTTACTTGACCATCCTCTTACACTTGCACAAACACACACACACACACACACACACACACACACAATATGATTTGAACCTGTTGTTCGTCAGTGTTCATCAGTGTGGTTGTAAATGCAATGGACCTACTGTAGCTGGTCAAGGCTCTACTGTAAGGGGTCACACACCCCAGAGAGCAGGGGCTGGATGCCGCTGACGCCAGTGCCGTGATGATGCACTTCAGCAGACCCCACTTCAACATGGGGGAGTGCTGCAAAGTATCGTGGGACTTTGAGTCATTTGCTAAAAAAAAAAGAGACTTCAGAGAAATCAGGAAGATTTTCCTTCCTGGTGGATATGAATATTTAGTTGTTTTTCTTTGATGTTATGGCTTTTTTTTTTTTTTTTTTTTTTTTTTTTTTCAGGTTCTGAAACGAAACTGAACTGCCAACCGCTATCTGGTCCCGCCCACTCTGGCCCATGGGTGGAGTCATATGCGATTGCTCGTTCTATGACAAAAAAAAGTCAAAGTTAAAACTAGCTGTTTTCCGGCTATAGTATTCACTCCCACACCCCTAAGAATGTTGGCACTGTCTTTTGTTGTTCTTTTCATGTAAATAATGTACCTTAGTTTTGCAACGGTTGCATATTGATATACTTTTTTTTTTCTTTTTTTTTTTTAAACCCAGGCTGTGAGCCGAGAGCTATGGAAGGTTAATCAGTGTCTCCATTAAAACACATTAAAAGCGACCAGCGTCTGTGTCTCACTGAACTAGAATAGAGCGGTATTGTCTGCTTTTATGGGGTACGTGATTACTCCCAATATCATGAAGTACATAAAACCGTCTCAGAGAGACATGTTTGTCTCGGGTTGATTTTTAAATTATTGTGTTTTTTTGTTGTTGTATGTAAACAAAGTGCAAGAGTAATGCATATTTGGGCCTATAACCTATTATAGTGGTTAACGCTTACTTCTGAGAACACTTATTTCGAATGGGGTTTAAGTCAGGTTCCTTGAAAGTGCTTTGAAGTGGTTTATTTGACCACAAAACCCTCTTGTTTTATTGTAACAGAAACAAGAGGAGCAGTTACTATATTACATTTAGCATATTTTATGAACAAACCCCTCCAGAATATACCCAAACCTTATCAGAATGGTAGTTATTATAAATGTTGACTGAAATCTGGTCTACAGGATAAACTCCAGGTTTTTTCACATAGAAAGGCCCAGAGACGGAGGAAACTGTTTCCTTACATTTTCTCCACTCCAATACTTTGCTATATGGACTGAAATGTTTATTTTCTAATGTGAAGGCGTATAAACATGATGCTTGGTGTGCATCAATTATGCACTTTATGAAATGTGTTTTCTGTTAAATTTGTTCCAGACATCACCCCCTTAAATATTTTCTATTCCATCCATCTCCATTGAACCCAGCCTCAAGTCCATTACTGGGGCAGGGTTTAGTGTGCTGTCTTAGGGCTCTTTAGTTAGGGTTAGGGTTAGGGCTACACTTGTAAAGGCCGTTCCTACGGTCTAGGTTGGCTACATGACACTGAAATCAACATTTCAAATCCTTGTTGAATGCCTGCCAAGAAATCCCTGATTTAAAAGTATTTACTAGGGGAAACTTGAGGGGAGAGTGATTTGAGAAAGGATCACATCTCTTCACTACATTATCCAAAGCTAGCCTTGATCCAGATCTGTGCGCTTTAGCAAAACAGATGCAAAGAGTAGGCACCTGCCATCTTCCCCATTCATTGCATTTGTGACAGCATGAGGGGGGGCCCCCCCCCATGTACTGTGATGTACTACCAAATACGGTTACCTGTAGACGGTAAGTGACTTTCAGGCGCATACATCTACTGGTGCCAATAAATGACTGACCTGAGACACGCTGAGTTTATGCTACACTCCAGCACAGCAGGTGGCAGTGAATCACCAACGTTTGATTTACCCCCACTAGTCACAGAAGATGAAAACAGTTGATGCCATAGGAGCTCACCATATAATCTGTTTTTTTAGGGGAGTGCGCCCTCTAGTGTTTATAACAGCCAACTTCTAATTTATTGTCATGTTCGGCTAAGGCAGATCCAGATCTGGCCTTGGCAGTGATGCTCCATTGAACAAAAAAGTAGCTATGAATCATGACCCATAAATAATTTGTACTGCATTTGAACACAGCTTTCATAAAGAAATAATAATTGACAAGGCAGGCAACCTCCACGGACCAAAGAGACTTTATTTCAGGTGTTAAGATCCATCCTCGACATTTTTGCAACATGACGGCTTTGAGATACAAAATCCTTCATCACACAGATGGAAGACTCATCTAACTTTTAGTGCCACTGATGCTTGGGCGGAGTGTATTTCCTTGATGTAGTTAAGATTATTGGGAGTTGTTGGATTTAGGGGGAAGGGGATATACTGGTGAAGAAAGGGAGGCGGGGCGTAGGTCAAAGTGAATGCGTTCACTTCTGGTCGGGCATGATGTCATCGATGGACTGGCCTCCCTCCAGGCGTTTCTCCATCTCCACCAAGAGCTTGACGCCATCGACCACCATCTGGACCAGCTCCACCTCAGAGAAGCCCAGGCGGTCAGCGTTGGAGATGTCAAAAACTCCTCCCACAGCCGCGGTGTCCACGCCACCTGAGGGGGAGGAGACAAAAGGTTATTTACTTACATTTTAAGCGACTCGTATTGTAAAGTAGAAACTCTGACAATGAAGTCTTAAGTTGTCCCTCAGTCTTGGTTTTTGCCCCTCACTTTATTTCAGGCATCCGAGAAAACTGCATCAACTACTTCCGAAGCCCGGTCAAAGGAAAGGCAAATATGATTGAACGTAGACGCTTCTGTTACCGTTAACTTGTAATCTTCAGGTGAAGTGTTCAGAGTGTTGCACATAGAAATGTACAGAATAGAGCAGACTAAAGGAATCTGACCCTTCCATGTTATAATTACTTGATCTTTACAGTCAATTTCTCTGAGTAAATAAATGCTATACAGCCTACCGTGCTTTGGTAGCAAGGAGACTGATGGACATTGTTAATCTTCTCATTAGTTAAACGCTAAATTGCCATGACTACAGCGACACGCCATGTCATGTCATTTACATATCGAAGTATGGTAAAGGACAAATATATCTCCTGAAAAATATGTTGCTAGAAAGAGCTCACCTGTGCCACGCTTCTGCAGCCTCAACCTCTTGAGGACCTCGCCAAACTTCTCGTGCTTGCTGACATTGGGCAGCTTGACGTGCACGCCGGCGCGCAGCCCGGTGCCCAGGTTGGAGGGGCAGGTGAGGACGTAGCCCAGGTGCTCATTCCACATGAACTCGTGGCCCTTGTCCTTGAACAGAGTCTCGATCTGCAGGGGGAGGTAGAGAGGAAGGGGACAACGCCATTGACAGTGACCTTCAACATGGGAGACCTTCAATGGGATTGAAGGTCATGGTTAAAAATCTATCAATTTTCTATTCAGAATTCTTCACTACAAGCTTCTTATTTTTTTCCCCCATTAATCTCCACAGTTGAAACCAACCCCAACCTTGTCATTTGAATGACCGGTGTCTTCGAAAACATGTCAAGTGGCGTCTAATATTGTAGATGTGTTCATATTAAAAATGACTGAATTGTGATGTCACAGCTTGACGTCCACACTGAACACACCTTCGTGAGGCCTGTGCAGAAGCGGTTGAACACCTCCTTCATGTTGCCACCCTTCTGCATGGAGATGACACGCAGGTGGTCCTCCTCGTTCACCCACACCAGGAAGGTCTTGCCCTCGTTGTGCCTGTGTGGGAGAAAAAAATTCTGCCGTCAGCCACGGAAAATTAAGCTATATTCTCAAATCAAAAGGCGTCACCTGCTGTCTGCCATGGATCAAACCACATTTCTTCAGTTCCATCGTCACTCTATACACCCCCCCAAGGCACCCTACAGGTGGATCAATCCCTAGAGATTAGGAGAGTGCACCCTCTAGTGTTTATACCTCTACGGATCACCCCCCCCCAGATGGATCAACCCTACATCTCCTATAAACCAACCACCCCCCCAGATGGATCAACCCTACATCTCCTATAAACCAACCACCCGCCCAGATGGGACTCACCAGATGCCCCTGCCATCAGGCCAGTCACGGGCCATCCCAGAGGACAGCAGAAGGGGGGACACGGGCTTGTCGAACAGGAAGTGGTCATCGATTAGCTGCTGCTGTTCGTCGTCCGTCATGTTCTTCAGGGCGTAGTACTTGCCTTTGAGGTCCCCGTCGAGTACGTCTAAGCCTACGCAAAAAAATAATAATATTGAGGAAACAATTAGCATGAGCAGTAATCAGCTTTTCAAGACACTGTGGCAAACTGTTTATGAATGAAACTCATTGCACAGTCATTACCCAAATAGCACCGTTAAATGACTAAACGGATCGTTAGAAGTGCAGCACATTTTCACTGGTGCAAAGTTAGAGAGCTAGACAACCGTAAGAGTGCATCATTTTCAGACTTGGAGGATAAAAATTGCAGTTTCACGCCGTACTGCCAGGGGTCAGCATCTGCACACACACGGAACTGCAGGACTAGCGGCATTAGAAGGTTAGGCTTTGCTACGCACTTTCAATGGACAGGTTCTCAATGCCGCGTCGCTCCCCGCGGCTGCAGTGTGGGGGGAGGCAGAAGCCACGGATGCTCCTTCCGGTTCGCACTCTGGAGCTCAGGACGTAGTTGGGGTCCAGGTCATCGCCACCCTACCAAAAAAAATACAAAAAAAACTACATTAGCAATTAGCATTGAAACTACAACAGGAGACGTTTGGTATGCATTAACCAATGCCATCCACAGAAATTGAATAGAACTGTTCAATTTCAATCTTTTTTGGATTCATAAATGGAATTTCAATTGATGGTTTAATTCATCATACACCATTTAGGAGGGGTGGTGTGTGGTGTCCTCACCTGGAGGTTCTCATGGTTCAGGTCAGTCTTGTGTTTGTCTGAGGGCTTGTATCCACCGTGGCGGTCTTCGATGATTGGGTCCAGCAGCTCCTTGAACACCTCGTACGTCTCCTCGTCCCCGGCCACGCAGCCCACTGTCATGATGAAGGGATGGCCTGGAACGGAAAATGTCAAATGGGTGGGGGGTTTTATTTCTACTTACAAGACCACAAACTGGCAGACACGGTGCCTTCTGTTGCATTGGTTAAATTACTCTGACTGACACAGAATTGTTGTCAATGACGGCAACAGTTGGTCTTAGTTGTGATAATCGCCATAGCCATTCTCTTGAGAAGCAAAAGTCATGAAACACTAATATTCATAGTATTCTGTACATCATGGGTTAAAGTCAAATTATGGAGGATTTTGCCTCTGAGGGTGCCCTTGAGACAAAAGGGCCCCCCCCCCTTAATAGTCTGAAATAATTAAATTCTCTCATCGATCAAACAGGGGCAGACCTCCTAATGCCGATGAGCATTTTTAAAAATTAAAAATTCTAAAACCAAGAATTGTGGTTTAATAAGGCAAGAATGGAGTATGCATACATTCAAACATACTGTAAACAATATGCAATTAAACCGCCATAGTTTCTTTAGCTTTGTGGCTGGGCTCGACTAGGCCTACTCATCTTTATTTGGTAATGCCTTGGCCACGGACATAATAGCATAGCGAACTAGACATTGCCACTTATTCTGCATTTGTGTTGCTTTAAGGTTAGTTAACCTCACCAATCAAAAGCATTGACGACTAGCCATGAATGAGTTAACAAGGCCTAAACCTAGTTTACTCAGCAATGGTTCCGTGCAGACACCAGATTTGGATTTGACCTTACTCAGCAAATGTCATTGGTAATGAATGACGCTGTAAGCCTCATTCTCGTTGAGGAATAATTAATACGGTCATAATGGGTCTCCATGCAATTATACTCCGTCGAATGCATTAGAATTATTCTTAACCATTGACGGGGTCGAAAAATAAAAGCTCAGGAACGTTTCATTTGCTGCCACAGCATAGGCCTTGGGCAAGGTCATCGTTGTAACGGGTAAGGTTTCAGCCGATACGTGATTTATATTGCTACATCTAGGCATTTGATGAGACTCCCTCCTCCCTTCAGCACAACAAACCAGAACATTAGGCAAGAAAGGCTTTTTACCTGGGTTATCAACCCCAGTCTGAATGACATCATCCAAGGTAAATCCACTTGGAGTTTCTTTATCACGGAGGTTGGCGTAGATCTCGGGAGTGAGCACCTTGGCCATATGGTTGTTATGCTGGCTGAGGTCTGGGTACTCCTGCTCCGAGGAGTAGTTCATCTTCAGCTGGTTGTGGGTGTTACCGAAAGGCATGATTGCTTTCACCTGCGCGCAAGGAATAAAGCATAATGACAAATCAATCGAGACCATTGAAACAACCTACAAGACAAATTAAATCCAGTTTTTAAAGAATCCCCACATCATCATTAAGAAAAACAGGAAACAAATTCCCTCTAATTTGCGCCTCCTCTCCTCATCCAAAACGGGATGCAGGTAAATTGCCCTCTCGGTGCCCAAATCCAACAAGGGAGATTTTTTGCAAATGCTGCGTCAATTACTATTGCTACTAATGAAATAAAATGATTAAATCTGTGGATGAAATCAATGCATTCATCCGTGTAAATCCATAGAGGGAGAGACCATATACCTTTGTTTCGAGCGTAGCCACTGGACTAACGCGTAATGCGCCCTACTCGATAATACCTAAATGGAGACTGCAAGGTCGATGTCGATGTAAGATATGGCAGAATGACAATATCCACCTCGTCTAGTGATTTGAACCACTTTCAACCTGAATAAAATGTTCTACATCTTCATTCGACAATCTATTTCTCCTGGATATCCATTTTAGATTAATCATTCGCGCCTCTAATGCCTTGAGATGATACGCCTTTCTTAGATGCGCTCAACAAATAATCAAATTCTTTGTTCAACCTTAATCCATACCATTGCAATCATTGTTAATTCCACCAAAGCATGTATTAATAACAAAGCGCATTCGACGCATTATATTCTAATGTCACCAATATTATGAGAATGTTCCATGTGTGAATTTCAATACCGTAAAAGCATCTAATCCTACCTTAGGATGCTTTTCTTTAGGAAAAACACAAAAATCCTTTCTTTCGACCAGGAACAAACACACCAACGTTAATACTGGTGTCCAGAAATAAGCGGCTTTGGTAGGTTTTTATACGCCACAGGAGCTCTCGTTTGATTGGTTACTATTTAGAGTCCATTCATTCTATTGGACAGCGAATAACGCAATTGCATATAGCGACAGCACCGCAATTTAACAGCCGAGACAACAACATAGGCTGGATGCTGCTGCTGATTCATAGTTTGGGGGGAAGGGTGCACATAAATGGTTGGTGTTTAGTAATATTATAATATTATGTTTAGGATCGTCAGCAAAACTGTCAACATCTTGATGAGATACTTAACTCAGAAAGGGAGTGCTTTATAGTTGCCTTGACCAGAGGGAGTGTTTATTTTTCAAATACATTGTCCAGTTGAAGCCTACATGGTGCTTACATTAAGATGATTCTCAGAAGCAGAACAAGCATTACGTAACCTGGAGTCTATTTCACTGGTACAGTGGCTGGCATTGGAAACTGAAAATCACTGTCACAACGATATCAACGACAAGAGACTTAAGGGGAATAGTACGCTTGTATTACAAACAAGGAAGTGACGTAAGTTGTGCCATAGTGACTGTGCACTTTCACTGCAGGTTCAGGAATTATTCATTAGAGGTGGAAAATTGTGTGTGTGCGTGTGGTAGTTGCTGCAGCTACCCTTCAACCTCCATCACACACACCTCCCTCAGGTACTTCCTTGCTCTGCCCTGACAACACACACACCCTAGTCCCAGATTCTACATGCACACCCTAGTCCCAGATTCTACACACACACCCTAGTCCCACCTGACAACAAACACACCCTAGTCCCAGATTCTACACGCACACCCTACTCCCAGATTCTACACACACACCCTAGTCCCACTTGACAACAAACACACCCTAGTCCCACCTGACGACACACACACCCTAGTCCCAGATTCTACAGGCTACAGTCCCGCTCCTACAGGACTGATCAGCCCCCCTCTTCAGTGTAGCTGTCCTGTACTGCACAGTGCTCACCCCTCCTCTGCTCTGTCCCTAACACCACAGTCCTGTTTCACACACTGCAGTGTTGCGCTATGTGTGACTGCTCTAACAGTGGACCTGACAGTGGGCTCTGGGCCAAGGTGGCTCCCCGTCCCCTCCATGCTAGTACAGGGAGCTGCAAACAGAGGACACCAGGCCACCATGCTGCAGTCTCCCTGCAGAGGATGCCACAGAACTGGCCCCAGATGCAAAGTCATGGATACTTTAATGATTCTAAAGTATCCATGGGATCAATTCCAGAGTGCTTGCACGGGTTAGAATGGTATAAGGTTCCAAAGCGTCTTTGGAATGATCATACAGCTAGACAAAATGGAGGTTTAAGGAATGCTATCTCGCCAACCAGGAATATTCAGGAAACCTGACATTATATGCTGGGTTACAGCCGGATCCCTTTGTAGTATTCCCTGTCCCAGCAGATCACATCACGGCCAGTTCCAGACCCGGCTTTCTCATCAGACACACCAGGGAAAGAATGCTCTGTAAGCACCGTCTCACTGCAGTGCCATCAGGAGACATGGACATGTTGGCAGTGCAGGCACTTTCTGTGACTCTGCAGGACAGAGCCGCCCTTGGCCACCCGTCTCTGTCAGACGAACGTGTCATCGTGAATATTTATGAGGAGGACGGGCAAACGATGCACAGCAGGAAACAGCAAAGGCAGGAAGAACTTTGAAATGTCACTTTGGGCAGGTCACGTAATAAGACTTTAAGATGAGGGTTCGTACCCTTTTGATATAGTAACAGCCGTGCTTGTGGAAGAGACGAGTGCGCACATGTGAAGAGGATCTTACCTGGAACCTAAAGACTCGTGTTAGCATTAGCTTAGCGGGCTACCTTGGCCTTGATCTCTGCACATGACCTGGCTTCGATATCCAGTCTGATATCTATCAGCTGCCCAAGTTGCTTCAGGAGCAGAAGGTCAAAGGTCAAATGGCAGTCAAAGGTAGCGGAGGTCATTTTCATTGCTTGAACCTGTGTGATGAGTACCCTTGCCTGGGCCCTGAACACGCTGAATGTGTTCGCTCCCAGCTAACATGTAGACATTACAGGCTGACACAGACTTGAATTGCACCACCAACAAACTTGGTTCATCAATAACCAGTCAGTTACAATTAGGTGGATTTCCATACCAAAAAACAGCTTCCCTGCACTCATCTCTGAATTGCAATCAATGAAATTCTAGCATCAAATGTGGGAGTCAGTCCCAATTTTCTTCTACACACACTCCTTCAAACACACATTCACCTCTAATGACCAAACCAATCACAGCCTCTCCATTCGTGCAGCTCAGCATTAATTAAACAAGTTTCCCTGCCTGCAGTCTTGTTTGTCAGCTCCACAATGTGCCAGAGCAACCCCAGGGGAATGTCCGCCACTCTCAAATTATACATAGGAAGATACCAGGCTCTCCGCCGGAAACACTACGGCCACAGACCCAAATAGATTGTAAAGGAATAGTGAGTGGAGGGGATGCAAGAAAGCAAGCGCTTGTTTGGCTTCAGTTAGGACTCTCCTTTTAGGGAACGTCATTATTCCAGCTCCTCGCTTTAAGCTCGTTAGTCTGACAGATGCTGACAGGGAGGGTTAATGTATGCCATTTAGCCAACGCTTTTATCCAAAGCCACTTACAGTGCTGTGGAGCTGAGCTCTACAGTATGTTGTTGCCTCTCTGCACCTGATCTGGGTGATCTAAAGCGTGCGTTCCTCACCTGCCATACTGAGTGGTGTAGGACACAGAGCAGGATCGAAGGACGCTGTCATCGCCTGTCATCGCCTGTCACAGGGCCTCAGGCTCACGCAACACACCCATGCCTGGTGTCGTAGCCGCGCCACTTCCTGGCCACGTGACGGTAGCGGACCACATCTGGCTCAAAGGCACGTCACGACTATCACAGATGTGCCCTTGAGCCAAGTCAAACTATACTGGTGACTGACGCCAGCAGCTTTAAGTCTGGGGTTAAGGAGATGTGTATCATTGGTGCCAGAGATGAAAAATATTAATAATTATGATGCATTTTATTTGTATAGCGCTTCTTCTTCAGATTGTGCTGACTACCCGTTGTGCTAGTGGCGTAGGTTAAACCCCGGCCACTTTCTCGACCATGTCCCGCCTGTCTCTGCTCTCTCCCCGATTTCCGACAGTCTCAATAACTTCAAAAGTATGAAAAGGAAGAATAATTGCCCATTCTCCTTTTTTTTTTTTTGAAAAACAAAACCTGATATCTATCATTCTGCTGACATTACCATAACTGGTGAGATTCTGATGACAACGCATCTCCACAGTCCTTCTCTCTACAGTATGCTCAATGGCTTGGCCTACAGTGCACACCTAACGTACAGTAGATGACTTGTGCTGAAGTTCATTAGCCTCCTTGAAGGACTTCTGTATTTTTCCTTCACTTTTTCAACTGACAGGGCACTGCCAGCTCATTAGAGGTCTTGAAAGTTTCCAATCTCCTTTGTCAACACGATCAAGATCTCTGGGCTACTGACGGACAGAAAAGCGCACAACAACAAGCACCCAACAGCCTGGCTCTCTGTGTATTCGCATTGGATTGGTCCAGAGGCCAAACGGAGCTTTGAGCCAATGGCCGTCATCCGTGTCAGAGTAGGCGGCCCCATGTTTTAGTTCACAGCTTGAAGGGGACAGACTCAGGGCTAGGCAGTAGGCC
>NC_139671.1:3840182-3852682 GCF_951799395.1 Argentina silus
TCTCTCTCTCTTTCTCTCTCTCTCTCTCTCTCTCTCTCTCTCTCTCACCATCTCTCTCTCTCTCTCTCTCTCTCTCACCATCTCTCTCTCTCACCCTCTCTCTCTTCTCTCCCTCTCCTCCCTCTATCCAATATGGCACTGTCCCTTTGCCCTGTACCCTTGAATGTTTTTAATACCAGAATCCATCACTGTCAGATACCCTAGCCACCTCCTGGAATACTAAACAGCACTGCTCTGGGATTTGATTCGGTTCTCTTGTTTTCCTCTCCTCTCCTCTCCTCTCCTCTCCTCTCCTCTCCTCTCCTCTCCTCTCGACACCCTACTACACCCTATTACACCCAACATTCTAATCCCCAACTTCTAGCCCTTGAACCCTGGCTTCAGGTCAGGCCTAATGAAAACATGTCCTCTGCTGCTGTGATTGATGTTATGTTTCTATGACGGCTCTGTTCAGTTCCTCCCAGACCCAGGACATCTGCTAGCAGGGCTAGTGTCGACCACTGTTGGAGTTTTCAGGTTCAGAAAACGTTATTGTCTCACGCAAAAAACAACGATTTATAGATACACAGACAGAAATCAATTTACAGACACTCATCTCCAGATATTCTACGATGAGCGAAGGACTTGAGCAAGGAGAAATCATAATATGACAGGCACTGTGTACATGTTTTTACAGATATTAAGTGGTCACATATTGGTGCAAGGTTTTGCTTTTGGTCAATCAGTGTCACACTAGAGAGCGTTTGCTGCTGTCCATTTTTGCTGCATCCCTTAGTCCCATTCATAATAAGTATGAATGGCTTCTAGCTCTAACATGGCTTCCGAGAAGTCAAATGATGTCGGAGTATTATTCTCTTTTTGGTTGAGACTGTGTCAATGGCTCTGCATTTGGACTGGGTCTGTGTATTCCAACGAGAGTATCTTCTGTCCTTTGGATGAGATAAGCATGAATCGTCGGCCTGCTGTAGGTGGGCTGTCAGAGTAGCGATGTGGGAGGTGTTTGAGGGACCCTCTCCAGGGGACTGAGTGTCGCCTGGCCTCATGTCAGCCCAAATCTCCGCCCACAGAGTCATCGCATTATCAGTCACCTGAGTGCTGGCAGACCAATCGTAGTGCAGCAGTGTCCATTGGTGTCTTAGTGTCTCATGCCAAGAGCCTGATTTCTTCTCTGGTGAGAAGAGCAGCCCTTTTTTGCCTGTGTGTACTTGCTTCCGATGCTCACAGATGCCATTCGATTTGATAAATTGCTGCAATGCTAGCGAATTCAATTTATTCAATTGATTGATGCTCCCTATGAATGGCTTATGAGTTAAAATTACGCCAGTGGACTGCACACTGAGGAAGGCTTGAGAACGCTTCACTCATTCATAGTCTTTGAGGAAGACATAGGCCAAGAATTGAGGCTACCGCCCAATAAATCTGAGCTCTCGTTGGTTAACAGCCTCTTTGTCCCGCCTCACTCTGATTTGATTGGCCATTTTCCCTACCCACAAAGTTGGTAATGCTAACAATGTGAAATGAGTTAAAACGTGAGTAATTGGTTAGGGTTAGGGTTAGGGTTAAGTTGGTTAGGTTAGGGTGAGAGAACGTGGTTAAAAATCAAGCTGTAGCTGTGAATTTAGGTCTGTTGTGCCTCTTTTTTTTTAGACTCTTTTTTTTTTTTACTCCCTCTTTGCTGCCTCCCTTGTTCTATCTCCTGCATGCAAATGAGTGTGTTCCATACACACACAGTGTGTGGTCTGCTTCCTCTGGTGTCGATATGGCTCCTATTATGCTGAGTCATTTGCTGCGTCCCATTTCTCCACCCTGTTTGTGCACTTCCCCACATGGATTTAAATATGAATAGATTAGTGTAGAAGCCCATGATTAAGCGGAGGGGGAGGAGGGGGGGGATGGGGGAGGCAAAGTGGGTGTAGTGCTCAAGAACTTACTTCTCATAGCCTAGATTTTTACCAAAAAACCTACACCAAAACACCGGACGGGCCCTTTAAAACGCCAGCACGCCGTATCCTGCACTTGTCTCAATGCCGTTTTGTTCGCCCTTCAAAGCGAGGAACACAGCAGCACTCCTCCCTCCCTCTCCTACCTCCTCCTTCGTCTTCCGTCACCCCCCCCCCCCTCCTTCCCTCCATCCCCACCTGTGCCAGCTGCGAAGCCGAAAAGGAAACACACAGAGGGTTTCAACGCCCCATAGATGCTGCTGTTGAAATGCTGCACTAGCTATCCTACGGCATTCCAGTCCGTACACTCTGAAATGTGTAATGGCTTACTAAAGGGTTTCTCGCTGTATTATTTATAGACATCCTTGGCTGGGCTCTTGCGTTTGTCTCTCTTCATTACTTTTGAATGACAGTTCAGTCCCGTGCCAGTGCGGCAGGCTGCATGCTAACACACTGCTGCGTAGCTGGAGGACACCGCTGGAGGGAGGGAGGGGGAGGGAGGGAGGGAGGGAGGGAGGGAGAGACAGGGGCTAGCTGAGGCTAGCTGTCACAAGTTATCGATCACTGCTGCTTGCCTTAGTGCTGTTGGCATGAAAATTTGGTTGGGTGGGGGGGGGGGCAGAGAGTCTCTCTCTCTCTCTCTCTCTCTCGCTCACTACCTCTCTTTTCCTCTCTCTATTTTGGTGTCTTCCCTTGCCCTCTCTCCTCATCTCTGTCTCTGTTTGAGTCATTCCTTGGTCTTCATCCCCCTCTCCCTTTCTCCAATGTGTATGTCTTAGTGTTCATAGGTCACCTGTCTCTCTTTTTCCTCTCTTTATTGTAAATGTGGACATAGCGTCTCTCCCTGTACTCCTCCTCCCTCTCTCTATCCGTCCATTGCTCTCTCTACACCTTTCTCTCTTGCTCTGCCTTCTCTCCCTCCCCTCACTTCTTCTCCCTCCCCTCTCCCTGTACTCCTTTCTCCTTCTGTCTCTCTCTCTCTCAAACCCTCTATTACAATATTTCCCTCCCATTTTCTCTCTCTCTCTTTCTCTCTTCTTTGTTGTCCCTTCGCTGTGGCCTTTCACATAATTCTCGCCGTGCTGGAGGACACAGATGGCTTTTTTTTTTTCCTGTGTGGGAGCAGATTAGGTTGTCAGAGCGGTGACACAGAACCCGGTCCCGGGCTCTGGCCCTGCAGTACAGTATGAATGATTTAGAGCACAGAGATAAGACTTGCATTGGGGTTGTGCTCTGCTCTGGGAAGAGTGAGACTACCTACCAACCCCCCACAGCTCAGCATCTTTCTCCCCCCATCCTTGCGTTCTCCATGCTGGGCAATCCCCCCCCCCCCCCCCCCCATCCCCCCTCTTCTTATCTGGACCAGAGCAGGCAAGTGGACAGTTGTAGGAGGAAGTGAGAGGAGAGGAGAGGAGAGGAAGGCAGGGGAGAGGAGGGGCTTGGAGGAAGAGGGAGGGAGGGAGGGAGGAAGAGGGAGGGGCCAACCCCTGTAGTCACTGCTGCAGTGCTGCAATCTCCCAGAGTGCACCTGGTCAGGTCTGTGTGTTTGGGAGCATGTTCAGCTACTTATTTTTTTTCTTCTCCCCTCTGATTGATGCTCGTAACCTTCCTGTGTCGTTCCTCTACATCTGCGCGCTCCACAACTACAATGTCCCATCACAGTCTGACCTCTAGAAACACACACACACACACACACACACACACACACACACACACACACACACACACACACACACACACACACACACACACACACACACACACACTGATGAATCTGAATATTGTGAAATTGCCCAATCTCCCAATTGGTTGATCTTAAATATGATATGTCTAATTGGTTCAGGTACATCGTATCATGTGCCAAGGAAATATAACAGCGTATATCCCTTTAAGATAAGCTCTTGCGTATACCTGTGTGGTGCCACTTCTCTGTCTCTGACGAAAGAATATAAACAATGAAGACCAACTTTTACTTTAGAAATAATTTGTCTTGGCTGTTTCCATTGTACCAACACACAAACACACAAACACACAAACACACACTTTGAAGAAAAAGAAACAGCCTGTCATGCTGTGTCAGCACCATACACTCACAGCATCCGACTGGACAATGGCCATCAAGGGCAACCTAGCGGGCATATTGGGTGGGCAGCGGCAACGCAGGGGAGTGGATCAACAAACCTGGACACAGGCCAGCAATAGTATTGGCTGAGAGGGATGTGTGTGATGGCCAATGCCGCCAGCATTGTTACATGTTTGAGTTACTGAATGGGTCAGCCTATAACAGCTCTAGCTGTCCAGATCCTATGACTGTGCATTCTGTTAGATGGCAGTTGGTCTTGGCATACAATGATGTTGTGGGGATAGCATGCTAACACGCTTTTTAAGCATCATATTAGCCCCTTACCTTGCAACTGGAGTAGCTAGTTAGCCCTTGTTAGCATAACTAACTAGCTAGTAGCTAGTTAGCCCTTGTTAGCATAACTAACTAGCTAGTAGATAGTTATCTCTTGTTAGAATAACTAACTAGCTAGTAGCTAGTTAGCTCTTGTTAGCGTGTGTGAGTTGAAAAGGAACTCTTCATTCGCTCATTGAATTGAATGCATCAGTGATTTTTTCACCGCCCCTGACCAAGACAGTGAATTTGGCCAATGTCCCGTTATGAATGTTGCCCACCCAATGTCGGAGCACCAACCAACCTTGAGCTCCTCCCTGCCTCCCAATGCTCTCATCGATTCCTCACATCCTGTCTCCTCGCTTCCTTCTCAAAGGAGAGGAGAGGAGAGGAGACTATTGAGAGGCAGTGCCTGTGAGGAGGAGAGGAGAGGAGACTATTGAGAGGCAGTGCCTGTGAGGAGGAGAGGAGAGGAGAGGAGAGGAGAGGAGAGGAGAGGAGAGGAGAGGAGACTATTGAGAGGCAGTGCCTGTGAGGAGGAGAGGAGAGGAGAGGAGACTATTGAGAGGCAGTGCCTGTGAGGAGGAGAGGAGAGGAGAGGAGAGGAGACTATTGAGAGGCAGTGCCTGTGAGGAAGAGAGGAGAGGAGACTATTGAGAGGCAGTGCCTGTGAGCAGGAGAGGAGAGGAGAGGAGAGGAGAGGAGAGGAGAGGAGAGGAGAGGAGAGGAGAGGAGAGGAGAGGAGAGGAGAGGAGAGGAGACTATCGAGAGGCAGTGCCTCTGTGTTGCTGGTAACATATGATACAAGGAGACGACGTGCCTGGGGGACTGTTGTGGAGGGTTGCACACGGACGGGGTGAAATGAGAGCCGACCTGGGTTATCTTTCTGACCTGCTCCCCATCGCTGACATGTTGCATGAACCCTTTTGTGCTTGGTGGCTTTGGGGCTCTGGTTGCATTAAACTTTAATGGTCCTCTGACAGACAGGGAAAGTGCTGCAGCCGCCGTCTTACACCCCCTGCTCCCCCTTAGTAGCTCCCCCCCCCTCTCACAGCCCATCCCTCTATCTGCCTTTTCTCTCCTTCTCCTCATCCACTGTGACCCTGCCTCCACTAATCTCTTTCCTCCAATTTTTCTCTCTCTCTCTCTCTCCCTCTCCTGTGCCCTTTCTTTCATTTTCTTTTTTCTATATCTTGTTTGCTCTCACTCTACCATTCTTGTCATGCAGCATGCAGCATGCACCCCCACCCCCCCCTTCTTTCTCTCTTTCTCCCTCTCTCTCTCTCTTTCTCTCTCTCCCTCTCTCTCTCTCCCTCTCTCTCTCTCTTCCCCCCCCTCCCTCTCTCTCTCTCTCTCTCTCTTCCTCTCCTTCTCATGCCCTTCTTTTTATGGCTTAGTGGCTAACATTGTGGCTTATCAAACTATATTACCACAGCATAGCACATATAGGGAACATTTCTGCTCACAAGACTCGGAGCAATGAGACTGCTGATAACATCCCCTCTGACAGAAAGCCTTTGTGAACTCAGAATTTCCGAAACTGCAGAATCGGGCATTGATACAATTTGACGAAGTGAAAATGTAAAAATGCTACATTCCGGTAGCGCAATAATGCATTCTCTTAGCACACGAGCTAACTTTAATTGCGTCATACAGCCACATCCCCTTGTGAAGAAACACTGCAGCTCAGAGGCTTTCATTTATTCATGAAGTGGAGCAGCTAGATGGATGAGAGCAGAGCGAGACAAGCTACCCCAGCTTCCACCCAATCAGCTACCTCAGCTTCCACCCAATCAGCTACCTCAGCTTCCACCCAATCAGCTACCTCAGCTTCCACCCAATCAGCTACCTCAGCTTCCACCCAATCAGCTACCCCAGCTTCCACCCAATCAGCTACCTCAGCTTCCACCCAATCAGCTGTTTCCACAGCCTCTGCTTCTTCCTATAGGTGGCTGTATATCAACACTCAGAGCCCTGGGGTCTCCATCCTCCCTGAGCATGCTCACACATACAGCGTACTATATATAGGCTCACACATAGAGTGTACTATATATAGGCTCACACATACTGGAGGTCTGTTGTGTGATTATCACCCCTACAATGGTAAGCCAGTCTTGCCAATCTTCTTTTTCATCAGGTGAGTATATGTATATATATATGTGTATTATTTATTTATTTACTTTCATATTTGACTTGAATACCAGGTAGTTACCAACTGTGCTGAATTACTTGAGGTAAGTACTTTCCAGAAAGTATCCCTTTTTTTTGTAAAAAAAACGAAAAACTAAATGGCTGTTAACTAAAGGGTTACCTATTTTTCCTGGCAAAAGTCCAGCTCCTTGATTTAGCCAGGCAGGTTGTGAAGGCCCAGGCTCCTGGCTGGCATTGGCAGTTCTCTCCCAGTCCTTGTTGCCAGGCGACCAGCAGCCAGTGGCCATGCCTGCATTCACCACGCTGCCCATCTTATTTGTCAATGGACGGCTTGTTACCATGGGTAATGAACTCCGCGCCACTACTAAGTGTCGCTACCATTCAAGACCACACAGTTCCCGGAAACCCCGGAGAAACAACTTGTGCCACTTTGAATGACTCAGCGTCTCTTTCACCGATGCACATTCATTATCGTCAAGCTGCCCCTGTGTACAGTGTCACTGTTTGCCTCCAACCGACAAACAGAGGTGGGGGTGGGGGGGTGGGGTGGGGTGGGGGGGGGCTGCAGTGGAATGAGCAGGTGCAGAGGGGCATGATATGCAAGCATTATCTGTAAAAATGTTACACAAAAAAAAACTACAAAACATCCAAAGCATCCTCAGACGTAACCAAAACACGGATGTACAGTGTCAGAGCAATCACGCTACTTCCTATTCCATTTCACTCCAGACTTAGCGGGAGAGAGGCCGTGGCACTTTAGACACGACTAACAACATCAGTATTCCAGCATCGCTAACAGAATTAACAAAGCGGCCGGCCGCTACCTTGGAGACTCTGTCCGTAATCAGAGATCAAATGAGATTAGGCGTGTTAGGCAACCGCGGCAGTGGCAGGACGGGCGCCTGGAGACAGATTAAATATGAACTTCCTGCTGCCGGTTGTCCGGGCTCGGACTACCATGTTAGAGTCTCTGCTCCTGCACCCCCCGGGCCGTAAGTCATCCTGACAGGCTTTACCTGTGGTGATTTTACACTGCCTGTCTAAGAGGCAAAGATTAATGGAGAAGCTTCGGAAACGTTTCAGTCTTGGGTGCCTGGATCTGGAGTGAACTGTGGATGGACGCATATGGAGGAAGTGGACAGGGGGGGTTGTGTGCGTATGTTTGTAAAGTGGTTGCGGAAGTCCCTACTGTAATACTGTTATTAAAGTAAAATCAATTCTGTCAAGGGAAAAAGGAGAAACACCAATAACTTCGAGAAGAAAGTACACACACCCAGTTACTAGATATGATTAAACAGGGACCTATTATACATTCTCATAAACTGTGCAATAAAATTTATTTTCTCTTGCAGTACCTCAGTGGATGCTCATCCCTTTTTGATCTTTGCCAGTGTGGCCTGAGGTTTGCTTGCAGGGGGATTGAACCAAGGCTTTTTATGAAGCAACTGAAGTGACCTGTGGTGTTCGAGGGTATATTCATATCAGAATTGACTATTATCTATACAGCATCTGCTAAGGCATCTAGGACATGCTGACACAATATTACAGCAAAGAACAACAAGAATTTTCGTATTTGCTGTCGGTAGAAGCTTTAAAGATTAGGCCTAACATTGTCCTCTTTTTCTTGTCCTGGTCCACTTTCTACTAAACTCCTTCTGCTAGACTCACAAGCATCCTACAGCAACCAGAAGAACCCTTCTTCAACATGAGGAATCCGCAGGGGTTAGGGTTAGTCACGACTCCGCCTCCATGATCTCTGCCGGCGGTGACTAGCACACCTAGTCTAGTAATCGACTCTCCACTACTTATACCCTGCAACTGCTGCTAGTCAATGCCGGATCGTTGCCATCCATGGTTTTGTCTTTGTGCCACGCTTCCAGCTCCAGTACCCTGCCTGTCTGACTACCAGTCTGCCTGCTCGACCTCTGCCTGTCTGATTACCAGTCTGCCTGCCCGACCCCTGCCTGTCTGACTACCTGTCTGCCTGCTCGACCCCTGCCTGTCTGACTACCCGTCTGCCTGCCCGACCCCTGCCTGTCTGACTACCCGTCTACCTGTCTGACCTCTGCCTGTCTGACTACCTGCCTGGCCCGGCTGTTCCTTTCTATTATACCTGTCTTATTAAATCTGCTTGCTTTACACTTACCTGCTTGTCCCAAGTCTGCATTTGGGTTCGGTCTCTGATTCGTGACAGGGGTATCTTTGTTCAAAACATTGTGCATCTTCACTCAAAAAACAGGTCGATTCTCTGCTAAATCACAGAGTCTGCTACATCCAAATACCTCATACCTCGAGCCTTGTAGATAGACAATAACTGAAAGCGGGTCTCAAGCTGTTACTGTTATCTTGGATGGGTTGTCTTGCCAGATAAGCCTTCATTGATTCAATATGTTGTTGTTGTTTCTGTTGGTATACTGGCCACCACTTTGCATTAGCATTCCATGCACCACAACCCCATGTTGTTTGTTTTGATTGGATTTCTATTCATTAGCATTGGGAGCACGGTGTGTGATTAAAAGCCAGCACTGAAAATGGAGACAATAACGGTGGGAGAGAAAGTGAAACGAAGGCCTACTTTAGCTGTGGGAAAGGAGGAGGGGCTTCAAGTGTATTCATTTTCTTCATTTTCCATTACAAAGCTGTCCCACACTGCCAAAGGATGGCAAGGTTCGCATTTGTACAGCTGATGAATAAACCTGGCCAAATGAAGATAAGATATAGCATACAGTGCCCTCCGTAAGTGTTGGAAAGAGGAAGCATGTATTCCTTTTTTAGCTCTATACTCCAACAGTTTGGATTTGAAATCAAACAATGAGGGTAAAGTACATACATACATGTATGTATGTATGTATATGTATGTATGTATGTATGTATATGTATGTATGTATGTATGTATGTATGTATGTTGGCCTATGTATGTATGTATGTATGTATGTATGTATGTATGTATGTGTGTATATGTATGTATGTATGTTGGCCTATGTATGTATAGACTGTATCAAGGCTTCCTCCCTGGAGGTGACATCATGCCTCCCAGTGTCTCTATGAATCTCACACGTCGGTGGCAGCATCAGTAGCAGCTGACGACGGCCCAGTTGAGAAGGTAATTGATTTCCTAGTGAGGTAATGAGATTGGGGGTCTGTGACTGAGTGGGTTATCTCTCCCCTGCGACTGTGACCTGGAGGGCTCGACCCTATCCTATGCCCTTTGACCTCTCCCATATCTCTCCATTCAACCGATTTACTTCCTGTATCCAGGGAGCCTTTTTGGCTCTGTACTCTCCTTGAATTAGTTAATTACCAGTTTTAAGAGATCTATGATTGGTCGATTGTTCGGTTTAGATGGACATGGACTGATTACTCCAAAACATGGCTTTTTCTGTAAATTGCATAGCATGGGAGAGTAGGATTGACGCTGGCATCACCATGTATCACCATATCTCTATATATGAGATTTGTGGGTGTTGCATGTTCAATTCCAGCTCGACCTTTGGAACCTTCCCCCTAGGCACTCCTGAAGATCTGAAAGGGCTGGAAGAATAGGTGGAAGAAAAATGATTGGTCATAATCCTCACATTTGCCTTCAGATTGGAACATTTTCAATATTGCTTTCACCGAGATCTACGGGAGTGTTACAAGGGGTGGGGCCAAGGGGGTGGATCTGGAATCCAGTGCCAGCTGAGTAGTTGCTCCATGTGCATTCTAGAACTGAGTAGTGGCTCCATGTGCATTCTAGCACTGAGTAGCGGGATAATGGGTAATGTGTGATGTGTGATGCAGACACTGTGTGATGTCGATGCCCTGCTTGCTGGTGTGTTACGTAACCATCGGGCAGAAAAAGAGAGAATCGGAGAAGAGAGAAAAAGAGAGGGAGGGGAAGAGAGAATGGAATAGATGGAGGGGGTCAGCTCTTTGCTCTTTGCTATGACACCCTTAAAATTAGCTAAAATGCAAAAATGTCATCAACAAATCACTCAATAAGTTGAATTGAGTCCATCTTAATGCAAGGATAATAGTTCATGTAATTTTGGAATTAATATCTTTGTTTTTTATAGGGTCTCTTTTTGCATAGGAATCAAAAGGCACTGTAGAATGCATAAATTGCATGCTTGGCCCTTTAAGGAAATCTCCCCATCCTCAATCACATGCACGCCGGCACACGCACACACGTGAAAAGATTATTTGTCCTCAATGATGTCCTCCAAATGCTCCATGGTAGGTATTTGCTTGTCATTACACACACACACACACACACACACACACACACACACACACACACACACACACACACACACACACACACACACACACACACACACACACACACACACACACACACACTTGTTGACTTCTGTCTGATAGTAGCCCTGGCTCATCTCTAGTCACCTTGATCCATGGCATGCCAAAGCTGAGGTAAATGTAAAGTGGATTGTTCTGTCTGTGAACCAGGCCTTGCCGTACATACACACACACACACACACACACACACACACACACACACACACACACACACACACACACACACACACACACACACACTCACACACTCACCGCTTAACCTGAAAACTTCCTTGTTGACCTTTCCTTATCTGCTTACCCAAAGCCAGGCCCTAATGTGAGGCCTCCCACAGTGCCTGAGTAAGCCCCCCCCAAACTCCATGTGCCGTTTGTGTACATTCACACACAGTAAACACACGCTCATATGATTACTCCATAAAAAATATGTGCCCATAATTGCGTACACACACACGTCACTCACTCTCTTCCCCCCAAAACGGTCTTTAAACTCTACACACTGCAGTATTTACTGCATACACCCTACATACACCCTACATACACCCTACACCTAAACTCTCATGTACACTGTGTACTGGTCAGTTAATAATATGTGCGTGCGTGTGTGTGTGTGTGTGACTATGTTCTCTCCAGCCCCAGCTATAATCCCTAAGCCTCTTTAGGACCGGGGAGGCAGTGATCAGGGGTGTTGGCACTAATCCCACTGCTCCATGGACACGTTCTCTAAGGTGACATTGCAGGCTACAGAGGCCTCTGAGGATATATGTTCATATAGAACATCACTGGCACTGGTGCTGCAGACGGGGGAAAGAGGTCGGGCTGGGGACAGCATTCATCTCCTGCCTCTCCCTCGTCGCTCGAACTCCAGCCGACGTGGAAGCACCAGATGTCCCGGCTTCCAGCCACACCTGTCATTCCAGGGTCACCTGTCGCGAGAGAAATACCTCCCCACAAAACAGTGGAATTGACCTTCCCGTGCACTGAATACAAAATGACGTTCAAGTCTCTGGCCCGGGAACCCACCATACGATGACAAGCACACATACAGTTCATGAAACAATTAATCAAACATTTAACCCTGGCCATGTCCGCGCGGCTACACCCACTCTTCGGGTTGTGTTTTCTCATTCCAGGTGGTGACCTCTATCCTTTCTACCCTGCCTCCTCCCCACTAGCCCCACCCCCTACCCCTACTCCCACACACACACATTTCAAGGGATTTATACAGCACCTCACTCTTCCTACTTTAAGGCTCATGCTACCGCACTGATAGCACTGGAGCACTAAGTCCATGAGCTGTACCTCATTTAAAAGCTTACATACTTCAATGTAGATATAGTCCACATCTGAACGTATCATGCAGCCTGTATAATTAGTCTGAGTATAAATACCTCATACTGTACATTTAGTGTGAAAGTCAGTGTCTCGTAAGGTTCAGACTCTCTGTTCCTCTTCTGAGCTCGATGGAGTCTGTCCAAAAAAAAACCCAGACAATCTGCAAAAGGTCTTTGGGTCAAATGAAAGGGAAGTCAATGTTACTTTCAGACTGAGTGCACAATGAAATTAGAAGTTCTTCAAACGTTAATATTGGCTGTACATCTCTGCCATGTATTTGTGAGATAGCTGGTCAGCTATTCTTGCCAACTCCTAATGAGGTACGGTGGCACTGTGTACCAATGTATACACACCTTGTACACAACAAGTAGTTACTGGTATTT
>NC_139671.1:3862429-3907429 GCF_951799395.1 Argentina silus
TGAGACAGCACATTCAAGGAGTGAGGAAAATGTGGAGAGCAGTTTCCTTGGGTCAGAGGCAGAGGATTGAATTCTGGAATGGTAGTAAGAAGCTTTAGCAGCTGATGCAGGGGAGGTGTTGTTGAGGCGGAGAGAGATAAGGTTTTAGGTCATCAGGGAGGCCGTTTCTGGTCAGAGGTCCCAGCTGTTGATTTGTCAGTACAGTAACAGATCATGTCGTCTGTTTCTCTCTCTCTCTCCCTCTCTCCCTCTCTAGCTCTCTCTCTATCTATCATTTAACATGAGGGTAGAATGTAACGTTTCTCTATGATGTATTTGTCTTGTAATACTTTTATAAGTTCACAGTATTATTAAAGCCTCATTTGACTGCTTCTCAACTGACTATTCTTGCTCTAATCAACACAGCCTCAACAATTCTTTGCACATAGTGCTAATTAAAATACTTGGAATTAGATTATTAATATTAAGATATGCTTTGCTACATTAACAATACATAGCCACATTTCCTTGCCAACCCTTCGTACTGCCAACCTAATAGGCTCTACAACTGCAATTATCCAATCGCCAATTTCTATTACACTGCAATTATCCAATTGCCAATTTCTATTACACATCTGTTCTAATACATACTGTATGTCATGTAGTGTAATCATAGTCTTTTATAATACATACTGTATGTCATGTAGTGTAATCATAGTCTTTTATAATACAGACTGTATGGCATGTAGTGTAATCATAGTCTATTCTAATACAGACTGTATGGCATGTAGTGTAATCATAGTCTATTCTAATACAGACTGTATGTGATGTAGTATAATCATAGTATTTGACCACATCACAGTTCCATGATCTGCCCATCTAATGTAATTCTAATTATTTATTCATTTTGTGGGTCATTGCTGACCCTTGGAGCTAACTGATAGGGTCAGCATTAGTGTAGAAGAGGCTTAACTGTTGACTGTGCACAAACCCAGCATGCAGTCCCCCTTACTCTTCACCACACACACACACACACACACACACACACACACACACACACACACACACACACACACACACACACACACACACACACACACACACACACACACAGGGGCTTGGCCATTGTACCCCGTCTGGCGCTGCTGCTCATTTCCATGGGGACGGCACCACGCCACAATGCCTTTGGCTCATTAAGGATTCTTCCGAAACCATTTTGGAAGCGTTAGATTGACAGGCAACATGCCCAAGAGGACTAGTGTGTGTGTGTGTGTGTTTGTGTGTGTGAGCATGGCATCACTGCACTTTAAGACCACAATGTTGTGGCCTGGTCAAGTTAAAAAGTATCCTTTTTACATTGACAGGGACCCTCAATTGATCTGATAGCACAAAGCCAATATTTCTACTGTACATCAGATCAGATCACACTGAACCAGGCAGAGGTCATTCAGTTTATAACTCGGGACACTTCGATGTGAATAATTCATGTGTAGTGTGCAAGTGCTGCCTCAGATGCTACATGCAACGTCATCACTACCCAGAAATGGCTGTGAACCAGAGGGGATTGGGGGAGGGGGGGGCAGTGAAGCTGTCCTTTCTCCTTCCTTCTGTGTGTGTGAACCGGGTGCCCGTTCACACACACACACACACACACAAAGACATACACACACACACACACACACACACACAAATGACCCCCCCCCCCCACACACCCCATCAACATAGCACAAAGGACCAAACCAGGCATGAAGCCTCAAGTCCCTCTGTCCAGGGAACCCTTCCTTTTGTATGAGATCTGAATAAGCCCACTGTCTGCCTATGACTGTCTGACCTGCCACTGTACAATAATGATGCCAAGCAAAGCACTCAGACTGCCCCCTCTCCCTCAACCCAAAACTCAGCTACAAAGAACTGCACCAAACTGTGTGTGACTGTGTATGTGTGTTTAATAGTGTATGCGTGTGTATATTTGTGTGTAAACAATGTGTGTGTGCGTGTCAAATCAAGTCGAATCAAATGAAATGTTATTTGTCTTGCATGTATATCACATACAGCCGGAATTGACATAGTGAAATGCTTTGGGATCTTGCTCCTCGCTCATCAAAATGCAAAAGTGTGTGTGTGTGTGTGTGTGTGTGTGTGTGTGTGTGTGTGTGCGTGTGCGTGCATGCATGTGAAAACTTGTGTATGCTGAGGGTGTCTGGACCCACAGAGAGGGTGACGAAGGGCGTTGTCTGGGGGGAAGCTGACTATGAGGAGGATGAGGAGGCGGGGCGGGGGGGGGGGGGGGATTGACACCCCTGCAACTGAAGAAAGCACAAAGAGAATTTCCCTATGAGACGTGGAAAGTAAGAAGTACCATAGATCTATAATATCTAGAATTTTCATGATCTTTTTCTCTCCTATTTCTGATAAGCCTGAACCAATAATGTATCAGAAGTGGGATCCTTTGACATGACCAGACAGGGTGGGGTTCCTTACCCCCCTTGGCAGAAAAGCTAGACTAGCTTGACGGCTAAGCTGTCTGGTTCTGAGAAATGGGGGAGTGCGAGATGACGCTGTCAGACTGTACTGTGCACACATTGCTCCCCCTCTGGCGAGACTCTGCCATTACAGCTTTAGAGCACATCACCTCAGATGATGTCATATTCACAGTGCCCCTCCCCCTTCTCTCTCTCTCTCTCTCTCTCTCCCTCTCTCTCTCTCTGTCATCGTTTACTTCATGTTGTTGACGTTGTCGTTATCGTCTTTTGCTTCTGATCCCATTAGCCCGTGGCTGTTTGAAACTCAAGAAGCATCCATTTATGATACAGTAATTTCTTTAAATACATTTGATAGTAATATTTGTGTTAATCTTTATTCTGACAGAGCCAGTTATATCCCAGTCAACAGAGAAATGCCGGCCCAGATCTGGCCCACGTCTGTTTCCTACCGGCATCCAGATATGGCTCAAGTACAACTTTGTTCCCCGGGCAAGAAGTGGGCCAGATCTGGCTGTCATACCTGAGCCTGATCTTTGCCATTGAAAAGGCCAGACTTTGGCCAGTATGTGGATGTGGCCCAGTTATCACTTAGCAACTTAGAGCCGTTGTTGAGAACATACAAAATAATTAGGCTACATGTAGTGGCCTATAATACCCTAGCTGGCGTAGGCGTTATCATATGGCGTCAGCAATATATAGAAGTAAGAGAAATGCTTCTATTGTCCTATCTGGCCTTTAAAAATGTTTACAATGGCCCAGGCATGAATTTGTATATTTGAAGGTGATTGTAGAATATGAAAGTCACGCTGGAATCAACCTAATTTGTCTAGGAACAATACCAACTCCGCAAATTGGAATTACACTGGGAATTGACTTTTTGGTCATGAAGCCACCCGGCTTATGGAGGGTAGGCCTCACCCAGAACAGGTCAAAGTTGTTGACAAAGGGGAAAAAACTTGAATATGGGTATATACCACATACCCTGCTATAGGAGTGGCATCTGATTTCAGGTATTTGTTTTACCAGGTTTTCCGAAACAGGTAAATAAGACATAATTGGCTTAGATTGATGTTGTCCCTTAGCCTCTTACGGCATCCTGTACAGATGCATTGTGGGATTACTTGAGTCGTTTCATAGTTCACCCGAGGTGAAAGGGGCCGACTGAAAGGGGCCGAGTGTCGCCGTGGTGTACCTGCGGAGAGGAGTGGGAGCACGGGCGTTAATGACCGTGGACCCACGGCGTAGTCCAAAGGCCAAATGGGGCAGGACTAATCCCTGTTGTCACGGTAACCGACCAGCTGCCGCCAGTCTCCTGCATGCAAAAGCTGCTCCGATTTGAGAGCTTTTTGTTTTTTTCTTTTCTCCGATTACTGTTTCATTTCTTTAGGCTACTGTAAAGAATCCATTTAGGGGCTGCTCTCTGAGCAGAAAGTGATATGGCCCTGGGCTGGGCAGACATTTGAGTGATCTCAGACATGTCTGTAGGCTGAGAGGGAGAACTCAGTATCAGCTCAAGGTGTAATTTGGTAAAGGTTTTTGTGTAAGCCTGCATTAACCCACATTGGGGTGGCGGAACATTCTGGAAGTCTGCCGTGCGCCACAGAGAAGAGGTTGGGAAGGAGTTGTAAGTTTTACACAAAACAAACTTTTCTTTCACTCTATTTACACCTTGACTACACCTAACCACATGATCTTTATGAAACAGCCTCATAAACAGCCTCATAAACAGCCTTGTAAACAGTCTCATAAGCAGCCTTGTAAGCAGTCACTACCCCCTTCATATCGGCATCAGCTGTGCGAAGGCATGCTGTATCCTCAGAGGACATACATGCTTATGTAAGACCATTACTCTATGGCGCTGACATAGGAATACTGAGCTCTGTGTGTGTGTGTGTGTGTGTGTGTGTGTGTGTGTGTGTGTGTGTGTGTGTGTGTGTGTGTGTTGTACTATTGATGTGAAAGATATGGGTAAATGTATACAATCTAGCTGAGAATCTCTACTTTAACCTCATTGTTTGATTTCAAATCCAAACTGTTAAACTGGAGTATAGTTAAAGGAAGACAAAATGCTTCCTCTTTCCAATACTTGCAGGGCACATAAAAAGTATTTATTCAATGAATATGAATATTTCATATAAAATGTGTGTCTGTGAATATGTGACTACATGTGTGTTCAATAAAATATAGTAGAATAACACAATGCCTATGTATAATGTCAAGTATGGTCAAAACACACATGCTTTAGTCCGGTACAGGACAGAGAAAGGTCAGTATAGATTGCACACTCAAATGCTCCACGACGTACCTTTACAAAACAACCAATGTTTCAAAGCATTGTTTGTTTCCTAAAGGTACATGGTAGAGCATTCTAGTGTGCCAGCTCTATTCATTCTTGACTATGTTGTTCAATGCAGCAATATTCTCCACACCCCAAAGCATCCTCTCCACTGTCAACACAAAGGAATCCATTTCCACCCCTTTCATCCT
Source organism: Argentina silus (assembly GCF_951799395.1). Taxonomy (NCBI): domain Eukaryota; kingdom Metazoa; phylum Chordata; class Actinopteri; order Argentiniformes; family Argentinidae; genus Argentina; species Argentina silus. Next base: position 3,867,379 of record NC_139671.1, read on the forward strand.
TCAGCCATCTTTGATGCTGGCCCTAGAGTTGAAATCGGTTTTCCCTTTTTTTTCCTGTCTTAACAAGCTGGGGGGCAAGAGCGCTCCACTGCCTATCCGCTGATAGCTACATGGATGAGGAGAGCATACTAATAACCTGTTCATCACTGGGTTGTTGGAGCACGGGGGAAGGTGCTGCTTCGGGACCGTGGAGTAGAATGTAAATTGCCTGGTAACAGAGACAGACAGAGGTAGGAAGGCGGTAGTTGACCACAGACAGTGAGGAGTAAAAAACTGACGTGGTTTTGGTTGTCGTCCCCTTCTGACAACACCTGCCTCGCTGGCGGACATTTTGAAGGGGAAGCAAGGAAGAGGGAGAGGGGGGATGGGACGGGTGCTGAAACGGAGGCCCCGGGGTGTTATGTAACATGGGTGTTTTCAACTAACGCGTTGCCGTGAACAGCTGAGCTGAATAGAGAGATAGATGGAGCGAGGGAGAAGGAAAGAGAGGGAGGGAGGAGGAGGGATTGAGCACGGATGGAGAGCCTCTCTCGTCTCTCCTGGAACGAGCTGCTGAGCAGGGGGAGGGGGTGAGAGAGGGAGGGGGGGGGGGTTTGAATAATCTGGGACAACCCGATCCCACGTGACTGTTACCATGACGACAGCAGTAGAGCCGGGCAAGGAAGTGTGTGTGTGTGTGTGATGTGTGTGTGTGTGTGTGTGTGTGTGATTGTGATGTGTTCGGTCCGCCTTACATCCTCTCCTTTCTCCACTCTCTCTCTTTCTCTCTCTCTCTCTCTCTCTCTCTCTCTCTCTCTCTCTCTCAAGTGGACCGCACTGAAGAGGGGGACTTTGGATGTTCTGCAGCAGCAGTATTAGTGAAGTCTAGTCTTGCCATTATGCGGTGTGTGTGTGTGTGTGTGTGTGTGTGTGTGTTTTAGAGTGTGCCTGCACTGCTGTTTAATTCCTGTAGGGGGCTGCAGTCGTCAATGGCAGTTACAGACCCATAACGTTTGTCCATGTTAACCCTAATTCACACTCCAGAGCCGGATTGAGCTGAGCCAAGCTCTCTCTCTCTGTCCCTCCCTCCTCTCTGTCTAATTCGATTACTCAGGACTTTGCGCCTCGGTCTAATCTGTTTTGGGCCGCACAGTGCCGGGGTCAATACTCCCATAAGCCATAGTGTGGTTTACAGATCGATGGCCCTCCTGGTGCCGAGCACCGCCATTAGACCTGACACCCTCGCTGAGCGGCCAGAGTGAAGAGCGCCCTGAGGGGGTAGACGGGAATGAATGGGAACATGTTTAAAGAGTGTCCTCTGCTGATTGGATGAGAGAACATAGGGGAAGGGAGGGAAAGGTCGCATGTGGGCGCACACGCACACACACGCACACACGCACACGCACACGCACACACACACGCACACGCACACACACGCACACACGCACACGCACACGCACACACACACGCACACGCACACACACACACACACACTAAATCTAAATCAAAAGTTTATTTGTCATATGTGCAGGATACAGCAGGGTGTAAACACTTGTGAGCTTACTTGTGAGCTAACAGCGCAGTGAAATATCAAAGAAATACAACTATTTTGTTGTAATGTAATATTTCAGTTTTTTATTTTTAATAAATTAGCAAACATATCTAAAAACCTGTTTTCGCTTTGTCGTTATGGGGTATTGTGTGTAGATTGATGATGAAAATGTTTTATTGAATCTATTTTAGAATAACATAACAAAATGTGGAAAAAGTGAAGGGGTCTGAATACTTTCCGAATGCACTGTACTGCACACAATCATGTGACTTCTTCTTTCCAGACTTTGATCCACCAGGAAAACCTGGTCAAGACCCTTTTGCATGTCTGTGATACAAAGAGAAAATAGAAGCAAAAATCTCCCGGGGAGGTACTTCTCAGTCAGAAACCTCTTTGGACAATCACATGGAGGTGGAGCTTCACGTGGAAACAAGGTTGCAACAATATTCAAGGAAATCTTCCTTGAATATTTTCAATATTTCGATGTGGTCAGCTAAAGTTTCCATTGGTTATCATTAACCAACCGCTACCAAGCTATGTACAGCAAAGCACGCTGAAGAAGCAGAGGTTGGAGGGAATGGATGTGGAGAGGTGAAGGGAAGTTATCTGACAAATACACATGTTACACCAACACCACCCTTTGACCTCCCCTGTCTCTGTGATAACCAACAGCTGTTTGAACCCATTGTAGGATCTGAGTCACAAAAACCTTTCTCTCCATATTTGGTCATCTTACTTTCTGAGCTAGACACTAGCTTGTCTCTCAGTGAGAAGCAGTGAGTACTATGTTAATTGATTAGCATCAGTGCTAACTTTTCGGGCTGAGAATATGGTAGTGCAGCATACACTTCACACCATGTCATGCATGGATGCCCTCCGTTGTCGCTGTCAATGCAAGGATCTGGCACCATCTTTTGGAAAATGGATAAACTTCACCCAAACACAACAAGTGCTTAAACTTATTTCAGTGTGGCTAGTGGAATGTCACTGTGTTTGGAACACAGAACTGACTCACAAAACTCAGCTTTAGATCAGAATTAGATTCAGACTTTTAGAAGCTGTTTGTGATGTCATCACTTGGAATGTTCAGTTAGTGTTCCAAACACAGGCCCGTTCAGATCAACAGTTCGAAACAGCTTTCAAAGTGTGTGCTCAATGTTCTCCAATGATATGGTGATTTAATGATTTAGGTTCAATAATTCAGTGCAAAATACATGCTGACGAGGTAATTTACACATCACTGTAACTTGACCAACTGCACTGACGTCAGTCTCCTGACAAAGGAGAAACTGGTAAGGTAAGAATTCACATTATATTCCGATTTAAACTGGTTGTGGAGGGAAAGAGGAGAAAAGTCAGGTAAGGTAACTATTATTATTTGTAGGTGTTGTTGCTGTTTTATTTTATTTATTTTCCTCTTATTGTATTCTGTCTACTCTTGCGTTGTTTGTCTGTTGGAAAGGGAGGGGGAAATAGGATGTGGGAGGGGAGAGGACGGGGGAGGTGAAAAATGTAAAAAAATAAATAAATAAAATAACTGCACTATTCATGATATTTCATAATAAAATATTGTAAAAAAATAAATTAAAAAATATATATTGATAGCAATCAAAGAATAATCTCACACAATAAAAAAAAAAAAGTTCAGTGAAGAGTGCTGTTTTGGTCCAAACAAAGAGGTTTAAAAAATCTGGTATCAAGGTCAAGCACTGGCCTTAACATACCTACTTTAGTTTTATTTTGTACATGGATATTCACGTTTGCTGCTATTAGATAATGTACAGAGGCATGTGTACGTTTTCAAATGTTCAGTGTGGCCAGTGAGGGTTTAGGTCGAGTCTCAGATTTTCAAATGAAAAAAGAGAGCACAATTATTTTACCAGATTTATAAATCTAGTCAGATTTATCTAAATCGGGGGAAAACAGGCCTGTACCGTATCTTAAACTGCCTTTACACTTGCAGCAAAACAAGAGTGCTGCTTCAGGCTGCCACTGGTGGTAGGTCTGGTCTTTCATTGACCTACGTCAGGCTCGTAATAGGATGTGGGGCCCTATGATGGATTGGATGTGAAATGTGGAGTAATCTCATTGCTAAAGGGATTGGGGAGGTGCTGTAACCAGACAAGAATCGGGTACAGTAGGCTATGCTTTGTACAGTACTTAACAGACTTACGTCCAAACAACCATATACTGTACACTCACACAGCAAAACTGTTAAAGTTGACTTCTGTTGTGCTCCGTTGAAGTTTAGTCCAATTGCTCTTTCTAATGGTAAGTACAAACGTATGTCTCAAAAAGTCATCCTGACAATGCAGATGCTTGCCTAATATACAACTTTGATCAATAAAATCAAGACAAAAGAAAACTCATGTTTTATTCCAATACTTTCAGGTTTGGGTCCACCCTTTAAAGAAATGTTAGTTTCTATAATTGCACAATTCATAAAAAAAATTCTCTGGTTCAAGCATCAAGAAACCACTGAAAACTATGATTTTAGGTTATCTAGTTGATAGGCTTAAACAAATGTACATGCCCCAAACATTGTTTTCTGTAATGAACAGTTTGAAACCTTGATGTTGTCATGGATGCTCCTTGAATAGTAAAGAGAGCACATTATAGGAGGGAAGCATGTACAAATCCCAATGTTCTGAGCTGAGGGATATATTCAAACACACCTGCAAAGTGGCTAAGCCTGGATTCCAGTCTGAGAGGCTGTTCTCTTGAAATCGCTACTGTACAGTACATAATGAATTGCACTATTTTGATTTAAAAAAAAAGATCCTTGAAGGCTTTCTCATTATAAGGAGTTGGTACATAGTTGCAATTGTAAACATGTGTCAACCCTGTCTGGATTAGATAGTGTGTGCCCAACAGCAGTCTACGCTTAAGTCAACTGTTAGTACTACTAACCTTGTGAAGAACTACTTTTATATGTCAGTGTAACAGTCAGTTAAGGTCTCAGGGAAGATGACAAAACTGTGATGACTACATCTACAACAAAGTTATTATTTTCTACAACTGGAGCGTACCTCTGCTGAACATGTACTGTATAGCTTTGATGTGTGTAGATTATGAACCTGCACGAACGATCACTTATTGATTGTGTGAGCATAATAACCTGACTTCCTGTTTCAAAGCAAAAATATGTGTGTTCTTTTTGGTCACTTCCTATATACTGTATGAAAACCCCTGCAAAAGTAAATGGGACCAAATATTCCCCAACGTAGAAAAAAAACGTGTCTTTTTTTATTAAGGCTGCCCTTTATGTCTTGTGTGGTAGGAGGCACAAGAGAATGTTGAATACAACAAGTTGCCAATGGTCACAATTAAAGGGGACAGAAACATTTTAACCGATATCAAATGATTAAGGGTTGCAGGCTCAGAAAACAACATCACACACTTATTCACTGAAATAATCCCAAAATGTTCTTCCTTAAGCGGTACTTCCAACTCACCCCTTCATCAGAAATACTTTTTTTTTTTTTTTTTTTTTTTAAATAAAAGGGTGTGTGCAGCTTGATGTGTCATTTTCCCCTTGAATATATGACAGCCCGTAATATTAAAAAGTTGCATACAATTGAGTTGAAGAAATTGTAGAAAGAAAATTCAAATTTGCTGTTGCCATTTCACTCTGTACAGTCCATCCCAGTGTGTCTATTCTTGCTGTCCATAGAATAGCTGTCTTACACTCTCTCCCCTTTGGCCTCATGGCCAGACTTTTGAGTATGGCACAAGGACAACATTTGCAGCGAAGTCATATTGATTTTCATATCAAACTGAGATCTCTTTTTCAGTTAAGTTTAGAGGTGGCAGGCATTGCATTATCATTTACAGAACAGTGCCCTGTTCCATTCATCCCACCGCAACTCCAGTGACCTACACAAATGTCTCACATTTACATTGTGGAACTTGACGCCCATTTATGTGCCTCAGCATTGGTCTGGGTGGATGTGCAGACCCAGCGATGCTAGCTGTCCACAGTGGTCTGGGTGGATGTGCAGACCCAGCGATGCTAGCTGTCCACAGTGGTCTGGGTGGATGTGCAGACCCAGCGATGCTAGCTGTCCACAGTGGTCTGGGTGGATGTGCAGACCCAGCGATGCTAGCTGTCCACAGTGGTCTGGGTGGATGTGCAGACCCAGCGATGCTAGCTGCCCACAGTGGTCTGGCGAGTAGGCACCTCTTGTTGGGCAGCGCTTGGCACGTCAATGTTGGGGTCGTCGTCCACCTGGTAGCACTTCCCAAGGTTCTTGATGATGTTGAAGTTGTAGCGGGCCGTCTCGGCAATACTGTTCTCCAGGAGCCACCCGTCGGACTCAGAGTCAAGGTCGCCTTGCCGAAGGACATTCTCCAAGGCCGTTTGCAGGTAGCGCACTCCTGTTAGCACAAATAACTGTTGGGGAAAAGCACACTTAGTTAGAGAGCTGTGCATACAGTTGAAATTGTATTTTTTCAAAATCATGATCAGGCAATGTTTTTCCACCACCAACAAAAACACCATCTAAGTGTGCAAATGCACTTTCTAAAAAAAAAAAAGTGCCATTTTGTATCCAAAAGGGCTACTGACATGAAATCATCAATAACAAGATATCTTCGATAGTCTACATTCCAAGCAATTAACTGTTACACTATTACCTATGTTGTCATGACAACAGAATGATGTCAGTTTACATACCGTATGGGTCACATTGGTTGTCACAAGCTGTAACCTGTAACATTATGGTAGGAAACACAGAATTCCTGTGACATTGTTATTTAACAATCCTCAAGCTACCGTACCGTGCCCTACGAGATTCTTTGCCAATGCCATAACGCTACACTCTTTTTGAAATCTCAATTAAACAAAATTGCAGTGGGTGCTATAATTATTGTAGGAAGTATAAGGTGTTTCAACAGACAGAAGGTGTGGTAAGGCCAACCTCAAACAGCCAGATGACAAGCACTGTGAAGCCGATGGACTGCATGATGTTAGTGTAGTGGTCCAGCAGTGCCTGCCCACAGCCTCTCTTCCACAGGTTGCGCTCCTCCGTCTGGTAGTCGTAGTTGTAGTGGGCCGAGTTGTTGGTGACCTGGTGCTGAATGCAGGGCCGCGGAGAGTAGGGGTTACAGCAGCTGAAGGGGACCGTGTCCATGAGGTACTTCCCATTCACGTTGCTCCTCAGACGACTGAGGAGACAAGGAGAAGGCATCGTTAGATGCATACGGTGCCTAAAAGACAAGATACTTAAAGGATAAAACAATGATGTAACAAAGGCCAAATATTGAGCGGAACACTACCGTTTTTTAACACACACAGTTATGTTGTCTTCTTTTAGCTCTATACTCCAACAGTCTGGAGTTGAAATCAAACAAAGGGGTCAATTTAAACAAATTTAAAGTAGCTTCGACCAGTTGATAATGGGAGGAGGTCACAGGCATCAGGGCAGCAATAACTGGTGCCAGCTAAATTTTTTGGAATAGGCGCTACTGTTACTACATTGGCTGATCAAATCTGAAGGGCTCTGGCTAGCTGAAGCTCGCCCACTCTACTCAGAGCCCTCCCTTAAGTAGAGCTCAAGATGAGCTCAACCAAGTCTACTCAGAGCCCTCCCTCAAGATGAGCTAAACCAATTCTACAATCTGGTTTCCATTGTTAGATTGCCAGAATAGAAGCAGATTATGGCCCCTTGCCCATTCGAAACAGGCAGCACAACAGAACCTGGGGTTTCATTGTCCTCTGAACTTACTCAGCTACGTCACTGCGGGTCAAGTCCAGGTAGCGGTTGCTGATCCACTGGATGTGGAACCAATCGCGGTAACCCGCATTTCCGCAACACTGGAACTGGATTTGCAGCATGTCCATGGTGCGCTTCAGATAGCAGCGACCCGGTGTGCCTGAGTCTTTGTAGTAGCGCATAGCTTGGCGTAATCCAAAAAACAGCGACTCCTCCAGTTCGTTGCGCATGCTGTAGCACATGAGTGCCCCCACCAAGATGCAGAAGGTCAAAAAGAAGGTGCACACGATGTAAGGTAGCATCAGCAGCTTCCAGCGCAGAAACTTGGTGGTGTCGACACAGTCGTAGCAGATCTTGCCACCCAGGAAGTTGATGCCACAGGCCACCAGACCTGTGGCGATGAGCATGCTGGGCACAGAGTGAATCTCGCGGTCTGACATCAACTCCCGCCGTTTCTGGATCTCCACCTTGAGGAAGAGGCCCAGACTGAAGAGGATGATGCCTGTTACCACAGAAATCCAGTTGAGGACCCACAAGACCTGTGCCAGCTTGCCCCGATTGGTCTTGGTGAATGTTACCTTCAGGACCGCCATTTTGTCCTGGCGTACAGTATTTGTGTTTATGTGTTGTGTCAAAGTCTTCCGTCCTCATCCAGGAGTGGAGGGGCACCCGAATTAGTAAAGTGGTCCAGGTAGGAGTGGAGGTGAACAGTGTAAAGGTTATGGGTGTGGACTGTGGGCAAGAGGGAAGGATAGGGGAAGAAGAAAGGTGTGGAACTATTTTCTGGAAGACCTCATAAGCAGCTTAACAGAGGTATTTTTGTACTCCGGTGTCCTTAGTGCTGTACGCAGGTCCTATGAGCAACAAGAAGAAAGACACAAGGGGCGATTATGCTTTTTTATTTTATTCATCATAACCGCTTAATAGCATTCGGAATTCAATCCAGGACTCAAGGCATGAAGATAATACTATCAGTATTCAAGATTTCCAACAATATTACCTCCATTTATCCCACATTATGCTGTTATGTGGTCAAGCAATAACCTAGAATTGAATGATATCAAAATGAAGTATGAAAAAGCCATATAGTGTGATGATCATGCATTTTTATGCTTGTTGCAGGCTTGTGGAGATGCTAATAGTGTGATGCGATGACTCAATAACAAGCTGTTGCTGAAGCTATGGTCAATTATAGCACTCTAGTCATCAGATCAGTTGGTGAAAGGTATGGATGTCAACTTTCAGCATTGTCACAATAGCAAACCAAAGATGGTCACAGGCATGCCTTCATAACTCATGTAACATTGTTAGCCACAAAACCTACGACACAAAACATCTACCACAGGAAGGTACAATACACTGGAAGACAACACTAGCTGTTAATAAACACCATACAACACTGTTGGTACCTGTATGTAGGTGTGCTTCTGCCATGCTCACAGGAAGGCACTTTGTCCACTCAGCTGCATTCTGGACACTTTCATGTTCTTTTTGGCCAAAGGTCATCCCCCGGGAAGGTGTCGGCAGAGCAGAGGAATTCGGTCTCAGTTAGAGGTAAGATGGAGCCCACGGCTCAGGAAGAGTAGCCCCCCCCTCCCAACCCCCTTTCCAACTTAATCCCCTTATCATTCGTAAGCCCTGTAAGCTCCCCCCCTTCTAGTCTCCAGGGCCAATCAACATGCATGTAGCACTGGGTGGCCTTTTTCTCTTCCTCCAGGACTTTGCTTTGGATATAGTTTGTTATCTTGAGAGACGCTCCGCTCAAAAGCAAGGGCCCACTCATTGATCCACCATAGACCACTGTACGGGCAAAATAAATCACACTCTACAGTGTATGTGGAATTTACAGCAATACCTGTCAATATGTAAAAGGATAACAAGAACCACCTTTCTCCCTATTTTCCTGGATGAGATGATACCTCCCACAAGTAATGCTGTTTAATAGCAAAGACTCTGATTGTTATAGAAACCATGCTTTTCTATCTTTTCCTGTGTTTCGGTTAATTTTATGCTTATATTGCTAATATGTGTCAATCAACATATATCTATGACGGTCTATGATGGCGTCAGCGACACCCCTCGGCGATATCCAAAAGTCTTGACAAGACATAATTTCTGTCATCCTCAAAGCATATATTAACCTTTATCCCTTTCCGTGTCTGACCAACAATCTTAGGAGAGAAGAAGGAGTCAATATTCCTACGTCATGCCAACAACCTTTACCCTGTCAGCTACGTCCTCAACATTTATTGTGTAATGTCGTTCTCAAGGCAGGTGACTCGGCCAACCAAACGTATCTATTTGGGTACCTTAGTGAACCGTTTAAAGAACTGTTTGTTTGAGACATGACACAGACACAGCAGGCATATTATCTTCAAATGAAATAGTCCTTGTCCACAGGCTTAATGACTGACATATTGAGTCTGTGAGTAGTCTTTGAGCCTCAAGTAGGTTTAGAAACTGAGAGCTGCTTGAGGTCATGACTATTTGAGATGGGGTCATGACTTTGAGCTTAGGTCAAGTGATGTATGCCGGCGTGTGTCAGTGGGACAGGATGGGATGGGACAGACGGACTCAAATTCTAAATTGTTAGTTTGTTGCCTAAGGATAACTGTGTGCAGTAGAGCGTTACCACAATCCAAACTGTGTTACAGAAATAGTAAGAAAAGCAATTTTTCCAAGTAACAGTTCAGGACCTACATAGAAACACCTTTCATGTTAATCAGGACAAAATGTGTTGTGTGTTATTCAACAATGACAGGCATCATACTGGATGTAATAATTTACAAGTTTGAATGTGTATGTGTCTGTCATGCGAACAATTCCTATTATTGTGCAATGCGGTCAACAGTACAGTATGTGTACAAGGGAATGCATTGCATTTCAGATTAATCTGTATCAATCAATTCTCACCATGGACATTGAATATGCATAGTGGCAATGATTTCATGTCCAGTTGTGATTGAATAATAAAGTAGTCATGCTTGATAAATAGTTTTTTGAGCATAAAAGCAGGATAGCCATAACATACAATTAAGAAGCCGCGGTCAAGTGATGCTCTGCTCAGACTCCCTCTCACAGCGCAGCCGCACTACCGCCAGGTTTCCAGCTAAGCGGCAAATCTATGGCAGCGGCGGAGGAGCGCAATGGCTCTTGACAATTTTCTTTTCGGTCAATGCATACTTTATTTTTTGGCCTTTTTATTCGCCTTCATCTCCGTCGTACCGCTCTCCGAAAACAGCGATGACTTCCAAGGAAAATGCCTGTTGTTCACGGAGGGGATGTGGCAAAGTGAAAACATGACCGTGGGGAAACAGCGCTTTATGGTGGAAGAATGGGGAGCCGATTCCTCCTGCCGCTTCATCACTTTCGTCGGCATCGCCTCCCTCATCCTCTCTGCCGTTCAAGCATGGCGGACGTTTTTCTATCTCTGCAAAGGACATGACGAGTGAGAGCGCTTTTCTGTGTGATTATTGAAAAGTCATTATTTTTCCATGTATCAAACACGCAAAATGTTTTGTAATATTATTGCAAATTTGACATCACGATTACTGCATGGCATGCGTCTGGTTTCTAATTGTAGCCTAGGTTTTAAATGTGAATCCAAATAGCTGTACAAATGGGTGTCTGTTTTACATTACATTACATTACTTACGTTTTTGAAAGATTAACATAATAGGCATACATTAAGCTCTGCCACAACCTGAACATGGATAATTGTATAAAATATATGATAATGTTGGTTTTCAGGAAATAGACTCACGAACAACCAGACGTCAGGTGCTGCATTGATTTCCCTATCATCATCCGGCCAGAGAATAACTTTCCCCCCCCAAAAAATATCTCCAGGTTTTAAAATGAGTGCTTGTGTGGCAACTGTTAGTGTTGCTCTGTGCACACTACCCAAGGAAAATCTCACGAAAAGCCCTGTTGTATCTGCTTGATTTGTAACAGAAATCACATGTGTGTCTGCCACAAAGGCTTCATTGACATAAAGACCCATGGCACCACAACATCGTTCATGACAATAGTTTATGACACCACAACAGGGCCACACGGAATCAATATAAAGTATCGATACAAGTAGTACATACAAGTATTTACATAATAGAACATTTTATTTTTTCCATGTTTTCCAGCTCCTTCTTCCACGCCTTCCTGAACCTGCTGCTGAGTTTGCTGGTGGTGTTTGTGGTGTTTGTGGCCAGCACCATCACCAGCGTGGGCTTCAGTGCTTGGTGTGATGCCATCACTGAGAACGGGGCCATGCCAAGCAGGTGGGCCGGCTCTCAAATGTCAATCCCCCCATTGAGAGTACTTCTTTGACATTTCTTATTTTAACTACAGCACTACATGAATATTAGTCAGTTATTGGGAACACACTCTGAAGCGCAATTATGCTAGTCTGATGTAGGTAAGAGCTGCCTAACATAGCTGGTATTTATACAACACTGTTCTTAGGTTTCATTCATGTGTGTGTTTATTTCAGCTGTGAAGACCTGCAGGACACTGATCTGGAGCTGCATTTGGACAACTCTTCTTTCTATGACCAGTTTGCCATTGCCCAGGTAAGGATGTGGGCATAAGGTCTACTAGCCTATATGCTTGTTCAATGGTTGATCGTTCAACCATTATCAGTCACCGGCCATTTCTTTCTACCTCTAACTCTCCTTTTCACCCCTTCTCTCACATTCTCTCTCTCTCTCTCTCTCCCTCCCTCCCTCCCTCTCACCTTTGTTCCCTCTTTCTCCGTCCTGTAGTTCGGCCTATGGTCAGCCTGGTTGACCTGGCTGACCATCACGGTCATGGCCTTCTTGAAGGTCTACCACAACCATCGTCAGGAGGACCTTCTCGACAGCTTGGTCCACGAGAAGGAGCTGCTGCTGGGCCGGGGGTCTCCACGCAGGGGGTCCGACGCTGATGAACGCAGTGGGATGATCTAGCTCAACACCCCAGGATGGACACACACGCACACACGCACACACGCACGCACGCACACACACACACACACACACACACACACACACACACACACACACACACACACTAGCACCCTTCTAGGAGAACACCCCACTACCTCCATTTACATACCTCGACTACCCTTAGAGAGAACCTACATGATAGATGCTACTACATGTTCTGCAAGAAAATACCCATTTACCATTCTCTAGGATAATACCATCATGTACACTCCCAAAGAATGAATACTTCAAAATCACCCCCAAAATAACTTCTACAACACCCCCTATAGGTAACTTTCACAATAACTTCCACTGTCATGGAGAGACAGAACACCACCCAGTGGTGAATGACCTGCTCTGCCTTCCCGACTTGTCTTCTCATCACTGACTGCTGCAGCAGTCAAATAAACCTGGAATGACCAGACAAACTACACGCCTTCTATTAAGGATGTCTTATTTTTAGACAATATTTGGTTTTGATATTATATTTTTGGAAAGACAGTGAAGGGCATCCTAATTACAAAGTGATTTTGATTTTGTCTGACATGAATAACATAATAAAAATAAAATGAATGTTCACATTTGCACATGATCAGCACTGCATATATTAGTTGTACGCTGTCTCTAAAGTAGTATTTATAACTCTGGTTTTCTAAAGCATTAGTATAGCAGGCTCTTTTAGCGCGGGGCTATGGTGGTTTGATTATTCACCCCATCTATGACAACTAATCCAGTTCTGTCCGGTTTCATCACAAGCACTTAAATAGTTATGTATTCCTCAGGGTACACATCCAAGCATAAATGAACAGAAAAAGGCTGTTTTATAGGGAACATTGAGCATTGCTTACTGTAGCATTAAATACAGTAGATGTCTAGTTACGGAGGGTACATGGTAATTCAACTGCCTCTTAGTAATCTTGTTCTTCAATATCATATTGGTCATAGAAGCCCTCAATCATCCCTGCTACTTTTCAAAGACATTACTGATAAAATGCTTCCTCTTGTTTAAAGACGTGCTACGGGATAATTTGTATAATTTCAGCCTACAGTTGGAAAAGTAGCGTTAGTGAGAGAGAACGGGTCCACGTTGCATGTCCGCAGGGCCCACGGTGCCCGCCGTGTAATATTAGTTTTCTCTCCAAAATCTTTAGATATCCTTATCCTATGATAATGTTACTCTTGTTTTTGGTGTGCCCTCAACAGTGCCATAGCTATCACAGGCCCCTTATGATATATAATATACTTTACTGGAAATGCACTTTGATTGAGCATACAGTATGCGTCTCTTTGACCTAATGTACTGTATATTTTAAAACCAAGAAAGGAAGTAAGTTGTTTTACGTTGTTGCCTCATGAGATTTATCTGAAAGCAGTAGACCATCAAGTCTCTAAATCATGTCATTTATTACTTACTTGTATTTCATGCAGACACGAACTGTATTGTAGTGAACCAGGTGAAATCTCTGCAAATAATTGTATGAAAACAAACTGCCAATTTCATCTACATTGTAGTGCTTTCAACTTCCAGCCTTGTGGTTCTGGCATGACATACACAATTACCATAAAAACATGGTACAGTGTGTGCCATTTGTATCCAAATAAAAGCAAAATGATATACTGTACATTTAAGTTGTGAACATGTCATTAAGTTGGGAACATGTGTTTCATGAGCATTTGACGTACACATCTTGACCATACAATTCGATGATATGAAACTCATCACGTAAACAAATAGTGCTGATGCCCCTTGCTCATAGAAGTAAAAAAGTCAATCAAGATGTGCTGAAAAAAACCTTAAATCTTCATGGTTGGTTTCCTGGACACAGATTAACACCCAGGTGCTGGTGATTAGTTTGTGATTGAGGTGGCACAGTGGACGGACGGAGAGAGACACCTACGGACCGCACTTGAGTGCGACCCCCATCCGTAACACTCTGGCAGTATGTTTTGGGTCATTGTCTCACTGCATGATGAAGGGCATCTAATTAATTATAAAATATATACACATGTAAGAATATATATGGATATACACACCCAGACAAACATTACATATAGTACATACACATTACTTTGTGTAATGTTTGCCTACACACAAACATGAAACAGAAATGCCTTTTGAGGTAAATGCACTGCATCCACTCAGTTAGATAATTGAACAAAAATACTGTTTACATTAGCGCAGACAATTGAATAATCTGGAGACCATTCCTGAATACAAAAGCTTAGCATTTGTGGTAATTTAGCTGTTGACGAACCCTCCATGGTGAGCTTACCCATGCAGCAGCCACTTCAGATGTGTGATTGCACAGGCAATCGAGCCAGAATGGATACACCAGGGGATGAGAAAGTCATCAATGTTGTTCCATTATGCAGGAAGCAGCAACAGGGTGGGAGGGAGACAGTGGTTATTTTATAGAGTGACAGAGGCATTTACATAGACACACACAAACTGTCCAAAGAGACAGGAATTATTAAGGGTATAATATATATTTATTCAGATAAAGCTTATAACTTTAAATCTTCACAGTGGTTGTTGTGGTTTCAAGTTCCATTGTATGTTTCAGAAATCAAATTACTTATTACAAATTACATATTACTATGTGGTTAAAGTAGAGATTCACAAGATTTTATTTGATGGTATTTGTGTACATAGGTTTCACCATTCAGAAATTACAAGACCTTTTATGCATACCTATTTCAGGGTACCCAAAAGTGATGGGACAATTGGTTGTGTTTATGGTTATTCAGGTGTGTTCCATCACATAATTTGTGCAGGCATAAGAGAGCTCTCAATGTATAGTATTGATTCTAGGCTTTGTGTTTGCCTTTGGAGTCTGCTACTGGTATCTGTCAACATGAGGACCAAAGACACCACAATGACATTTTGCTGAAGAGGGGACTTAAGGCTCCTGGGGGGGGGGGGGGTTCTATTCACATGTAATCACTTTGATCATGCAAATAACTGTTGTTGATAGCCGTTACAGTTTAAATGGGTAAGCTATTCATAACTGTAAGGTCAGTTTCGATGAGGTTTAAGCTACAGAGAATTTTGGGGGCAGATGTTGGCTATCAAAAAAAGGTGTGGTAGCCATGCTTCCCGATTTTTTTCTATGTGGGATTTTGAAATTGTAACAATGCTATTATGTTAATAACAGACCTTTAGGAAAAGTCAGGGAAGGAAGGGGGACAAGGGTTTCACAACGGCAGACTTATTTTATTATAAAGTGTCACATTGTGCCCGTGAACCTCCGTTGGGGCAACTTGTATGAAGCCATACACAATCTCATTCCACACAAAATAAAGTAAACTTTTTAAACGAAGCCAAGGACTGCCAACCATATAGCAGTTATTGAAATGGACTGAGGGTTTAGAGGGTATCAGAAAGGCCCGAACAAACACCTGCTTGTTGACAAAAAATGTACACCTCAAACATCCGAACCCGAACCCTTTTCAAAGAATGATGAAATGCTTCAGCAGGTCTTTGAAGTGAAGCATCTTGGGTACACTGCTTATCGATCAAGTGTCTGTCTAGCTCTTCAAAGCCGCCTCCGATGCCTGTGTTGCTCAGATAAGTACCACAAAGGAACACCGGAAAATGTTTCCGCTGATGATTGAAGTACTCAAGTAATTTGAAGTAATCAAAGTGCACCAGTGCTTTCACACACCTACAGTTTGACAACTTATTTTCCTCAGGCCGATAGAAAATGTCAGGCAGGATATAACAGTGGCACTGATGTATCAGTGATGCTAATACAGGTAATCAAAAGTTGTGTTCCTCTGTTTTGTTTTGATGCTGTGGTTTTATTTTCACCGCGAAGTGTAATTTTGTCACAATTGCATCATTGTCTTCATGTGACCGTAATTCGGTCACCTGTTGATCCAGTTCATAGTCGATCAAGGTAGACCTTAGCAGAAGTCCACCAGTTAGCTGATTTGCTCTCTGCCTCTCTCTCCGTCTCTTGCCCCTTATTTCTCCTCTATTTCTCTCTATCAGAGTCCATCGCCCATGAGTTAACTCATTCAGCAACCTGTATTCAGCATTCATCAACAGCAAGCATGATCTCCGATCTCCATGATCGCTCTCCGCCGGCCTGCTCTCATCAGAGCCCATTGATAAAAAAAAATCTCTCGTAAACACTTGAGAGAAAGTTTAGTCTTGGCCCCACCGCTGAGCACACAGCCACTGATCTCTACTCTGCCATTTAATTAATCCCCTCTGTTAACGGCACTCAACCCCCGCCTCATACCTTTTCAAAAGCCACGGCGCATTGACAGATTATTGAGCGGAAGATACCATTAAAGAATAAAAGGGGACTCCTCTTGAACAGTGGCCTTCAGTAGTTGGAGAGCCTGTGTTATCCTTCCTGTCACGAACAGAGACTCATTAAAAACAGCAAGGATGCCTTTCTTCTCAAATGCTATTGCTCCATGCTGGCACTGGGAAACCTTGGGGCTTTTGATATTGCCTTATCAGTCTCCAAACGCCCCTCGATGTAAGTCATCTGTCCCTCTTTCAAGTCCCCTGCCGTCATAAGAAGAGTCAACTTTTGCTTTGCTTAGTATATAATTGTTGTCATGGTTTCAAAATGCCAAAGTGGATTAAAACGCAATAAAATGACTTTTCAATGTCAGAATGAGTCCAAAGATTTCCAGAATGAATGGAGACCAAAATATGACTACTGAGTGTCAAAGGAAGGTAAATATGTAACTAAAAACTGCCAACGGCTAATCAACTACAGCCAAGGTCAGGGACTAACCATGAACAACTGTTCCAAAGGATGAACATCCCTTTAATGTTCCAGTATGTAACATTCAAGCTGTCTAAAAGCTCCCTAATGGTTGTAATGACTATTTTTAATTAGTAGAGATCAGGGAATGAGATGTCTGGGAAAATAGCTTTTTAAAATGGAGTGTCACTCGGTTTGCATATAAACATGTTTTTACTGCCAGAGGTGTTCTAGGGGAGTGGACTCACTGGTTTTTGCCTCTCTGTCTTTGGTGGCTGCCTCTGCAAATCGTGCCTGCATGCAGAAACACAACAGCCAAAGTCCGACACTGCAAATTCATTTAATTTTGGGGAAATGTCACTGGTTATAAACCAAGGGGCCAGGGTATATTAGTTGACAAAGATATCACATAAGCTGAATAGCTGAACGACCTTTACTGTCGTTTTGATCTGTTTGATTTTAGTGGACAATAGGATGAAAGTATGGACATGCTTCACAACCTACTGGGGGGGGGGAGGACATAACTAAAGCTGAAGGGAAAGTCGCTGCTATAATCCGCAGAGTAAATGCACAGATCGCCCCTATGTCTAAGAAACTCAGACAAAAGGAGATGAATGACCTGCACAAAGTTGTACTCAACTCAGCACCCATGAAATGTTTTGAGAAAATTGTCCTAAAAAAAATCAGTAAATAGGTTGTTAGATGAGTTTCAGTTTGCCTACCGACCACACAAAAGTCAATCCTGCACATGATTTATGAACATCTTGAATCACCCACAACTGTAGACAACAGTGTCTTTGTTGATTTTGGTAATGCTTTTTACACTATTCAATTGCACTTAATGGTATATAAACTCATTAATCTGGGTGTTAATTCAAGTCTTATTAAGTGGATTAATGATTTTTGGACAAAAAGAAGATTAATTCTGTGTCCTGTCATCCGTTCGGTGTACCAACACTGGGGCGCCACAAGGGTGCGTACTATCTCCAGTACGCTCTAGATTGTACACCAACAACTGCAAACCACTTGATCAGACACACCATTATATCAAAAATGCTGATGATATGGCCTATTAGACCATAGTGAGTCTTCTCTGGCAGGGTTTTTGAGAGAAATGTAGCACTTTCCAGACTGTGACCAGATCTACTTGGAGATCAATGTTAAGAAAATATCAAGATATGATGACAGGCTTTGGACAGGACAGGAGTGTCCCTTCGACATCTGTGAAATAGTCAGTTATTGCTTGATATATTGATATGTGCTGCAACTAAGTTCAGGAAAAACATTTACGGCGAGATAGAAGGATGTATGAGGTAGGGAAGTGGGGGAAGCAGAATGTAGTATCTGTAGTAATTTTACTTCATAACTATATACTTAAGTGAAATATCGATGCAGCACTGGGCGAGACCAGTACCAGATCTGTGGAGAGCGTGAAGATTTAATTCATAATGATTTTCTCATGAGGGGCTATGGAATCAAGAGGAGATACAGAAGCGATGTTCCCATATCTACACTAGCTTATCATTTGGAATCAAGCATGGCCTTGCGTTGGCCTTGTCTCCCATTGTAGGTGGTGTGCTATAGTGTGGATAATGCAGCAAAGCAGAGACATAGAAACTCATTGGTATTCAGGTCTTGCATCTCAGTTCAAAGCTCAGCAATACTGAATCAGGAGGGAATAGATGGCTAGTCTGTGTTTACATTATCGTGACCCAGACAGGCAGTGCACTGGTCACCTTGGCCTGGACCTTAAATCTCTACACTAGTCCTGCAATTGCCGCCGTGTAACAAACAAAGAAATAAATATGAAGGATATTGCTACCTTGACTTCTACCTAAACAATTTGATTTGTTCTTCTGACTCCTGAGAATATGGCAGTATTCCTTGGAACCCATAGGGATGTTGTTGCTATTTATTGAATTATTTGTTCAATATCATCAATTCAAGTCATCAAATTATTGATTTGATCAGAGATTTTTCTAGGCCAAGGAAGTCACTCCCCTTTAGATTTTCATCTGGCTGCTTCAGGCCAACTTCCTCCAGGGCTTTTGCTCTATTGTTACAGTTTATCTCAATTGCTTGAGCACATTTCTTGAAACAGTAATAAACTTTTCAAAACTGTTAACATGTTCGCCTAAACACCACATTTCTTTTCCAATATGCACTACAGTAACTCTCAAAACTTGCAAGTCACAAAAGCAAATCAGTGCATCAAAACAGTATCCTTTGTCATCTAATGAAAAGTTCAATGCACCATTCATTTAATAATGACACACTAAATAGTAATAATAATAACAATAATAATAATAATATTATTTCTTACTATAAATATAAATCAAATTTGGCTAAAATATTCAGAATCAAGCAGGTAGTTACAACAACAAAAATCTCCTGTCTGCCAGGCCACATGTGACCTATTTCATTTGTGATTACAGACTGATTGTTAGTTGAACTGTTGTTCGATCAGAATGTACACGTAGGGAGTAGAGATTCACTATAATGGGAGAAATACCTATATGCTGTAAGGAAATAATTAAAGGTCCAGTATTGAAAGAATCTGAATCACAGGAATTGGTCCTGTGAATAGATGTCTGTCTTGACCTCTTATTGACCTCTTATTAATATTATTTCTTACACTTTGTTGTGACCAACTATGTCTTAAAATGTATGTAACAGAAGGTTTAAATGGAATTGTATATCACGTAAATGTATATCACAGTTATGTCCCTCATGCTCAGGAACAACGAATACTGGCTGTGTTAAGTAGAGCCTTGTGCATCGGAAGCTACATTTTGAGAACATAAGATAGGTGGGGTGGCCCTTGGGTGATGGCCCTGGGGTGTCACGGTACTAACGATAACCCTGGGGTGTCACGGGACTAAGTTCTGCAAATTAGTTAACTGTCCTCTCCACGCACATGTTTTAGAAGGTCTTTTCACTATATAACAAATTAATGTTCAGGTTTTCGTCAGAGAGTCTTTGGGAGCTGTGGTTTCCAGTAAACAACTATTCTATTTTCAACTGGAGTATGTTGGAGTATGTTGGAGTATGTTGGAGTATGTTGTTGCTCTCTTCTCGCAAGTTTTTCTTTCTGTTGATTATTGCTGTTGTATTTGATTCTTACTTGAACATTAATTGAGCATTGAATGAACAATAACACATTATTAATTAGATTGATCCCAATTAATGTAACACTGGTGTCTGTCTCACATTCTTTATTTCGAGTGACAAAGTGGATTCCGCCACCAGCAACGGCAGAGGTGCAAGCCGTGTCTTCGGGGCAGAGGGAAGGATGGCAGCAGGGTTAGCAACGGGGAACACAACGGGAGATCACGCCAATCCACCGACATGCTACAGGTGCGGATCACCTGTCCACAAGGCTCACCACCCAGGATGCCCTGCCAAAACGTCACGGTGCAACAATTGCAAGAAAATGGGACACTTTGCGAAAGTATGTAAGTGGCTGAAAAGGATGATAGAAGTGACTGAGCATACTGACACTACTCAGGTGCCTGAAGTGACTGTGTTAAGTGTGGACTTGCAGTAGGCATGCAGATACAATAATGTGCAAAGTGCAGGTTGTGGAGGAGGAGGTGGAGCTCGTGATGGATACAAGCTCTGGCATCTCAACTATCCCCTGTTACCTGTGCATGGACCTTTTCCAGAATGCTAAACTGTATAGCCCAACACTAGCCATTTGCTTCACACACACTGTCATCGGCTGAATGGAAATACTCCACGGTAGAAAAAAAATAAGCACTGGGGTGTGTTTGGGCAACAAATGGAGGACTTACCTGTGGGGCCGGCGATTCACATTGTGCACTGATAACAGTCCAGTCACCTCTCTGCTCTCCTCCAAGGGCCTTGACGGAGCGGGGATGTGACTGTGGCCAGATGGTCGGCACGGTTACTGTGATTTATTTATGACATGGAATACAAGCCTGGTTCTGAGAATGTGACAGCTGATTGTCTTTCCAGGCTCCCATTACCTGGAAGGCATCAAGGTGGTGACACTCATCTCTGGCTGTCTCCCCCAGTGACTTCAAGACTGCAAGTGTCAGGCGTGCCCAGTACAAGCACAGCTGCATGAGTTGATTTCCACAGGGTGGCCCAGGGCTGGAAAGGGCTTAGAGTAGGTAGACGTTTAGAAAGTCCCCACTGGTGTGACGATGTTGTGTGAGTCCCGTGACGGCACCTGTGAGTTGTTTTTAAGGTCATTCACCTCGCAAAACAACCACTACATCTCCTGAGGAGGCTCAGGTCCTTCGGCGTGTGCCGGACTCATGCTGAACATGTTCTACCAGTCTGTGGTGGCCAGTACCAGTCAAAAGTTTGGACACACCTTCTCATTCAATGGTTTTTCTTTATTTTTTATTATTTTCTACATTGTAGATTAATATTGAAGACATCAAAACTATGAAGGAACACATATGGAATTATGTAGTAAACAAAAAAGTGTTAAAGAAAACCAGAATATGTTTTATATTTTAGATTCTTCAAAGTAGCCACCTTTTGCTTTGATGACAGCTTTGCACACTCCTGGCAAGGTGTGTCCAAACCTTTGACTGGTACTGTATATTCAAATATTTACTCTGGACATATTGTATTTCTAATGTTGCACAACATTTCTCACATTTTCCCATTAACATATGAGGACACCTTGGGCAGCTGTGCAAAACTCCCCTTTACAAGCTCAAGATATTGTGGAATCTCATGTATGTAATGTACAAGTCAAGTATGATATGACCCTTGCAGTTTGAACTCCCTGGTTTTTCGTAATAATGGCAGGCTTTAATAGACAGAGCATGTGTGTAGATGTCAAACACTAGGTAATAACTTTCTTTGTCAGTATGACATCATTATATTACATCTCTCTCTATGGTGTCCTTCCACTGCACATTGGCAGGAAAGGTAATTTAGTTTCCCATCATCATAATATTTGCCATTTTCATTTTTAATTGAAAATAGGTTAATGAAGGTCTTGCTTGGCCCAGTGGTGTGTGTCTGTGGGTGATTTCACCAGATGGACACATTATTTTAAGTGTGGATAGAGTTCCCCTGTAACTCAATCTACTGTATACGAACAGCGAAAGCCGCCTATGACACAGACACTGGTGGGTTAAGGTGAGACGTCCGATGTTCCTATCAGGAAAGGAGGAAATGAAATGGACAGAGTGTGAAAGGACTCTATAGATATGATTTGGAGTGACCCAACAAAAGGCTCTAATTATGGTGTGGTTGTCTAAGTGCAGTGTGCTGAAGGGATTTGGATAGAGATTTACAAGATAGACTGAACAAAGACTTGGATGGACAGACACACAATTACGCCACATTATTTATGCACCTGCATCCACCCCGCAGTTTCATAGATATGGACTGAGCCAGCTTGATCCAATATCATGCAGATAAAACAATGATCCGGACCCGCAAATATTAAACGGTCACTAGCGCAAACAAACGTAATAAAGCTCTTAGAACACGTCTACCAGGTCTGTTGCGACCAACTTCGGAACAGGATGACCATAAGATGGTATCTTGTTAAATCAGATACAGGTGTGAAAGAGATTATCCTAGTTGCAACCAAGATTCCCCCTGAGATTTGAGCATCAATTAGTATACAACTGGGGCTCATCTCCTTATCAGATAATCCAAGTTGCTACCAAACATTTGCGAGTGACATGCGCCCTCTAGTGGACACTCTAACAGGGCTAGCATACCTTTCTTCATAGTTGGAGAAAATCCTCTGTCCATTTTCGCAACTATTTCATGAATACAAATTATAATTCAAGATAATGATGATAATGATTTACATTGAGACTAAATATTGTATTTGAAAGCTGAAATCAATGTATTACAGTAAATTGAACAGTACTCTGTATGTATACAAGTATGGTAATAGTGCTGAAGTCATAACATTTCAAGCCTGAACCACTGACTTCCACCTCAAACAACACTTGATACTCATTGTACACAATTCATTTATGTTTCAACCATAGGTTTTAGTACTTGGTAGAAGCACCCAAAATATAAAGACATGTTCGCTTTTCTCTTAATCTTAATTTATCATCATGTTCCACCTGTGGCACCACTAGTATTAATTCAGACTTTAATAAAGTGTTGTTATTGCCCATAACTGGGCTACAGTCCCCAAATTACCTTCAACAGGGTTTGCCAGAGGTTATAATCATATTATGGCGGAGGGTCACCGACACACTCGGGATTTTTACCCAAAATCAAATTACCTAGGTTGTAAACCCAGCAGAAAATGTAATCTACAAAATTGCCAACTGGTGGACTCTTCTGCAGAAGCCACTGTTAGTTGGCTCCTCATCTTATGGTTACAGCTTGAGCCAATCATAACCTTATCATAATTCTAACACATACATATCATAATTACTTCTGACACATTCATGTTTTGCTCTGCTGCACCACAGATATGCAGTGTCACCCACCTAAGCGTTTCTTTACCACAAACCGTAAAATCTTCCCACTACCGTTCACTCATGTATCATAAATCTGCAAGGGTTGGCTCATTCACACTCATTGTCAGCTTGGTATGAAGCATCGGCAGTATAAGGCTAATGCATTGACCATAAACATTAGCCCTCCCTGGATAAGGTGGACCATTCAGTCATCATCCCCTGCTTGGTATATTGCATGTGTGTGTGCTCATCTGAGAGTGTATACAGTTTGTGTATGCGATCGAACAAGGCCTCCACAGCTGACACTCACAAGAGAGGTCTTCGATTTACAGTCCCAGTCCCCTTGTGTTTCTGCTTGGCTACTAAACAGGCTCCATGGTCCCCGGTGCAACTTGGACAAAAGCCCATGACATCATTGATACTTCTCTCTTCCTCTCTTTAATGCCTTTGCAGGGCGCATCACGGTAGCAGGCGCTTTGATTGTTTTTTACCGCTCGCACCGTGAATAATGTGAAATGGCCGTCATTTGTTTAGCGGAATGGCCGTCCTCCAGGCAGCGTAGGAGCACTTCATATGATCCACTCGCCTGATGAGAGTGCCATTCAGGAAATAGTATGTGACTGGGTGATGATTTCTGGGTTAGGTTGCTGAGATGCAATAAGGGAGGGAGGGAGGGGGGGAGGGGGGTGGGGGGCACTATGGCACTATGAATCTGTGGAGGCGTGTTCCGGCATTATCTCGCTTTACTGGTATATCAGCAACATGCGGTGGCTATTAGTGTTTATGGCGCCCATGTAGAGGTAAACACAGCTTGAGAGACTTGTGGATGGTGTCACTTCCCCCCTGCATGCAGCATAACAGACCTTGATCATATGAATATGAAACAAACACACTTCTATAATATGTTGCTCTTTCGATGTGAACGTTAGCATGTGGGAAGGGTGTTGCTGGCATTATGGGTGGATTGTGGTGAAGAGAAACGTCAAGAGCTTGGATACTAATTGTGAATGAAGATGTTATCAACGCGGTCCGCACCATTGAGAAGCTTAGCATTTGGCACTCAATATGAGAAATATCTCAAGGAAGTCATTACTGACAGGACTGCATTAATCCACTGGAGCATTAAAAGTAATAATCTATCTCTTCTGAGCAAAAAAATAACCCTCAGCTTTGAAAATCAACTGCACCCTTTTCAGCCAATTTACAAGGCAAGCAGGTTCTGAGGTAGCAACTTGAATGCTTTTTATCTGGTGCTTTCACATAATGGAAACCTCAATATGCCCACTCCAAAGTCTGATCTTTATCAGGATTCCAGTCATTCACAGGCTGTAATACAACATCACAATTTCATGGCAAAGGCAAAAAGACTGCTTGGGCAGCATGGAAGTCATTTGATGTGACTAATGCTGGGCATACACATATACTTTCCAAAAATGTTTCACAATGGAAAATATCCCCCAAACACACGCTGCACTACTGCAGTATTCAAATCCAGTGGTGTCAGAATTCATCTTGAGCCTGTAGTCAGAAATGGTCCTGGATGGAGGGAAACTCACATCCACTGATGCGCTCAGCTGTCCGCACCACCTTCTGCAGCGCCTGTGGAACAAGAAGACGCTGGGCCCCCCACATGACACAGCCTTCCACAACAGACAGCTCCATCTATACTCTGTAGAATGGTAGCAGTGAAGGATGTACAGTACAATGGATGTACAGTACAAGGATGTACAATGATTTTTATCATTAATAATGGATAAATTCTGAATTGTAATCGCTACATCACGAACAGAGGATGATCTCACATGAGAAGATATACCTTCATCAGAGCCAAACAATTTTGCTGTAACACCATGTTTTCAAGCTAATATACAGTATCAAGGACAGGAAAAGATGTGAGGGGGGTGCTGCCTAAAATGTTGCGAGGGGGGTGAAGGGGGGGCTGTGTTGGGGGGTGAAGGGGGGGGGGGGTGAAGGGGGGGCTGTGTTGCATATCACACACACGACACACAGCATGCGCACATACACACAGGAAGTGAGCGTGCACCATCCCTTGTGTTGCACATTGCATCGCCCTGGGTGATTGGCAGGAAGAAAAGTCTCTTCCCAGTTAATCGCTGCTCAGTGTGCAGGGGCTGACAGGAAGATGATGAAGATAAATATGTGACTGAGGACCCCTGGATCATTCAACAGTGCCTGTGTGTTGATGAAATTCATACAGTGCATTGGGTACATTATCCATTGCTGGGTTGAGCATTAAAACAACACTGCTCCACACTAAGAATCAACTGCTTATAAAAAATAAAGAAAAAAAACTCAATGTTACAGAGTGTGGCCTCCTTCCTTCTCTATTGAGCCCCAAACAAGACATAAAAGAAAAACACGAATTAAAAACCATCTCCACTCAACGGCCAAATTTTAGGAGGTAAACGAAACACTGACTTGACTCATGCAACCCGTGACTCAACGGGGTGCAAGTAAGTCAGTTTCATAATGAACACTAGCGAAGATTTTAATCTGAAAATGTGATTGTCTGGTGCCACGACAGATATGATTGAAGAGACCCCCACTAATGTAGCCTCGAGGGATCTGTTATTAAACGCAATGAGGCGCAGCCGTCAATACCACCCGAGCAAAAGCCTCTCTGTCACACGACACTGTCCCCCCTCATTTTTTTTTGTCAAGCTGGATTAATATGGGATGAATTGAAGCATTGGTTTTGACATACCACTGGTTTTGACATACCACAACATTATGGTAGAGTGACACAAACATTAATGGGTAGATTAGCATCAATGGGAAGAACTTCATGGTACAGGACTTAATGCATGGGTGAGTGTTTTTGGACTTTGTGGGCAGATTTCTGTAGAGGTTTTTCAGCCAAGTCATAGACTGGCCACTGTGACAGAACAAAAAGTCTGTGTCAGTCGTTTCCAATGAGGATTTGTCAGATAACACACCATTTGGCCATGTTAATCAATATTGTAAACAGGCTTACCTATACAGTACATTATCTTGTTACAGTATACACAGGAAAAAGAGGCCTTTGGATTTCCATTAAAAAAAAAAATAGATTTCACACGGATGAAATGTGTTTAATCAATACAAATGATCTTCTTTAATTAAACTAATTTGTGTAGATTAAACACATTTCAATCATGTGGAACCGATGTACACAATCTTTTTTACGTAAATCCAAAGGTCTTTTTTTCCAGTGTAGTGATTGCACAGCATTTTCTATTCCTTTTTATTATACGATTCCTGGGGCTCTTGTCCATCTAATATACGCCATTTACCTGACGCTTTTATCCAAAGAGACTTACATTGCAGTGAGTGCATACATTCATCAGTATATATGGTCCCAGCGGGAATTAAACCCACAACCTTAGCGTTGTTAACACCACGCTCTACCAACTGAGCCACAGAGGACTATCCTTCTGTCTGTTCCTGGCCGTAATGCTTATTCTTGAGAAGTTTGAACTTCATCCAACAGACTGACGAGCTTCCAGTATCGACTCAGCACTGCTGCCAGCCTGATGAGATGGTGAAAGATTAGAAAACTAAAGACACTAATTACAAAACTGATTAAGATTACAAGAACAGCCTCTGGTCGACTTCAATTAGAGTGTTGAAAGTGAACTTACTCCATAATCAAGAGAAGATGAATTACTGCAATATATTTTTACCCTCAAAGAGATCAATCCCTACTGGAGAAAGCCATTACGGAGGCAATACTTTCCCATTTGTTCTGTTTAGATGCCTGCCAACATGAAACTTGCCAAAACCTTTTATTTATTTTATATTAGATTTTACAATTTGTTTCCCTATACTGTTTCACAGTAAGAAACTCATGGATGGAGCACATACAAAATAACTACATAAATACATAAAGTAAAAAGAAAAAGTTGTAAGAATGTTAGAAGTGGCAGCAGAGTATCTCAGAACATTTGTACTGGTGTGCAACAACAGTAATTGATAGGATACAGGCCATGAAATGGTGGCCAAGATCAATCCTTAACTATGTTTTGGATGTCCATACACATGAAAACCCTTTCTTCCACCTGGTGCCTGCATCCTGAACAAATCTCCACAGTTAAAAGCAATTGGTTAAAGCCTAGTATGTATTGACACAACATTACTTTATTGTACTTCCTATTATGACCCATAAACTTAAACTTAAAACTGAAAATACACTTCGCATCCACATGTTATTGCAGGCACCCATTTCTGTTGGTGTGTATACAGAATTTTAATGCGCGTGCATGTGTGCAAATTAAACCTATGCAGCGACCGTACAGTGCTATATTCCCCCCTATTCCACCTTTTAGATTGAATCAAGTGACTGTATCTGCTTTGCAACCCTTTATATGAGTGGTCTTATAAACGGATGGTGGAGCAGGCAGATGAGGGTCGTTGGTGTAACATGTTTATGGGCCTCCTCAGAATTAGCATCCCTCGCCCAAAAGGCCCCAGATGCTCCGGGGTATAAAGTTTTATGAACACCCCAGGACGCTGAATTTGTAGCATGGGGGGACTGGGCTGTTTTATGGGGCCCAATTGTGTTCCCGGCGACGGGCCTCATGCTTATGAATTGATGGGCCCAGATAACTTATTGTTCTCTGTGTACTTTAATGTCTCTTTCTCAGTGCACAATGTGCTGAAGTGGTACGTATCGTTTGGAACGGAGAAAGGTTGTTTTCCAGCATTTCTTCAAGGAGTGGATGAGCCCTGGAAGCTTTAGTTGGTGGGCTATCATGTCTACGCTAAACAGACACGGGGGGGGGGGGGGGGAGTAAATGCAGGCAGAAATGGCACAAGCTCACAAACGACAGGCTAAATTCAGACGAAACTGCTACCTGACTGTTTAAGGACTTGGTTGAATTAGGGCCCTAGAGAAACGTGATTCACAAAATGGGCATACGCAATAGGGAACCTGTACTGTACTGAGTATCAGGAGCCACCATTGAATGTAAATTGTCATTATAAGGGTTACTTAGACCGCCTTTCGTCAACAACCATTGTCTCCAAAAAGGTTAGTCGTCTCCTGACATTTAATCTCATTAAGATTGGCTTTAATGTGGTTAATTTCTTTACCGGAATAATTAGGGCTCCCAAAACCCACATTCACCTGTCTAGTCATTGCAACAATCTGATTTAATGGACAAATAATCACCTCATTACAATAATGATAAGCCCTCCACTCATTAAGAGCATGTCCTACTTCAACCATTTTCTGATGCATCCTTCTCTCTGGGTGGCTGGCCATCAAATAACATGGAACTGCCCAGTGGGTGGAATATCAGGTAACACACCAACAATTCCAAATCCATGATGGCGGAGGTCATCAATGTATTGGCTTGAGGTCAAGCAAGGATAAAATGCAACCCAATACAAGTCTCCATGTTTAGTTTTGCATCTAAATGTAAACTGTTGCAGTAGTTCTCACATGCTGAAGAAATCTGGAGTTATGGTTTTGCTTTTTTACTTCCTATACCATTTGACAAAATCACAAAAATAATAAAATGTTTGTGTTCATTTATGCATTATTTATGCAGAACGGCATGAGCACAAATCAGATAAGCCTGAATATTACAGAAAATCGGACTGTCAAAATATGAAATAAAACGTCTTCTCTGTAATGTCCCAGGCTGCCAGAACGTTCACATTTGAATTTCAAGTTTCTCGATCATTGCAAACAAGCAATTGAGTTTTAGCTTGCCTCAATTCACTGCATCATCACATGCAATATATTTGGCTCCATCTGTAGTCGCAATCGACCTCCAGGACGGCAGATCCAGACTGAATTATATGGGGTGAACGATTCAGGACGGGTCGCCAGGAGAACGGGCCCCTGTTTATCACTTCACAGTAAATAGTTTTATCTCACAATGAAGATAAGCTCTTTTGAATCAAACATTGACTTATCAAGATGAAACATGACTATGAACATGAATGACAAAGGTCTTAGGATGCATTACCTATCGCTTGGTTTGATGTTGTGTTGCGGTGGCAATGCTAATGCTACCACCATTACCTATCACCAAAGGCTGCATTGAGGTAAACAAACTTGCATAGTGCATTGCTGTCTCTGTAGGCAATTCCAATTATTTGAATGAGTTATTATTTTTAATATGTATGTGCTTCATGTGTATAAGCGAGCATTCATGTGTCAGGTAAGTTGTAACGTAATTAATGCATGAGGCCACAAAGCCATTTCCTCCTCATACTGCACAAATTATTATACTAACTCAATTTTTGTCCTTACTTTAAAAAACGTGTTGATCCATATTATTAAATGCACTTTGCCACACACTTCGGCAAATGATGCAAAACTTGTCTGCAGGTGGGGGTAATGTTTGCGTGGAAGACTTTTGCCATATCTTCCTAATAAACAGCCTTCTGCTGTTTTTTAATTCCTTAACACAAAAGAAATGCACTTGCATTTATCAACATAACCTATGCATAGTATTACAGAATTGCCGATTGAAATGAATACCTTGTAAAAAAAAGAAAAGTTGCATGTACAGAAGTGAATGTAGACTGCCAGGGTGAAAAATGTGGAGAAGAAGAGTGTCAAATTTGACTGAAATCGAGACCCAAGCCATATCCACTTACTCCCAGCATTGAAAAAATCCCTTGAATCCAATGACCACCTTTTTTATTCTTGTCCAATACTAATCTTGAACAAAGCAGTCTTTCCTACTTTCTCCGTTTTCTTTCAAGTCAAAGACATTACATGGAATGCTAAATCAGTTTCCCCCCTACCACGTATTACAGTAGAGGAATTTCGAATGGTCTTTTCCCAAAAGGGCATGCCACAAAATTGAAGCCTCAGGCCCAACCATCCCATATCCATGAAACCTATTAAGTGGAATACCTTATACTGAGTTGCCACAGACACACACACACACACACACACACACACACACACACACACACACAATGTACACAATGTGAACAAAAAAAGAAAGAAAAAATTAAAGAAGTGGAAACAGAGACGGAAAAATTGTGTTTGAGGGTGTAGCTTACTTTTAATAAAAAAAAAGCATGCTGTGGCATTTCAGCTGTAATTCTTATTCATGGAGAAATGAGACGGGAGCTAATTGGAATTTTGATATTTGATATAGACAAATTTGCTTTGGGGAGAGGCAGTAGACTTATTGGTAGACTGGAGTCCCAGGGGTTTCCGCATCGCTTCAAAGGAAAATTGTCTTTTCCCCTTTCTTTATATTATTTGAGCGCCTGTTTTTTGTGTTATTGGCCAGAGGCAAATGGCAAGATGTGCAGTTGCAATACAGTATCAATACCTGTCAATACCTCAACTGTAGAAAATGTCTCTACATTTTAACAGATACAGCATGCTTTCTCCCTTGTACTTATACGGCACTCTTTCAACAAAAATGGAGGGACATCATTGAAGAATGGGCAGAGGCATATTTAAACTGATTTTTGTCCATCCTCCGGAATCACACACTAAAGTGATTATTTTTTCAATGTTTACTAATGAAAAAATAATGAACTGCCCTCAAATCTAATTACATGATGAACATTTCTATGCAGAGGCACATGTTAGCAAGAAAGTACATCATATTAGTTGATTCTGCCACTCACAGAAACTCTTCAACATCTGTCCATTGGTTATCTTTGGTTACTGTCCAGACAAAACCGATAGCAAGATCAAAGTTTGCTAATTATGTTGGAAATTGATATCTGGGGAGGAAAGATGATAAGACTGAGTTATTGATATCTGCTTTATGAAAACGAAAACAAAATAAGTGGGCATTTAATAAGAGATTAATTAAACCTCCGCCTCTTTCATTTCAGAAAGGCCGCCAGAGATGGGTTGCGTGGGGAGAAAATTGTATTATTATTTTCCTTCTCTACAAAATGAAGTGCTCACACTTCCAACACATTATTTTTCAAAAACACTATCAGACACTTACTTTCCTTTGTATCCTTTGTATCATGTCCAGAGAATTTACAATCTGAAGACCCATTAACATTAAATGAAACATAACCAAACTGGTGATTCATTGCTACTAAACAGCTTACCGACTGTGTATTAATGTAGCAATAATGTTTTATGGATCATCCACTTTTTGCACACTGTTGACTACATTTTTATCCATTACCAAGCTATGGTCACTCATGTTTAATTAATGAATAAGTAGTTGGCATCAGTGTGTGGTGCAGTTATGACACAACTGTTGCTAAGGTTCATGGCTGGTATTGTTCGCCTCCTGCATTTAAAGTGCCATTTGATTTGTGTGTGTTTTTCATGCAGTGCCAGGTGTTTTTTTCAGAATAATAGATGTTATTTCCGCCTCGCCATGATATCTTTAATCAATTCCAGATTGCGTCCAGGAGATTTAATTCAATTTCATGTTGCCATGGAGCAGGTGTTTTTTTTCCCCTCCTTTTTCCTGGGGGGTAGGAGGAATACAGCGATTTAATCGCCCCATTACGCAGAGCCAAAACGCTGGGGATATGTGCGTGCATGTGTGTGAAGCAAATAATCAAATCCATCCCCCTGCCCTGCCAATGACTGGATTTCAAACAAAACCTTTTGTTTTTCGCCTCTAGCTATGACTAACTATTTAATATGAAACGGCAAATAATTATTACAATTCACATCCCGCTGGAAAAGACAGACAACTGCAAAGGGAGACTTGCGGTTGCTTTTAGCTGACTTCAATATTTTTTCCTTTTAATTTGGCATTCATGCTGAGAAATTGGGTTGGTTTTGGAATTCTTTCAATCAGGATGGCAGATTTGATTGGAATTATGGTGAACATCACATAGAATGTCAGAATGGAGCATCACAATGGATGTGTCTAATCATTGCATATCTACAGTATGGCAATAGAAGTACAGTTACAGTAAGTGATGCCTTTAATCACATGTTAGGTGATTCTTAGGCCACGGTTACACCTGGTATTAACTAGCGACCTGTATCCAGATCGTGTCCACGTTCTTACTGTGCCAATATGTTTAGGCAGGTGCTGAAAATCAAAAGACGGGCCGTGAACAGATTGTGATCAGATCTCCCTGACCACCTCTGCGGGTCGTCACGGATACATGGTGTTTGGATTTCTGCTCTGTGTGGACACCATCTGGCTACTGAAGGCGCATACAGACCATAAGATCACATGTTTCATCATCAGCCACCGTCTAGTCTCACATAGCCACAGACCCAAATCATGTTGTTCTCACACCTCTTTTGGAGGTCTGGAGAATTTTAGATTAGTCTTGGCTCACATCAAATTCAAGACCCTGGTGCTTGCCTACCAGCGGCAAAGGGAACAGCCCCTCCCTACTTGCAAGCAATGGTTAGCCCCCAAACCCCTGCAAGATCACTCCGCTCGTCCACCTCGGCTGCCCGCCTGGCACCGCCGCCTCTACGTGGATGCAGTGGCCGCGCTACTCGGTCACGGCTTTTCACTGTCCTGGCGTCCCGCTGGTGGAATGAGCTTCCCACTACTGTCAGGACTGCAGAGTCACTTCCGATCTTCTGCCGTAGATTGAAAACCCATCTCTTCAGGCACATCTTAACAGTCCCTCCTAAAGACCGCTTCACCCTCACCACCCCCCCTAAACTAACCCTAACCACAACCCTAGAGACCTCTTCACCCCCACTACCCCCCCTGTACAAGTTCTCTCCTGCTAATAAAATAAATAAAATAAATAAATAAATAGCCTACTGGCATTACGACTGCCTATGGCCCCTGGTGTAAGCATTGATTACTTTGTTTTATGATGACTGTTGGATAGATGATTCACTTACTTAAACAAATGTATTGTTGTGAGTTGCTTTGGATAAAGGCGTCTGCTAAATGCCATAAATGTAAATGTAAACATGGCCATTGGACGGTTCTGTTGTGTTGGGGTTTGATAAGCCTTGGGTTCCCTGTCATATTGTATACTTGTATGTTGTGGTAGTTTTACTCCAGGCACGGAGCAATACAGAGCGGAGCCATCCAATTACGCCAAGCTTAAATATTACGTCAAACCAAACAGGTTTCCATCCCCTTGTAGCTACTTTCTGCAAATTATTTACCCAGGCTTTCCGAACTAGGAAAGCCTGGTCTTAACTAGGTTAGCCACCACCTGATGTGCCTGTATTTTACAATATATTTCACAATCCCTGCAGACATCAAAATGCTCCTGCTTATCTTTGTTTCTGGATAGTCACATCTGTGAAGTTTCCTAGGGTTTGGACATAAGCAATATGGCTTTGGCACTCATTCAGTAACAATGAAGGCCACAAAATTCTGAATATGTTACATTAAATAATGTAATTCAGTTTTTTCCTTTGCAAGGTTGAACACATTTGAATAATCTTTGGCCTGTGGAAAATGGACTTGCCATCAATTTTGGGATATTTCTAAGTAGTGGGGGGGCATTTACCGTGCTCACTTCCTAATGTCTCGAAAATTGTAAGCAATTTGCCTGTAATGTGCTTCTGAATAACAATGAGCTATTCAGATTTCTTGCTGTTTTTCTATTCAGCATCATATTGAGGGAAACGCTGTCACGCCAGTACAGCTACAAGTATCTTTCTTAAAGAAAATAAAAAGAGTAGAAACACATTCTGGCTCACACCAGAACAAATGGACTGTCCTTTTGTCTCAGAAGAAGAGAAAAAAAAAAACCCACTTCTAACTCCTTCTCAAGACACTGGCAAGCTTTCCCTACAACTCTAATCCAACATAAGTTCGCAAACTGCCAAGGGACTTTGGCATTTACTATAGAGCCCCAACGGGAGGAGAGAGACAGAGAGTGAGGAGGAAAAAAATCCCTGGCCTGGTATGGGTATTAATCACCATATGGAGGAGAAAGGGGGAGATGAATTTCACTGATCACTTCCCATCACAGAATCATTATGTGCCGTGTAGAGACTTTTCCTCTTATTAACAAATAGCCGGAGCATCTGCCGTGAGAGAGAGGAGCCCTGTAATGATGGTGGATCATCTTCAGTAACAGCCTAATGGAATCACAGAATTAAACTCTCACATGTCACAGTCTCTGGGGGCTCGTCAAGAACCGATACAGAAGGAAGCCTGTGCTGGAGCTGTGCTCTTTCCATAATTCAGACGAGAGGTGTTGTCAGTGAACAATGAAACTAACAATGTGTGATCTGTCTGATGGTGGACGTCAAATGCCAATCTTAAGAAAACGTTACTTTTCAACCCCATGATAAACAATGTAGTAATGTTGGGTGATGACCATCAAATTGCAACTAAAAAACCAACATGATGGTGTTACCACATTCTACTGTGAAATGTTCGGTTTTAACATATTTCCCACAGTTATGTTCCACTGTTTCTCTATCGTTGCCACAGCATCCTTTTACACACATTTATACAATGTTTGGATTTAGACATTGCTGCAACATACCATTTTCCTTCATTGCCGATATACAATGATACAACCCAAAACCAATGTTAACGACAACGTGGTTTTTTTTCTAAAATGCCCATTGAGTTATACTGTATTGTATGGGCGTAGGTATGAGGAGATTTCCTGGTTTAGTTGAATGGTTATCTCTTTCATTGCACATGCTGGGTTGTTTCCCTTTTTCCCTGGGCTGCATGTCATTTACCAGTCTTAGCTCATCAACATTAAACAGAACAATGAACTGCTCACATGCAGGACTGGTTATTGATTTCACAGTAAATAAATGAAGGAAAATCCAATTGTTGCTTTATGAGGTATGAGACTACAGAACATGCAGTATCGTACAAATCCTTTATTTTCCCCTCAAATTCTCCCTGGCAAGCCCCCACATCCCTCAGTTCATTCAGAGCTGTGGAACTGAAGGTAATGTAATTCAGACTCAGAACCCGCCTAAGAAAAGGGTCTGCTTGGCAACTGCTGCTCTCTCATTTTCACAGATATGGAATATCTAAACTAGTTTTTTAGGCAATGTATTGAGGGCTGAATTTTATGCCATTGACATGTACACGCATTTATCAATCCTAACACATATGTCTTTAGATGAAACCTACAATGAGATTAGACATTGTAAATACAAGTCCCTGGGAACCCTCACTTCCGTTGAAGCCATAAATGTGTAACAATGGGTACAGTAGTTATTTTCGGAAAGAAGTGCTACCTTTACTATTATTATTATCTATTTTCTGTCAGTTGGTTAGTTGGTGGATTAAGCTCAAGTTTCAAACATTTCAAATCAGCCAAATTTCAATTGCCATTATGTTTCCCCGTTGCTTATCGATTACAAATTGAGCTAATCCAAAATAACATTATTGTGAGGAATGCAGTTCATTTCACACTGTTGTCTTTTACTAAATTCTGAAGAAGCCCCAGCTTGCAAGAATCATCTTTGTTTTTGTTATAGACATTAAGAAATATTGTCAAGGGATGATCGTAATGCTGCTTTCAAAGCCGTACACCACATTGCGATAGTCCAACGGTACCTAACCTGAGGGAGTCTTGATTAGACACAATCATTTCATTGCATTGCAGAAGCCCATATATTACAATCAGGTTTGAGTTGTGTGAACACAATTGCCTGGTTTGGACTGCCTGGCCTTCTAATTTTAGAGTGCAGGCTATTCAATACTACCGCAGGACTAGAGTCAGCACCAGTGGCCTCGTAGTTTGACAGTTAGATAGTGTTTGTCGGGGAGAACGGGCATAGTGGAAAGGTAGGGGTTGAACTATTTCACAGTTTAAATTAACAAGATCTAATGGGTATGATCCGTTCACTTTTATAATTTTCCAGCACTGCAGACTCAAGCTATTAAACAATGAAAAGCCCATACGAGGGCCCAGTAATTGCCACCTGTTTTGCATTCTAAAGCACCGGAATCAATAGAAGGGATATTGATTCGATGCCCCAAAGCTGCTGGGCCTTCATCTATTGTTGCATTCGCACTCTTATTTGCAATGCTGATGAGCCCCCGGTGAAATATGGCCGCATAGGCTAGGTGCTAACGGAGTGGCCACGAACTCAGTCTCCCCCTCCTTTTACTCCCTCGACCCGTCCTCCCCCTCCATCTCCAAGTCTCTTTTCTCTGTCTTGCCCCAGGGCAAGGAGGGGGGGGTGGCTGGGCAGCTGATTAGCGAGTGATCCCTAGGGGGACTCAGGCTCCGGAGGTGGACGTATGCCTGGAGATCAGCACAGATTCGTTCGGTGTAATGAGTGCAGAAGAAGAAGGTCTCCAGCTGCTGAACAGAACAACCCCCCTGTGTGGCGAGGGTTCAGCCGACGCGAGGCCGAGTGTTAGACACCAGTTGAGAGTGGAGCGTAGACAGAATATTAATGTTCAAGAGAGATGCATTCATTGATTGAAGGGCACAGATAGTACATTGGTGGCATGTAATGTTAGCACAGCGTCACATTTTATACTTTGAAACAGTTCTTTCTATGAAATAATAGTAATAATACAATGGATAAACTCAGCTTAGTTGGAATGGTCTACCACAGAAAGGTCATGCTTGTGTTCAGATTTGCACCTCCATTAACGTGGCTTCACATCTTGCTAATGTTGAATGTTAAGTAGTGCAGAAATTGAAGAAGTTCAAATGAATATGAACAATGCTAAAATTCCCTCTCTATTTAAATTAAGCTGATAGACATGTAAAAAGTGATGATGTAGTTTGAGAATGACCATGATTGGTAATCATGGTCATTCCAATAATAGAGAAATCTTCCACAGTGTCTTGTGTAGACATGATGCTTATAGTTCAATCAATGTGTACTGATTAAGATACAGCACCGTTGCTCTTCACACACAGTATAACAATACCCTAGACTCAACACATGTTAACGGCAATCCAGGGGAAAATTATAATTTCCGACAAGACTTTTCCGAAATACCAAACCGTATTGGGGGGGGGGGGGGGATATGGGTAGGGATACATATATAATGACTTAGCCACTCATCAAGGTGTGATGCTAATTACAGCTCCGTGGGGTGTGATTGGGATCAGTGACCGAGATGAAAGTCTGAGGGGACGGAGCACCAGAGGAGCGTCTTAGTCTCTAATGGAAGTCGCTGGGTTTCATTTGCCGCCGGCTGGCTTTAAAAGTTCAGCTCATCCACCTAAACCCCCCCCCCCCCCCCCC
Organism: Argentina silus; assembly: GCF_951799395.1. Classification (NCBI taxonomy): domain Eukaryota; kingdom Metazoa; phylum Chordata; class Actinopteri; order Argentiniformes; family Argentinidae; genus Argentina; species Argentina silus. The sequence continues at coordinate 3,904,823 of NC_139671.1, forward strand.
CAGCCCCCACCCCCAGAACATCTTAATTTGGCCTCTTTGTTCTTTGCAGACATGATCATCTGAGTACCAATGTAGAGGTTATCCAACAAAGTTTTTGTTCAGTGAGCCTTCTGACTGAGTGATAACACGTAGGAGTCATCATTTGTCCAAATGGGTAGAATGTTACTTGACCCTAACCCTGACCCTAACCCTTTCCCCCTCATGGCCTGAAGAGAGCCTAGCATACTTGGTAATGCTGTCATTATTTGATGCTCCACCCACTTGCTAATGTGCTCATTAAAGTCCAGATGCATGGTTGAGGTGGACCTGTCAGTCCCCTCAGTTTGGTTCCCGCCCTTCCTCCGCCTCTGCCCAACCCCAGTGCTAATGAGCTCCCCCTGGGGCCGGGGTTTGCCTCCGCAGGGGTTATGAGGCCGTGGTGCCATCTAGCTGTGACGGCCCCCTCATTGTGGTGGGGCAGCTGAAGGTAATTCAGTTATCAGACTATTTTGTTGCAGAAAAGTAGTTGTAAGCAACACACACACACACACACACACACACACGCACACACACGCACGCACGCACGCACTCACGCACGCACACACACACACACACAGACACACACATTCTGCACACACAATGCCCCTCATATCTTAAATCCCCAGGGACTGCTTGTTTGCCGTCTGAGTCACATTTCAAAACAGAAAAAACACCCAGAATGCCTTGTGTGAGACCAGTGTGGGGAACCTTAAAAGGCCTTGCCATTAAATATTGATAAAGCTAACAGTATGAAGAGCCTAAGTTGACTAGGTTCAGAGGAGAGAGCAAAAGAAAGGGACCCGCCTGTTTTCCCTGTTGTTGTTGTTATTGTTGTTGTTGTTGTTTCAAAAAAATTGACAATAAACAAACATGGATTCAATAAACATTGATATGGAATGATGAACACAACCCTCTGACAATACGAAACATAAGATTGATACATACTGCTACAGTACGTCTGAACGTCAATGCTTCTTTGTGTCGGGAACAAGTAGTCCGTCCAGACTCTCAGTTCATTCTATTGTCAATTATGAATCTGAGGAAAAACTCAATAAGAACCATCTACTCCCACCTTCCCCCCATAGAGAAGCTTTTTACCCCCATTAGTAAGAGGCAAGGATTCCTCTCTATGGTGCTTTGAAGCGGTGATTGTAATAACTACCTTTCTCCTTTGGATTGATTAAAGGGAGAGGGGGGGAATAGGCTAAACTAAAGGTCCATTCATTCCAGTTTATTAATGCATTTGGCTAGTGCTACAGCCTGGTTGAACACAACCTATTTAAATGAAGGGAATATTATGGGATATTTACCAGACATGTTATATAGGGGTGCCTCAAAGGTAGTCATAATATGCATTGTAGGTTGGTTTGTTTGTTGTCATGGGCCAGGAACCAAAGATAATCCTGTATCATATTATATATTAGCAGATTAGCTTCAAATGCAGAGAGAGGGGTATGTGAAAGGGAGAAAGGGAGAGGTTGAATTGGGCGGAAAATAACATTTGGGTAATTTTATTGTTAAAACGAGAGCAACCACATTGAACAAAATGCCCTGTGCAAAAGGTCATAGTGTAACCTTTAAGGCTACATCTTAACAGTCCCTCCTAAAGACCGCTTCACCCCCACTACCCCCCCTATACTAACCCTAACCCTAGAGACCTCTTCACCCCCCGCTAACCCCCCCAATACAAGTTCTCTCCTGCTAATAAAATAAATTACCCTGCGTAAGTAATGGGACAGTGAAGCATTTTTTCTTCTTTTGGCACTACACTCCAAAAGTTTGAATTTTAAATCAAACAAGTACTATGAGATTAAAGTAGAGATTGTCAGCTTTTATTTGATGGTATTTGATGGCTCCAGAAATGCAGAAATACGTCCCTGTATACACCCAGTATAGTGATGCAGGTCTTTAGATGTTGTACATATGAAATTGTGAAATATCCAAACTTGTTCCACAATGTCCTATTCTATTTTGTGGGACTCGAGTGATACTTCACCACTTCTGCATTTCCTCCTCTCTTCTCTTCCTTTCGGTCAAATGATTTTTTTTATTTATTACAACACACAAGAAGAACCTTACAACAAGCTAGGAACGGTTGATACATCCTTACAACTTGCTTATTCCCCAGTCACTGAATCAATAGCCACACGGGTGGGAGAGTAAATTATCACCATTCTGTCCATCGAGATGGAGATTACAGCAAACATTCATAGGTTTATTGATAACATGCAAGTGTGTACTGTACTTTGGGCTATTGTCCACTGCATTATCGCTCAATTGATCTGTAATTGAAAGCCAATTTACTCTCTAGGGCCTCTGGGGTTCAAACAGGGGTTAAAGTGGATACAGTGGCTGCCCCATGGTTCCATCAGTGTGGACCCAAGAGGAGCAGGAAAGCTTGTGCAGATGTTTCTAGCAGTGTGAAGGTGTAATTTTCAAGCCTGTCCCTCATGTCAGGGTTGTGTGCTGGCGTGTGTGCGTGCGTGTATGCATGTGTGCGTGCGTGTGTGTGTGTGCGTGTATGCATGTGTGCGTGCGTGTGTGTGTGCGTGCCATATTTGTCAGGTTTGTACCACACCCTTTAACAGC
>NC_139671.1:3912429-3924929 GCF_951799395.1 Argentina silus
GATTTTCTCTTTTAGGAAAGAAAGGCACAAGTGAATGGGTCTGGAAGTGAATATGCCTGGTGATGGTAGTACATTCATTTGAATGGCAGTTCATCCTTTCAGAGACGCGAAGGATGGGGCAGAGTGAGAGCGCAGTCCTGTCTGAGGTTTGCTGAGTCATATGAGGAAGAAGGCCACTAAAAAAAAATTCTGTGGCGATTCCAGAAGTCTGCCCATCCTTGCACATTGCAAATATGCATGTATGCGTAGTGGCACACACACGCACGCACGCACGCACGCACGCACGCACGCACGCACGCACGCACGCATGCACGCACACACACACACACACTATGGGTATATGGCTTTGTGAATGTTTTAGAGCCCATATTATCCCTGCTGCTGAGTGAGTGAAGTGAACGCTTTTCTTGGGTTTTGCTGTCTCAGGAAAAGTAGTGTGCCCAATGTGTCAACGTGTCACAACCAGCCTCCATCCCCGATCCCCGTAGACCATCAGTCAAGGACACAACACCAGTCCACCCTTTACCTCCCGTCTCTCCAGACACAAGCAGGGCATTATCGTAACGTGTAGGTGTGTTGGTGTAGTTGGTTGTTCCACTAGCTTAAACAATTCCACGTCACCACCCTTCACACTGCATAATTAAACTATCAAATAATGACAACACCACACGCACACACACACACACTCACACACACAGCTAAAAGAGAGAGGGATGGAGATAAAGAGAGAGAGAAAAAAGGTTTTTGTTTCAATCATACCACCTTCCTACAATAATGAATTATAGCCATCTTCTCTCTCTCCATCATATTCCCTGAGCAGTTGGGCCTGTATTCTCCACAGGGGAGTGTTGTGTGTGTGGGGGGGAGGCACGCATGGCGATGATATACTGACAGAGCTCATGCTGTGTGGATATTAGCCACAGCGTGTGTAGTCGACACATCCACTAGATGATATGGGGGGGGGGGGGGGGGGGGGGGTAGGCTATAAGCAGACAAGTACAGTAGCTTTATTTAATCATTGTTGGTCCATTTCTACCAACGCTAGACTTAAGTAATGGATTAATTTATACTATTGAATGGAAGTTAGAAAGCACAGATGGGGAAGGAAATTGCATTTTTTAAAGAGTGAATATTCAGCACTCATTTTGTTAAGTCTTTACTCCTGAGGGGTGCATAATGTTAACTCTTTGCTCCTGATGGGTGCATAATGAAACACAGATTTCTGTGTGTGTGTGTGTGTTTGTCTGTGTGTTTTTACTTCCCAAATTTCCCGTCGTGCCTTTCAAATATTCCCCATTATTCCCCATTGTCTGTAAAAACATGGAACATTGTCTTGCCTAAAACGGAATGAATAAAACAATATTGACTGTGTGTATATTGTTGATTTGAATTGACTTGGATTTTGCATGATATTATATCCACTAATCTTGTGTTAACAACACGTACAAATATGGTCTCCCGGCTTTCAATGGGTGTGTTAAGATCTGGAGCTGTCTGAAAAACATGAACCTAGCAGCAGAAGGGCCGGAGCTCCTTGGGGACTTCATAAATTATTCATCTGAAGAATTTATGTATCAGCAATGAATTAATCGAACCGTACACAAACTTTACATACTGTATCAATGAAGCAGATCTTCTCTGTCCCTCAGATAGCTGCTATCCTACATGTATTTCTCCCAAATCAGATAAAACATTCAATATCAAACAGCTGTGCTTCGCCAAAGCTCCAATATGAACTTTAACCCCCCAGGCATACAGATCATGTTTGATCAGCGCCAAGTGACTCTGGTTGGAAAATAAATGACCAATGACCCCCCCCCCCCCCCCCCCCCCCTCCCTCAAATCAATTTAGACTCTGCAGCGATATGCCATTCAGATAAGTGAAAGAACTGGAGCGGACCGCTTGAAAGTTGGGAGTCACTTGTCAGCCTCTTTTAGTATCACATCAGGAGATTTCACGCCCCATTACTCATGTGGTACCACTTATACAAGACAGGAACATTGGGTCTGATTGCTGCCACGGAAAACATAGGAGTCAGATGAGTGTTCTCTCCCGGATCCATTACAAGCGTAGGAAGCAGATGAGTTGTCTCCGTCGTATCTATGACAACGTAGGAGTCAGGTGAGTTTTCTCTCTCTTGTGTCCATTATGACGTCATAGAGTGCCTGGGACGAGATATACATACGTCAACTGCCTCCGGGCACCAATAACTCCTTCTCCTCTTGTTTTGTTTGCTCTCACCTCCCCTTAACTTCTGCTCTTCTTTCTAATTCTCCCATTTCAAATCTTCATTTCCCTCTCTCCCTGACAACGTTGAATAGGCATAGGCCCCAAAATAAACTCCATAGTGTTTTTTTTTTGTGTAAACCTGTGGGCTGATTTGATTAGGCTCGCAGATCGTTTGAATACAGCCGTGTGCCTTTCGGCCTCGGTGGCGCACCGAGCATCTGCCTCCTCCTACCCCCCTTCAGTTCCCTTGCCTCTCATGTGCTCCATTGATGTGCGACATCGATTTATTTACAGACTCGGCTGGGGCCAACACCACGGCTGGAAGCACAGGGACAGCATGGCACGGATCTACAGTGGTGCTGCAAACAGCAACTATATTCCAGAGGAATATGCCTGTCCTCAGGGCTGGATTGGATGAGGCTATCAACTCTTGCACAGTATGCAGCAAAGACACAGTAAGACACCTGAATGGTTTCAGGGCACATCCAGCACCTGACTGTTGAGTGTGGTCTCAGGTGAAGACAATGTTCATCTCCAAAAAAATTAAATAACTGTATTAACGTACAACGTGGCACAGGAACTGGGCAAAGAATAACAATAAAAACAAGGTAATGGCTAATTGTTTGCTGCCCTGAATGTGAATTACTACGACTTTAAACGCTATGGATACAGGAACTTACTGCCTTCAGAATTATAGTAAATTGAGCCTTTGTGATTGTCGAAAAAGCTTTTCAACAAAAGTGTATATCCAGTCACAACCATACTGTCTCTCTCACCTAACATCCACAATAATATATATATATATATGCCATTTAGCTGACGCTTTTATTCAAAGCGACTTACATTGCAGTGAGTGCATACATTTCAGTATATATGGTCCCAGCGGGAATCAACCCCACAACCTAAGCATTGTTAGCGCTGTGCTCTACCGACTGGGACACTGAAAATGGAGTATCAGGCTGAGGTGGCAAGAAGCATTTTGGAGGTGTCTGCCACTGTAGAGGTGGAGTTGGAGGGATGGAAAATTGTAGTTGGTTGGGAGGTCTATAAACATCAGAACTCTGCCTTAAAGCATGTCTTATGAATATTCAAAGCCCCAGTGCTGCACATGCAGGAAATCCCTATGAGCTATTTAAATAGTACTACTGTTAATTACTGCCCCTTGAAAAATTAGAATCATTGGCCTGTGCCTCAATCTTGTACCTTCCAGCTGCTAATTAAATAAATTGGTTTCCTGTGAATAAATTACTGCTGGGAGATCATTTATTTTTATATAAAAATGGCTGTGCTGAGAGGGAACTAACAGACCCTAATGCATTACTAACACAAAGATGTGACTTCTCATGTTTGCATCGCCATTTCACCCTTTTTACAGAAGGTATTCTGTATCTCTAAAAAGGGGGAAAGGGCAAAACAAATATTAAACACACTTACTTTTTAAATACAATACAGATCTTTTGTGCATTTTTTAATTCATTTTAGAAAAAGTGATCATGAACAAATTAAGTTCAACACTTAATGAAACTTGAAACTTGCCGTTCACATGAAATCATTAACAACCTGCCCGCGTGTGTCGAGCAAGTTCATTATGCATGTCTTATTTTGGAGAGGAGCAACTGCAAATTGAGCGGGGGTACAACTCAGAGCTGTGTTCGTCTGAGAATAGCAGTCAGAGGCAGAATGTGATGTGATCCAACCAAACTATTCCACATTTTCTCCTGCGGCTGCAGGGGTTATCCAATGAGGTTACACAACCATTTGACCCTTTTAGGTACATCATAAAACTAAGCCATGAATGTGTGTGGACTGTTTTGGCCTCGCTCGTCAAAATCAATAGGCAAGTTACATTAGCTTACATTTATTATCTAGGTTTGAGTGAACAGTGAACAGTCAATGATCTAGACCAGGCAACGTGGGATCAAGAGTGACAGTGGTCATTTCTGGACAGCAAGCCAGAGCTGTGGCGATGTTTCCCTGCATGCACTGCTGCTCTGACTGGCGCTTGATTAGCCCTGTGACTGATTAGTCGGAATGAGTTGCTTAATTGGACTGAAGCGGCCATTTCAGCAGGTCACCATGGGCGGCTGGTGGGTCATAATGGCCCTGTTAGCGCGGTATTAATCATCATTACCATATGGGTTTGATATCTGACAGAAACACACGTTCTTTAGGTAGAGTGATATTGGTATGAGGAAAAAGAACCTCAGTGGGCATTAACTTACTGTATCTGAATACAAATGTAAAACACTGAAATGGAGGTTCATATTCATTCTTTCAAAATGCCCAACCTTAATATATTTGTTGACATCAGCTCAAATAAAAATGTTTGTTCTCCACCCCAGTTTCCTATACAGTACAGTACCCCCATACAGTACACCCATACAGTACCCCATACAGTACAGTACACCCATACAGTACAGTACACCCATACAGTACCCCCATACAGTACAGTACACCCCTACAGTACACCCATACAGTACAGTACACCCACAGTACACCCATACAGTACAGTACACCCATACAGTACAGTACACCCACAGTACAGTACACCCACAGTACACCCACAGTACACCCATACAGTACAGTACACCTATACAGTACAGTACACCCATACAGTACAGTACACCCATACAGTACAGTACACCCACAGTACACCCATAGTACACCCATACAGTACAGTACACCTATACAGTACAGTACACCCCCACAGTACAGTACACCCATACAGTACACCCATACAGTACACCCATACAGTACACCTATACAGTACAGTACACCCATACAGTACAGTACACCTATACAGTACAGTACACCCCCACAGTACAGTACACCCATACAGTACACCCATACAGTACACCTATACAGTACAGTACACCCATACAGTACAGTACACCCATACAGTACAGTACACCCATACAGTACACCTATACAGTACACCTAATCTTAAAAAATTCACTGCATTTCGTTGTCTCTGTACTTGTACTCTGCACAATGACAATAAAGTTGAATCTAATCTTAATCTAATCTATACAGTACAGTACACCCATACAGTACAGTACACCTATACAGTACAGTACACCCATACAGTACAGTACACCTATACAGTACAGTACACCCCCACAGTACAGTACACCCATACAGTACACCCATACAGTACACCCATACAGTACACCCATACAGTACACCTATACAGTACAGTACACCCATACAGTACAGTACACCCATACAGTACACCCATACAGTACACCTATACAGTACAGTACACCCACAGTACACCCCTACAGTACAGTACACCCCTACAGTACAGTACACCCATACAGTACACCCATACAGTACACCTATACAGTACAGTACACCCACAATACACCCCTACAGTACAGTACACCCCTACAGTACAGTACAGGCCTATGAACACAGTCCCTCTCCCCTGATGATGTATGCAGTGCTGCTGCAAAGGAGACACATGGCCACACCCGGTGATCTCAATATAATTACAATACCAGTCATTTCCAATCAGCTCCAGCTAACCTCGTTAGCTTCTTCTCTTTTTGTGATGTGGACAACAAGGAGGTAAACATCGGATGAAATTAACCTTGGTCAAACCAGAAAGGGTTCGATAGATCGTTATGCTTGTGAAAGGTCATCATCAAGTTCCATGCAGACATGTGTAAGACTGTGTCCATTTTAAATCATTTACAGTAAAGAATGGCTAAAAATGTGTGCAGTTTAAATGTGAATTTCCGCACACATGACCTTTCCATAAAGCCTAGAAATACGACCATTTGGTCTGATATGTATTGTATAACATGAGGCTTAATCATATTTCAAAGGATTCTTTTATTGAGAGATATTTGTAACAGTAAGATGGTACATAATGAATGTTGATATTGGCATTTCAAAGTGACCCAAGGGTCATATTGTTTCCCATGAAGACCCTCATGTTTCATAGAAAAATACTCTAATTTGATTCTGCAATTCAATTACTTCCACCGTCATTATTGCGAGGCACAATCATTACATCAGCGCAGCTTGGGCCCAATGTCCATCTGTAACAAAACCATTTTCAAATATTTTCTCTCAGCGATATTGCTTCCCTTCCACATTCTGTCCCTAAGGAGTCCTCCAATGAAGTATTAGCTCAGAAGCGGTATCATTCACAGAACACAATAGTGTGTTTTGCCTTTTCTAATTAAGCTGAATGTAATTTCGCTTCCCTCTTCATGTCCCAAATGAGCTACTGTAAAGCTTCAATTCCAGATGTTTACTCTCATTCTGAGTTTATTTGATCAACAAAATAAGTCTCATCTTTTATATCAGCTTTTATAAGAGAACATGGACTTGTAATACAGATGTAACATAGAGTTCATTGAGGAACCAACATGGCTGACAATGTCAAAATAATCTAATGACACAATCATTAAGACAGGATGATGGCATTGCAGGATAATTTAGCTTTGAGTCCTTTAATATCTTTCTCCATAGCAGATAGGATAGAGGTATCAACTATGTCCTGCCCAAGTCTCATTTGCCTCACAGAGTCCAGCCCCTAACACATTGTCCGAATTAGTAGCTATTAATATTCAGCCGCATCAGCAAATAGGGCCTGCTTGCTCTTCAAAATTAAAAATGGTAATAGAATTTACCCCAATGTCGAGGAGGAAAATGCCGGAACATAATATCACCCATCAGTTTCCATTAACCTCTTCTCTGCCACAAAGAGCGAGAGTGTCACCTTGTATTTACCTCAGCTGACCAGAACGACCAGTGTCACATCGACCAGGAGAACAGGAAACCCTGAGTGAATGAGACATGGAGCAAATAGAACCTCCGTCAAAAACAACCAAATTCACAAAGACATCAAAGTAATGGCAATGTATGTCTGGGAGGTGAGTGGAATTTATAAATAAGTGTAATTAGATCTGAATAAGTGGATGAGGGAGAGGAGAGGAGAAACATGGACATATTATAAATGTACAGTGTATGAATAAATAAATGTACTGCATAAGTAATGGGACAGTGAAGTATTTTTTCTTATTTTTGGCTCTACACTCCAAAGGTTTGGATTTGAAATCAAAAAATATATATATTGGTTTCACAATTCAGAAATTACAACACTTTTTATGCATAGCCCCCCTAGTTTAGGGTAGCCAAAATAATGGGACAATTGGCTTGACATTTGTTTTTGGTGTTCAGCTGTGTCCCGTTACATAATTTGTGCAGGCGAGTTGTTTGGAGTTTGCTTATGGTGTCTATCAACATGAGGACCAAAGAGATGTCAATGAAAGTCAAGGAAGCCATTATTAGGCTGAAAGAATGCATTCTGAAGTGTATAGAAAAATATTGTCTGCTCAAGTAAAAGCAAATGTCTCCAAAGTCATTGGATGGCGCAACATCACACAATACAACAATGGCCCAAAACATACTGCCATAGCAACAAGGGAGTTTTTCAGGGCCAACAAGTGGAAAGGTCTTGACTGGCCAAGTCAATTTCATTTCCTGATGATAAGATTTTAGGCAAACATACCTCAAAACAAACAATAACTGAAGACGGCTGCAGTTCAGGCCTGGCAGAGCATCACCAGAGAAGACGCCCAGCGTCTGGTGGGGTCAATGGGTCACATACTTCAGGCAGTTATTGCATGCAAAGGATTGTCCACCAAATATTAAAGATGAGTGCTCAATTTGGACATTTGATAAATATGTCCCATTGCTTGTGTACTTTAACCTCAGTAATTGTTTGATTTCAAATGCAAACTTTTGGAGTGTAGAAGACACGGACACAGAAGAAAAAATCTACCGTACCAAACTCACAGAGAGCCTTAGCATTCTACAGGCAGCCCATAGACCCGTAGAAGACGCTCTCACCTCTCCTAAAGCTCTTTTTCCCCCAACACTCTCCAATTACAGTGATATAAGCTAGACATCCCTGGGCAGCTCCTCTCCCCTCAGCCTCCCCAGTCTCCTCTAATGTAAATCAGCTCCTATGTATTTAATAATTAACGCCTGCTCGGGATGGCTTTCATTTCATTGATCCTGCAGGGTAAGCCTGAGGTGGATTGATGGATCGTCGTGGACAGGTCTGCATACAAACAATGGGACAGCCAAGCCAGGGAGGTGGAGAAGGTGTAGGGCTCATTACTGAAGCAGTGTGTCTGTTAGAGGTACATTTCCCCCTTGCTGTGTCAATCATGTTGTGTTTGGGAGACATTTTGTTTTTTGTGGGCAATGTTTTCAGTCCTTGAAAGAGCACTGACATGTCTTGAAGAAGATCAAATTACTAACAATAATAAATATAAACAATAATTGTGTGACATCCATAAGAAGACATAGATTACTAATAGGTGCAATCTTTGATTGTAGTCAAATGGCTGGCCTGCCCTTTATTTTGTTATAAAGTTGAGATGGGCCTAGAGAAATGTGACCTCTCTCAAATTCATACACTGGATGCAAAGACTAACAGTCCATCATATTGAAATGATAGTTTTAAACATTGCTATACATTGTTTGTTTATGATACATCGTTTACAAACAATTAGGTAAAATAACCAGATAAGACAATTGTACAAAACTCATTAGGCATTTACAAGTCATATTCCTTGAGAATCAATGGGTAATATAATCCAAATAATCTTTAAGCATGTTTAAAATAAAATAGCGTGAAAATGTGTTGATTACAATAAAATTGCTATCTAATTACAATAAAATTGCTATATAATTGTTTGTGACTTAATGGGTGTGTGAATGGATGTGTATAGATTATGCTATTATTCTCGTTTATGTTGTTATGGTTATTCTGTGCAATGTCAGAGCTTCTTTGAGGACACTCGGTGTCCGTTAACAGAGATGAAGGGGTTGGTAGATTATTAGAGACAGAGTTTGTCTAGCCAGGTAGACATATGATTTATAGTAGTGAAGTTGACCGCAGCCGTTGAATTCCCTCAATGGTTTATCATTAATCGCTGATATCGACTGTAAACTCAATGCAACATTGATAAGGCACACAGGGGCTGGATGCTTTGATATGTATTGATAAGAGCCATGGGTGATTGTTGGCCTTTTGCGTAACCCCGATGGGATGGATTAATGTTCTGTGTGTGTGTGTGTGTGTGTGTGTGTGTGTGTGTATGGAGGAAAATCCATTCTTGTAATCACAGTGGGCTACTCAGACACACAGGCTTGGCTGGCCTCCCTACCTTTTGAACTGCCCAGGACCCCCACTGGTGTACATGTACACACTCATGTGGGATGTAGGGGTGGGTGGGGTGTGTCTCTGTGTGTGTGTGTGTGTGTGTGTGTGTGTGTGTGTGTGTGTGTGTGTGTGTGTGTGTGTCTTATGTTTATAATGTGGGGGGGGGGGGCAATGAGTGAATGAGAGAGAGGGAAAGAGGGAGAGGGAGAGGGAAGAGAAGCTCTTATGTTCCTCTGTGGCTCTATACCAACGGCAGTTAAGACGGAGCTGCCATCAATCTGCCCTCCTTATCAGTCCTGTCACCAATGGAATGCATTTTAAGGCATTATACAAAACATCAAAAATAAATGCATGCACTTGCACAACTTATCCAGCTGAAACACACCACTTACAGTACAACGACGCAAAGCTTTCCATCCTTTCACTCACACAAGGATGCAATTTTCTTGCAATTTTCTTGAGTGCAGCAAATAGAAGCCGTCTTGTTGTACAGAGAAGACCTGTTGATTACAATTGGGTGTTTTGATTGGAATTGTAAAGGAATGCTTACTAAAATGGTCGATGGTACGGTATCTTTTGGAGACATATTGAGGAAGCATATGGAGAATTCAGAGAGATATTGAGGAAGGGAGAAGAGCAGAGCACGGAGTGAGTGTGGGGTGGCTACAGTGGATACAGTGGATCACGCAGACATGACTGGAACGTATTGACTGACAGATTCCCTCTGGGAATTGTAGCTGTTCCCAGGGATGCAAACAGCCTATTGAAGATCAATCTGGCAGCGCTGTAGCTTCACGCCTTTCTGCCGCTGTACATTCTCAGTCATACAGTAATGACTCCTATAGATTTCTCCCCTGTTTGATGTGAAACAGTGGGTCTGTGATGTCTCTGCTCACACATCCGCCTCTTTCTTCCCTCTTTCCCTCTCTTTCTATCTCTCATGTCTCTTGCCAACAGTTATTTCACGCCCACATGCACACACACACACACTCACATTCCCCTATACACACACACACACACACACACACACACACACACACACACACACACACACACACACACACACACACGCACACGCACACGCACACAGACACACACACACACACACACAGACACACACACACACACACACACATTCCCCTATACACACACACACACACACACACACACACACACACACACAGTCACACACACACACACACACACACACTACATTGTACACATTCCATGTTTATCCACATTCCAGTGCACTTATACAGTGCCATGCATTATTCAACAAATGCTCAACTTCCTCCGTTTCAGACACCCGCCACTGTGGGAACTGACAATCCATGAAGGAGGGCAACTGAGTGGGAGTCCACTGCCACCATACTCACACAGCGCTCTCAGAACCACTCAGTAGTGTGTGTGTGTGTGTGTGTGTGTGTGTGTGTGTTAGTGTAGGGTGGGACAAGTGTGTGTATATGGGGGAATGTGTGTGTGTGTGTGTGTGTGTGTGTGTGTGTGTGTGTGTGTGTGTGTGTGTGTGTGTTATGCAGTGGTGACCAAAGCTTTGTCATGGCTGGGAGACTGGGAGTCTGTGAGGTCATGCCTGAGTGTAGGAGCTCAGGGCAGAGAGAAGGCTCTGGTTCAGAGAATGAACTGTAAAGACAAATTATGCTGGTGATGTCATTCTATATTATCCAGTGATGTCATCGAGAGCAGTTATTTCCAGGGCTTTTTCCAGCATCTTGCCTGTGTTTATACCTTCAATTATATATTAGCTCACTTTTGTTTTATTACGGGTGGACATGTACTGTACATGAGCCAATGTGTGTTAGCAATAAGACATTGTCTGTATCTGTATAATAATAATAATAATAATAATAATAATAATAATTATTATTATTATTATTATTATTATTGTTGTTGTTGTTGTTGTTGTTGTTGTTGTTATTATATCACTTTTATTACCGTGCCACATTCTTTATTGTATCCTGCTACATTGCTACAACATTGAGGGGAAACCTGTCTAAAAACATGTATTTCAAATGTGTTATGAGGGAGCGCAGAACTACAACTAAACCTGTAAGGGTATACATGCAGGAAGTAAGCAGATCCCCCCCCCCTCTATCTCTCTCTCTCTCTCTGTCTCTCTCTCTCTCTATCTTTCCCTCCGAGCCTAACCCCTGCCCAGATCTTCATCGCCATGGTAATTGAGGTGCCAGAGAGGCGAAGGAACGGAGGGGAATCTATTTCAGCTTGGCATTAGACACCCGATGGACGGATGGCTGTGTGTGGAATGCTAATGCTCTCTGTTCCGGGGGGAATGTGTCGTAATGGCCGTTTTGTCTTTTCTATCACCCCTTGAATTTGCCGTGTGCCGTGAGCAAGGACGGCAGCAGAGGAACGAACCAGAACCACCGAGGGCATTAGTACTCCACTCATTGTTACCAGAGGAGACTCGTTCAGGTTGGATATAGCCAGGATGACTTCGCAATTTCACTGTACATCTGTATAACTTGAGCTGGGTGGATTAATCCAGAGCGAAATGATGCAGTAGATTAGGCCCAAGACGTAATACACCGTCACCCTATATTGATTGCGTTGATTGCCGAAGTAATATGGAAGTGACAGCGAATAATCAAACATAATCAATTCCAATGTGTTATGCCCACCATAGGGAATAACCTGGGCCTTAAAGGAAGACTCTGCGACATGACATCAACACAGGAAGTTGGACATTAGAGATTCACCGAAGCAAGATTCCATAAGGCGCACGAACATGGCAGTGGAACACGATAGCCGAATGACAACATGGCTACTGAGTGAACAGTTCTGCTTCATGCTAACTATCTCTGCCGGTGGTCCACCCCGCTTCTTTGTGGCTATGTCTTTGAAAGTGTAAACTTTTTCAACGTTAACACTGCAACCAAAGAGGACCCCTAGATTATAATATAAAAACGAGTATGTAACTATTTGAATGTGAGCCAAATGAAGGATGACACGCACGCAACCTCCTGTGGAGACACAGCCCAGTCGCTGAGCCGTCCGCTGTGGATAATCATGTCTTCTGAGGGGTCCCCGGATCGATACAGTGAC
>NC_139671.1:3927429-3967429 GCF_951799395.1 Argentina silus
TGGGGGATAGAACATAAGAACAAGGAGAAATAAAGAGTAGGGCAATGCACAACGCTGATTATTGTGGGGGACAAAAAACAAAGATGGACCCGCTCACCCACAGCGTTTGACCTTGTCCACATGAGGATAGAGCCATTTCCTAACTCCACATGCATCAATGGAGCCAAACAGGGAATTCTCACTCAATTCCTGTTCACGCGTGTTTCCCATTTGTGAGACCCCAGCATGCTCCCATATTTTTGGAGAAAGAGGGTTTTTTTAAAACCAATTGGAAACCAAAGGCATTATCCTGCTCAATGGGCCGCAGTGCAAAAGGGCCCGAGCGGTGCCTGGTATCGGCCACAGGTTTGCAGTGCAATCAAACCAGAGAAGAACACATTAGCATGACCTACTGTAGGGTATGTACCTATGTTTAGAGAGAGAAGCGAGTGTCCTTGGAATTGTGCAGTTACTTTATTATCTGCAGTTAAAATAGTCCGGGCTCTCATACATAAGGCATGAGGCATATAGTACATGGGGACTACTTGTCACAGAGATTGGAGTCTCAGACAATAAGCCACATTTACTGAGCATTTGCACCCATACAAAATGTAGCACCGGTTTTTATCATGGGTATAAAAAAGGGAAGAATAAACAAAGCTTAAAACATGAAACTGTCCTTATCTATAGTTTGCCTGAAGATCCTATCGCTCTTTTAATCTTATTTTGCCTTTTACTTCCTTTAATGTTTCATTCCCTCTGGAAGATAGCGGGCTCAACAGTGGTGCAGGTACTCTGGAGTCTAGATATAGGTCTCTTGAACAAGGAAATATGCTATTTCTGAGTCAACATTGGTGACATTTGTGACCATAGAAACAACGGCTTCATTAGTTTTGACCACGTTTGGACATGTATGCACACACACACACACACACACACACACACACACACACACACACACACACACACACATACATAGTAGTAGTACAATTCCAATGCCTGTTATAAATGACAAAAAGCCAATATCATACAATACAAACAAAGCCATTACAACAGCAATACTTATATTGTAGGACGTGGACCAATCTCACTTTTGCTAGGTGAGACTAAAGAAAGCCAAAATATTCTTTGTTGCAGTGGACTATGTTACCAAACAAAAATACAAGAAATACTACTTTGTTACCAGGGGAAACTGACAATTATTACAAATTACAAAATATACTGTCCCGTAGAATCCAAGGGAGCTAAGGCAAGCAAGGTGTCATTGAACCTCCTAATTAAAAAAGACTGAACAACAACAGAGTCAGTGAAGGCAGACAATCAAATGTAAATTTAAAAAAAAGCTAAAAGAAGCAAAAACCAGTTCTGAGCATCATGCAAGTCAGCAGATACAACACAAACCATACCTGTATTACCATTAAATCCTATAAGAACTACCGCTCTGATCACAAAGGCAATCAGGAGCCTGCTCGCAAAGCAAATGATACACCATTACCCACTAGTTCCCCTCTAAAACACACAAAAAGGCGCAATAAATGCAAGCGTATTTCTTTACGACCACAACACGGCTCCCTTTTACATATCTAGTCTTTTTTTATTATGGTCCAGGCCCTTTAATCAGTTGGCACCATGCCCAGTGGTTATCGAAGCGGCAGGTTTTAGGGTGATGTGATTTACTGCAAACTTGTGTCACATTAATGACACAATTGGGACGAGCACATCATCCATATTCATAAGAGGCTGTGTTATGTGGGTGACGACAGGGAGGAGAAGGTACACTCATACACTACACCCCTATTTAAAGCACACTTCCTTGTTTTGAAACACCATCGCAAAAATATGTTATAGCTAGCACTGGTTATCGAAGGCTAATAGTAGCTAGCATTGACGCAGGGGTCAAAGATCAGCTGTCAGGGGAGTTGCCACCAGATTAGCACAGATGAACAAAGATTGGAATCAATACAATTTAGCACAGACTCCTAATTAGTGCAGGCAGCTGAAACAGTCGACCACAACCCTTCTTTGTGTTGGAAGATCCATTAAGTGAATTTCGAAGCTTGATTGCTATAGATCAGCATCATTTCAAAACCAAATCCTTAAACAACCGTCCTTGGTACATATTTAAATTTGAACTAATTGCTTGTAAAAGTGTGAGTATTTGGGCAACCATCTGTGTGCCAATAATCCAACAATAACATTTCTTAAAGAAGGCAAGTGTATCACTGGTCTCCAACACCCCATAACAGTATATGTCGACTTCCCCTGGAAGACAATTAATAAAGGCTTCCGAGACCAAATAAAATATGTAGGTTTTTCCCTTTCTATTAATTTCTTAGTTCTTTATTCCACATTCCATTTATGTACAGTAGCTTGCATCAGTTAATATCACCTGATGGGCAGAGATTGTCACCTTAATGACTACAAATTGTGCAGTCATCACCATAGAGTCACCACTGTCAGGGTGGGCTGGCCCCCTGGTCATACATTACCAAGTCTGAAAGACCATCGAATCATAAATAAGCAGCTTTATTGAAGAGTGGCAGCAAAATTTCACATTCTGTCAGACCTTGGGCACAAATCGATGAGGTGTGCCACCAAAACAGCTGACGCTTAATTGACTGCAACAGTTTTTTCGGCGTGGGTCAGGTGACAAGCGGTAATTAAGACGTTGGAGAGATCTGTTAACGGCCTGTCTTGGTAGGAGGGAGGGGGGAAAATAGATTGCTTGCCGCCTCTCGAATGCAGGCTAATTTACTCACAAATTAGTCAATAAAAAAACATTTCATCCCTGTTGCCATGGCACAGCAAACCCTAAACGAATTATGGACAGCGTTTTTTTTTTTTTTTTTTTTACATTTTGAAGAGGTATCTTCTCAGAAGAGGAAATTAAAGGGAAGAGTCAAGGAAACATGATGGTCTCCTGGGTGATAAAGGGGAGAAAACAAAGAAGGACATGCTGACATATAGAGGACTTGATTCAATGCTGTACAGATACATCTGTACTGACAACAGTGCTCTGTAGGTTTCACATGTGGTAATGAACATGTGTTGGTGGACTGAAGTACCAACGAGAAGGGATTTTCATGTCGTAAAGTCTAGGCCTAAAATGGAATGCACAATATTCATGCTTGTGACAAGAGTGTTAGCTTTGTAGTATTGTAATGATGTAGTTCAGTCAGCATACAGCCATGTACTGTAATGTCTTTCCATATCAAGTGCTCTTGTATAATACTTGTACATTGTAGTTAAAACTGAAACAGGAGACCAGAATTAATTGGAAATTGACGAATGACTGTGAATAATGGTAGGTGACAGTACCACATTTTGGGACCCTTTGAATAGATGACGACTGTAAAGGCTTCATGTAGCCTTCATTAACCCTTTATAAGGCCTACATGAATGCAGCAAAAGGTTTTATTTGACAAATCACCAAATTAATGAACCTGTAACAAGACCCTTTATATAGTGTCGTATGATTTCTAAAGCAACTATAAAGGCCAAATAAAGCGTTAATAAAGGTTCTATTCAGCCTTTATAAGTTGCAATTTGTTTAAAAATGGGACCAGATCTTTGGGATACATGACAAAACATTCAGCTATTCACCTTCAGTGGTTGATACCAAGGTGGGTTGATAATGACCAGACTAATTATAAAACCAATCATCTTATGGAAATTATTTTGCACATAAACTGACCATGTAAGATGCATGATTGATGTATTTTCGTTTGGTGAAATTGAGTCCTCTTTTGTTCAGTCAACGTTAGCAACTGCCAATAATTTACAGCCAGTCATATTGAATATATCCAACACAAACGGTTAATTGATTTTTACTAATTGAAAAATGTCCCTGTAAGAGCTTCCACCACCATGAGTGCCAATGTAAGCATAAATCCAAGAACATCCTATGTCATAAAAGGCTGTGTCATAAAATATCATGAAATTACTAATTAACCCAGCATCTAGGAAAGGACCCTAGCTAACTGACAAGGGGATGCAGGTGTTATTTCTTTCTACTTGAATTTCACTACGGACACCCCAAGCCCCTCATAGTGTGTCATGTCAGTGGTGGCCCCTGTGTACACTATGATGTCCTGGACAAATCCTCTCTTCACATCACAAAAACAAAGAACTTGACCCCAAAACGGTGTCTTTTGGAGGGACTATATTGACGGAACACCAGCCTACCCTTCCATAACATCAGGAACTCGTTGATGCATAGGTCCTTGTATGGTACAAAGACCCAACCGAATGCCGGTGTAAGGCTGGTAAGAACATTTCTTATTTTGTGCAAGGGGTTATTGAGGTTGGCAGTGGCATTATTGATGAAATAAGTAGGTATCGCAGCAAGACTAGGAAGCAGTCTTGGGAAAACAAACAGTGGCCTACTGTTGTTTCGACACTGTACAGATGGCACTCTCTGAACATACAGTGTTGACTTCAAAGCTGTTGAGATGGAGCCTACTTCAATACAACTGCAGGTCACAGTTTTGACTGACTTTGTATTGATGCTGCATACAGAAAGCAATAGTCAAGCATACAGCATGGAGGTAGCATATGTTTTCACAAGCCAAATAGGTGGATCAAGGAAAGGTGGCAGGAATACAGTTGTAAAGATCAGACTTCAATCACTAAAGAGCAAGCTTTTCAGGGCTAATTGCAATCTTCCTCTCCAATTAGAACTAGACACTCCCTCCCAATCTGGCAACCGTTTGTAACGCATACTTGGAGTTTGGCCTGGACACCATACAGAATGCTTCCAACCCATCTGATTCTACAAAGGACCTCCATTCATCCTATGGTATCCAACAGCTAATGAATAAAGATGAGCAGCAATACAACACAGAGACACATACACACATACACACATACACACACACACACACACACACACACACACACACACACACACACACACACACACACACACACACAGTACACACCCTCTTCCAATGAATTCAAAACAAGCCAGAAACAGCAAGGGGGCATGGGCAACGTGCCCGATCTTGGGCAACCACCACGGCAACGGTTGCCACGGCAAGAGGCCTCTTCATCGCCCTGTTCCTTGCCGTGTTTGAACGGCACGCGCTGCCTCTGACGAGACTAACTCAGGAGGCAAGACGGTTTTTTTTCCCCCCCTCGTTGACGTGGAGCAATTAACCCTGTCACTCTTGCTCCCTTCCCCACTTGAGCAAATTAATAAATCGAGAAGCACCGGGGAAGTGTTGGGACCTGTCACCGGTGCCTGCAAATCACAGTAATCTCTGGGAGAGGTATGCGGGAGAAGGGCCACGTTTGGACTGTCACTCTCAGGTGTCTGTATAGTTGGCCCCAGCAGCTGCAGCTCTCATTTCCTCGCCTTTGGTCACCCAATCAACATGTCAAGTCATCATGGCTGACAGAGGCACATAGAGGGATATCCTAGCCAAGAGGAGGTGGAGGAGAAGGCCTGAGTCTGCATAAACGGGGGAAGATCATGTCCCATGCTTAGGATAGATACTCTGTATGGATGTTTTCTATGGACACAAAGGGAAAGATAACACAAAGTAATACATTGAGGATCATACCATGGTTAAGTGGAGGAGACGGTCTGCATAAAGAGTGAAGGCATTTCTTACTGTATGTGTTAGAGGGATATTTGTAGATGTCGACTGTGTAATTGAACCATTAGCACACTAGCTTTCTTGTTCATTCCACAGTGTTTCAGTGTTGAAACATTTATGAGGGTTCTATTTCAGTCGACCCGGTTCGACATCTCACTATGGGATATGCACTCCTGCTAAAGCTCTATTCAGTCACACCTGGAACAGGCCAAGAGCGCCTTGCATGGCTGACCCCACCCCAGTCCAGCCTATAAAGGCTACTGTATTGCACGTCCATTTCATTTACACAAACTCCAAGTAGTCCAAAATAAAGCAATAAAATTGGCCCACAGACTCTCCAATTACAACCACAGACATTACATCCATATGATCACTGGACTCAGCACTATCAAAGACAGACAAGCAATAATCGTCCTAGAAGTACCTCAACAGAGCAGCCCACAACCCGTCACTCCAGCCTGCCATCAGAGAAGCACAATGGGCCAACGAAACCCCACTCTCCATCATGCTGCAACTCTGCCAACTCTCTCCTTGTTATATACCTAGTTAGATCTGCAAAACACTGCTGGTTTATTGTTATGACGAGTAAATCTGAATAATGAGACCATGTGTATGGGGGGCTACAGGCATATGGTTTCCACCTTAATTTCACGGGTTGGTCATTAAAATTGATAAACAGCTTTAATTAATACAACACTGTAAAATGGTCATCCTTCATTGTACTCATAAAATGCATTGACGATGGAGGAATGCAGGGGTGAAAGAGGGGGAAAACTGAGGCTGCTTTTTCGAGCACATTCCATATAAAACACGTAAAACAAGACCATTTGGAGGCAAGAGAGGAATGCTCTCTCGTTCCATGTATTTCAGGTAAACCTCTCTGCATTGCCATGTGCAATGACGAGAATAAAACAAATGATATTTTCACTGTTTTACTGCCCGTATACAACAAGTAATTTGTAGTTGCCTACTGTCTGTATTTGTTCTTTTATAGTTTTATAGTTTGCTGCAAATGAAGAGGCACAATTGCGGACAATGGCTTTGTAAGTCAGTGGGTACGGCTGCGTGTGACTTTCAAGATATTAACACGTACTGTATGAAATATATTTGAATAGAATCAGTGGCTATGGCATTGGGGGACATTGGGAGTGGCAGGCCTGTTATTCTCCCATCAACCAGAATGTTGACCAACATCAGTGTTGAATAAAAATCAAATAACAGCACAAACCAGCACGTTGTGCCCAGTTACCGGCCACTGGGAACAAATGGTTGGGGGAAGGTGAAGGGGGAATTAAATGTCTGTGTGCTTGCTTCAGCTCTGCTTACAACAAGCTCAAATCGTTTTCCGCTTAATAAACAAAAGCGTGACAGTTTATCCAGCACACTCGCCCCCTTCGATCCCTCAAAAAGCGCTGTACAAAATAAATGCATCATTATTGTTATTATTAAATATTACATTGTGTGAA
Source organism: Argentina silus (assembly GCF_951799395.1). Classification (NCBI taxonomy): domain Eukaryota; kingdom Metazoa; phylum Chordata; class Actinopteri; order Argentiniformes; family Argentinidae; genus Argentina; species Argentina silus. The sequence goes on from NC_139671.1 coordinate 3,934,475, forward strand.
TGAGAGAAGGCTGCCCTTGCTGAAATATGGACGTTCGCACCCTATTATGATGGTTTTAATGATAACAACTGTAGCCTACTTTTCTATCCAGTCTCAATCCCACTGAAACCCAACATCCTTACTCCTGTCTCACATGAAAATTCCTAACTTCATTCTGTAAACAATACATTATCCAAATTGTTGGAGTATAGAGCTAAAAGAAGAATGGTTCCTCTTTCCAATACTTATGGAGGGCACTGTAGATAAGGCATTTGACATGGACCATTTTTTTCATAATTGAAAGTAGTGTACAGGTGCTGATATAGGCAAGAAAATAGAATGAACAATTTTTCTGCTTATTTTCTGGGATTACCCACGATTCTTGTTGAACGAACTGAAGCCACCTCCTCCTTCCATGTCAGCATAAACATCAAGACCATGCTTTGCCACTGGTTTGAATTAGCACCTCACAGCCCCCCCTACTCCAATGCTTCCACAGTGGTATGACTGTTGGAGAACTCCCGCTTACATTGGCACCCTGGAGGTTCTCTCCTTGCACTCCCCCTTTTTCCCTATGATGTGAAAAGAGAGAAATATCCTCTGTTCTTGAAATAAGAGAGTAATTCTAAAGGTGACAGACAGCCACGACAGACAACTGCCCCCACTGCCCCCGCTTATCACTTAGGGTTCAGTGACAGACCCTGGAGCACTTAATCTTTGTAGAATTATGTGCAATGTGAATGAGTGAGTGAGAGTAGAAGCTGAAGAACTGGCAGAAAGCATGTTGAAATAAAGACCGGTGCTTTGCACAGGGGTGTTTTAGTCTGCGCAGACAGATACAGTACAGAACTGATGCTGGGTCTTGTCTTTGAATGCAGAGCAGTGTGTATGTGAAGCGTGTTCTGCATTGAGTGGGAAGACCTGAAAGAGCGGTTATGTCTCTACAACAAGGTATTTTACCTCTCCATTATGATTCTAATATCATTTGAGACGATACATTTCATAATATGCAGCAGGAGCGCTCTCTGCTTGTGTTTCTTTACAGGACATTTCTTTGTCACTAATGTAGGCCTTTAACTCTTTGTGAGTGACAGGGGGCAAAGGGGCAGGTGCTGTTGCCCCCTTTCACCCCTTATCTGCAGCAAAGGGGAATTCAGAGGAGTGTGTTCAACTCCTGCTCATCTCTCTATTAGACCAACCCCTTGAGCCAAAGGGTGCCTGATGGCGTCTCGCTGAGAGCTACGTATCCCAAAAGTCTTCGCGATTAAGCCTAGTGTTTTAGCAGCGCCGATTGAGAACCATTTGGGATAATACGCCCATGGTGTAGTTACAATTTCACGCCTGCAGTGGCGCAGTGACTCTCCTCCATATCCTCCTCCATAGTACCTTATGGAAATATGACGCCACGCCACTGTTCTCTCGGCCTCCGAAAGCAGATGGAGACTGCACGTGGCCAACTGGACCTTCGTAGTAGAAGCAAGGTTTTCGGGGGAAAGGCTTCCAATGCAAATGAATACCTTCAGACGGTCTAATTAAAACCGCTCTCTTCATTTGGCCAAGCCATCTGCCTGTGGAGAAGAATACCAGGTGGATCCATCCAGCAGTGAAAACCATCTCATAAAACAGGACCACCCCCAGGCCTACAAAACGATTTGGACTCCTCAACATGACACGGCTGATGATATTTTGTTTTACGGTCACAACGCACAAGAGGCCAATTAACAAAATGTGAGGCGGATCAATCTATAATGTAATTGATTCCTGCATTTTGTTGTGTGCTAATGCCATCTGTGTGGAAGCAAATCCTGATCACTCTATGGTGTACCGTAATCCAGCAACAGCTCATAGGTGGGTGATTATTGTCATTTTAAGGCTACCGTACAATTATATGATGTCTTTTGCATAGACCAGATGACATCATAAAATGTAGGACATGGTAAACATTAGGAGCTGTGTATGCCTCTCATTTTATGAACAGCATGCAAGGCCCAAACACATTCCAACCCATCAAAAATCTACTCTTGACCAGAAGGAAAAATAAATACTTGTGAATTATCCACAAAGACAGTGGCTGAAATACTAGACTGAGCAGGGAATAAAAATTGGCATCTGTATTTTCTGAGCTACGACTCAGAGACAAAGACATACATATTATCTGAGACAGACTGGCACAAATCGGCAAAGGAAAATCTGTTGGTTCCGACAAGTGGAGTTCCTGTGACGTTTGAGCGAAGATTAACGACACGTGTTAATGCCTCAGGTGATAAAAGTGGAGAAAAGTTCAAATAAAGTGACAGTCGGTGTGCTGGATTAAAAAATGGAGTCTGAGTTTATAGTGAATCTGTACAGCTTTCTCTAGTATCACCTCCGACGGTTCCAGGGACAGGTATTATCAGAAGGCGGCCTACTGTACTGTCACTCAAGGCAGCCAAGCAGATGATAAAAGAAAATGGCTTAATCGAAATGGTGAGCAGAACAGGTTCTCAATGCGCCGTAATTCAATGTCGGCACCATGACAGACACGGCAAGGTGTTTGCACTGTCTCTCTCTCTGTCCTCTATTTCCCTCTCTCTCTTATCCGTTTTATATTTTCAGCTTTGTAGGGAATCTTAAAATAATACACCTCTCCCTCTTATTCTGTATGATGAATTTATAGTCAACATGTTGTATTGTGTTGGTGATGCAGTGCACTCCATTCACAAATAATGCGGTTGTAGCAATCAACCACTTATACGGTGATAAAAAGAATGGTTCCTATACTAATGCTTTGCACTACAATAATTGGGGGAAAGCATACTGTGTACATGTTTTCATCTTATAGTCTGGTTCTCAAAACTGTCAGCCATTATATGGACACAAATTTGTTCTTCCCTGACTGTGACTGTGTTACCACAGATACAGTGCCTTCGGAAAGTATTCAGACCCCTTCACTTTTCCCACATTTTGTTGTGTTATAGACTCAATTTAAAATCAAATTTCTTTTTTGAGTATAAAAGGCACTAGATCACCTGCGGGAAAATAAGCTATGGGCTTGCGCTGCGTCCTTCAGTTGGCAGTTAATACCTGAACCAGTAAAGCCACTTAGGACCACCCGACTCACTATCCTGTTTCCCGTTTATTCTTTCAGGTGGGTAGATGTCACATAAGCATTTATACAGTTTGCCAGTAATGTAGGCTTTCTATTTAGTGTACCGTTATGCATTGTAGCATATGTAGTTTGTAGTTTATTAGCGGTATTTGCTCTAGCTTGGTATAAACTGGGAAGAGTTGGCACGCGTTTGCCGTTTAACATTCAAAGACATTTCTTTCCCCAGCATTTTACTCCAGTCTTATTAATTCTCAAATGTGATTTCATAATGTTAAAATCTACTCTGAAAAAGCCTGCAGCTTCTCCGTAGTAGGATAATTATGAGCTAATCTTCTGTGGATATTATCCATTGCACCCGTTCTAATGTGAAAGTGAAGTCCTGAGGCCAAGTTAACGCTATGTGCTCCTGCCAGAACACGCTATTTATTCATCATGACTCAGCATATGACAATATAAACACTGAACAATTAGAAAAAAGATGTGCTTAATACTCATTAGGGTTAGGGTTAACCCTATCCCTAATCCATTTTTCTCCTAAAAAAGATGGGAGTCAATGTTTTGTGATTGCCAAAAGCAGACACAGTATTAACTAGATGCATAGGGTTTTGATTATTATCCACATTGGGTAGTTCAATTAATTAGAATTGGTCATTGTGTTTTTGTTCAAAATGTGACTCATAACACATCACCAATTTGATATTTGTCATCATAAATCCTTCCTGCAGTGGTAAAGGACCTATTTGTTGCCTGTCCTTTGGTGCTACCCCTGCATGACTAAAATGAGTAAAAATTTAGCTCCATGACCATGTTATATCTTGTTTTAAACCTGTCATCACCTCTGCAGACTTGGTCTTCATGCTGCTATGATGACATTTCTGAGCAGCTTGCCGGACCCCCCGATCTCACGACAGACGGGCCAGCAGGACAGGTGTCGATTGGAGCTGCTCACATTGTTCTTAGCTGCATTTGAATGCGAATACACATGCGAATACAACTGGACTGAGCTGGTGGTTTTCACCTGTTGTTGCATAGATCTATGAACAGAATACTCCAAAGTCCACCTAAAGTCTACTGGACAGTCCTATCAATCCATGCCTCAATGTGGAACATAAACACTGATATCAGGTGTGCTCTTATGCACAAAAAAACAATAGATAACTAGAAGTCTATAACAGAAAGCGCCGCCCACCAGCGACGTCTCCACTCAGTCACCCATGTGCTCTCCCTCTCTGTCCCGCTGTCTCAAATGTCTGTCTGGAAGTGGCATTAAATCATATTGTGCTCAATAGTGATGCATAAAAAAATGAATGATTACAAATCCTGCAAGAGTATCAGTGATGCTGTTGTTGTTTCAGGCTTGACTGACGACACTGAGTGCTTTGTTACAAGGCTTTAAAAGTCAACAAGGGAGTACCGGGCTATTATGTGGCGGCTACAAAGACATGCAGAATTGTTAAATCTTCAGCTCAAAGAGGGATAGGTAACAACGTCCTCAATCTTATACTGCAGATCGGAGGCTTTGAAAGTGAGTTTTTGCTCCATTCTTTTCAACTGTCAATTTATTCAAAAATCTAAGTGTAAGAAATTCACAATGGAAAAAATAATGATACAGAAGTTCATGATGACATTTGGCTTTGAGCTTTGTTTCTTTTCATGGCTGAATACGTTGTAAGGTATTTATAGGTCTTTTGACCTATAAAATGTAATTGCACAGTGAAAGTACCTAATTATGTTTTTCACATAGTCAAGTTAGAGGTTTGACCAAAGACAAAATGTCTTGCTGGAGAGACCACCTATATTAGAGTAAAAACATGTTCAGTATTCCCTGCTAAAAGCCTTTCATTGTGCCTAGTAATTATCAGGTTTCTGATTTTGTCCCTAAAAACATTTTTCAGAACAGGCTTGACTTCATATGTCCAAGTGAACACCAAGGAAAAGCCATCCATAACTGGAAATTGACATCAATAACCTCAGATTACATACTCAACCTACATTTCTGAATGTGTCACTGCCCCAACCACTTAGACATGAAGAATAGACAATCAATTAGATTCAATCAAGATTCCATCTAGCTTAAAGTCAATTGGGCGATGCAATTAGAAGGGTAATCAGGGGCAGGCTCGAGGCCGCCTCTCCAAGGCAAACTGATCAGATGGGCGTCCTGCCCAGTGCCAAACATTCACTTCTACCAGACCATTTTGTGTCATTTCAAACGGGGGGAAGTCTGCAGTGCGATGCAAGCTGCAAATCAAGAATTGCATTTAAACAGAATAGGATACACATGTGAACACTACACCTACATTTAGGTCATGGATTTGATTAAAAGGTTTGTTAGGTCAAGTTATTGCTTGAAAGTATCCCAATGGTTATTCTCACTATATTAAGAGTTTAGACAACTAGTGAAATAAAATAACTTTAATTTCCACAATGTAATATATACCAAGCGGATTCACATCCTTTATTAACATGTAGTCAATGCAAACTGCAATACTGTACATTTCCTTTATTTTTTTTTATTTTTATTTTTTACAAATGATTAGAAAACTGTACAGTGTAAAAACAAAGACAATAGAAAAAAGGTTTATATATTAAAGAGCTTACATTACACATTTTAAAAATGTGTGTTTGTTTGTAAGTCAAAACCACAGACCACCTTATAAAAGAATACCAAGGCATATTACAAAAAAGGATGTTGACAAATGTCTCATGCAGCAACTTTAAAATGAGCCTGAGAGTTCCTTAACAGGACAAAATAAGAGACATTTCAGAACATTGTTGTTTTACCCCTAAGATAAGGTGGGGTACATTTTTTGTGAGGGAAAAACATTGGCAATCAAACAGCTACAAAGAGGTGAGTGATGAGGACAAATTGGAGTTGTTTAATGTTTCTGATAAATCCTGACCATAGATCTCAGTCTCCCTCACCACAGAGCATTACTTACTGCCAGGCCAGTATGATTGCATGAGGGCCACCTCGAATCATTAACATCCACCATTTCGGAAAAGAGTTAAGCAGGGACAGTGCAAACATCATCTGTATAGTGATATCTTTACACTGGGTGTATTAGGCTCACAGCACATGGTGGATGATAAAGGGTTGGAAGGCATTGAGTCAAAGCCAGTTCCCTTCCATCAGTGGCTGATCAACTGTTATCTTTTGGGGTTCTTATCTCCAAGCCTTTGATGTCAAATGGACACACACATCACTCAAATCTAATTTGTTCTTCCTACTTATAGCCGTTGAAGTTTAGTCTTACACTTCTACCTTCATACAGTACATGTGTGTTCCCTAACGTGGACATGTGGAGAGTTGGGGTCAATTTCATTACTATTTCCAGCCCCAGTATTTCTATTGGATAAGGAATGTAATTGCTAAATTCACATAATATGAAACTGGTTATTTTTAATTGTTCATCATTTCTGTATTGACTGGAATTCTAATGCAAAGGACCCCAACTTTGCAGGCAGGTAGAAACGTGTAATATTGTGCCAAACAGACACAGATTTTTTTGACATATTGCAGAACTGGGCAAGGAGTCACGTCTCAGGTCCTGAGTGGCAACGAGCACTAGTTCTGATTAACAGGCTGCCATTGGTCACATCACTCAAAAGCACAAGGTCAAGGACCTCCGCAAAGACCTATGGGGAACGGCTCACTCTCTGTTTGCAGATCAGAATCTTGCAGGATCACAGTAACTGAAAGAGACAGAGTGCCATTTCGTATCAATTGTAAATGTTTCTGCTCAATTGACTGCAACTGAGCTTTAAACAGTAAGTCAGTCCTGAGTCAAAATCAAACCTGACAGCCCTTTTGTACAGCTGACATTCGGAACAGGTCACAATGTTGGTTTAACGTTGGTTCCAACCCAAAAGGAAAACATATAGGCAGAAATTTTCACTTTTGGCGTGGAAGGTTATAAAACATGTTTAACACAAAGAGAGGCAAAGATTTGGGTATGCAATAATGATAAACTTATTGCTTTTCTTTCATTTTATTCATGGTTTGTTTTTTTTATAACTAAAAAGATACTTTTTTACATACTTTGTAATCATATAAATACACTATACAATACGATACAATGCAAAATACAATTTTTCTCAAAAGGAATACGTTTAGAGTTTGCTCAGGTAAGCTTGTTTTAAGACTAGCACCGATCAGAACAAATGTATATTCCCTTGGAATCAGTCAGATCAAGGCACTTTCTGGTGACGATGATGAAGATCTTCAGCCGTCCGCAGTTCCAATTATTCGTCGTCCTCTAATAGGAAGTGGAGAGAGTTTGTAGCCTTTAATTGTTACGTGATCTAAGCCTGGCTCTCTCTACTGTGCATGCCTCTATCCTCAATGGAGACAGAACCACCTTCTGCTATCATAGTTATCCTACGCCGGCATCGATATCAGGATAGCCCACACTTCCATTGGCCCTCTCTCTCCACCTACGACTCGCTCCCCCGGTCTCTCAGACGATTCAGAGAACTTGGCCTGGTTTGGATAACCGATTGCTTCGCTTCTTTGCGCCTTCTCTTGTTGACTTTCAAAATGTCCCCATCTCTCTCACTTGCTCTATTGCTTTCTCATACCTCCACCTCCTGGTGCCCAACGGTGGTTGACGGCACCACGATGTCGAAGCAGGTCTCCATCATGACATGTGACTTGCATAGGTTGACACAGTATTCCAGCTCGCCTGTGGCCTGCTCCAGCGCTTCCAGGTACTCCTGAGACTCCTTGTCTAGATCCTGGTCCACCTCAACTATGGGGTGAAGGAGAAGAGGGAGAAAAAGGGGGAGGGGGGGGGGGGAAGAAAGAGAGAGATGACCATTAAAAATGAGAATGACTTACGTTAATTTAGAGATGTGCGTGTACAGTACAGTACACCATCAGCATTAATAACAGGTAATTGTCAATGTAGTTGCACATATCCCAATGCGGTTTTATGGAATTTTCATTTCCTGGATTATGGAAAAATATAATTGTGTTATTGTATGAGTGGAGTCATATGATGATATGTGTAATATCAGAGTCACATGATGTTGATGACCAAGGTGCCAACCGAGCCACTATACACATCGTACATAACGTACGCAACGCTCACTTCTAGTTGACATTAGCAAAGACCGCTGAATTCACTGTCAACCTTTCCGAATGTTTCCCCATCTCTTTAACTGTGACTCCATTGGGACTGCTTCTCCAATGTCACAGTCATTACTGGCTGTAGAGCATTAAACAACTCCCGTGCAGACAGTGTGATTGATTGTGGCATAACAGCTTCTGACGGGGTGGACATGCCTTGATGTCTGATGGAGGTTGCTCAAGACACACAGCCCTCATATACACAACATGGGGATGAAATGGTGATTTATGAAACCTGACTGCTCCCATCATGGGCTCGGCCTGAGCAGCAGTCTCCGAAGCTAATGGGAAACAGGTCTGGGAAATAGGGGTGGGAGATGTGGCAGAGGGAAAATAATGCCTTATTGATTTCAAGACGTATACAAACACCAGCTTCCAGGCTGCCTGCGACACACGTACACTCTCCCATATATTAGTTTTGGCTTTCAATGGATTTCAATGGATTTCAATGGATTTCAATGGCGCAAAAAGTCGCCTTAATGGTCCCCTCTGTTTTTCCCTATTTCCCTTCTGTTCAAATGAATATGGGACTTTGGAAATGAACATATTAAAAAATAAAATAATAACAATAATGTGGTTCCTTTTCCCTGCAGCTGTTTTCTTTTGCAATTTTCTCAGGCTCAACCTTAAACAATATTATCCCTCATTATCTTCCCTGAGTTCTTTGTTTTCTTTCAGTTGCTGAAAAAGACCTGAAGGCATATTGTTTGTTAAGAAGGTTCCAGAAATAGATTATAATGGACACAGCTCAGCAACAAAGGCAGGGATGTTCTTCAGTAAACCTCCAGGCAACCTGCACACCGCTCAACTGGAAATAGCCCCCGTTGCTCAGCCGTTTTGTCTATTTGTGGTTGGAAGACCGGGTCCACTTGCTTGCCTTTTGTGTGAGAGTGAGAGAAGGGCAACCTCTATGTAGTTTAAAAGCACGTTTCCACTGCGGCACCGACTGAACCAAGCCATTATCACTTCCATAGCTACAACATTCCAGAAAGGACCCGGAGAGACTTAAACCCTATCAACATTACAGAGCTACAGGCCTACTGTACTGTCTACAGGCCTACTGTCCTGTCTACAGGCCTACTGTACTGTCTACAGGCCTACTGTACTGTGTGTCGGTTTCTTTGTCAATGCTAGTGTGAAGATGTGAAATATGTTTCAGCCGTTGGGTTGATGAGGAGGAGCACACACAGCTTAAACGACATGGTCATTTGAGGTCAACCATACACATTTGCTTGACATCTGCACAATATACAGTCACTGAACACTTTATTATGAACACTATACTAATACTGGGTAGGGCCTCCCTTTGCTCTCAAAACAGCCTCAATTATTTGTGGCATGGAATCCACAAGATGTTGGAAACATTCCTTTAAGATTCTGGTCCATGATGACATGATTGCATCACGCAATTCCTGCAGGTTTTTCAAGTGCACTTTCAAGCTGTGAATCTCCCGTTCTACCACATCCCAAAGGTGTTCTATTGGATTCAGATCCGGTGACTGAGAAGGCCACTGAAGAACACTTAACTCATTGTCATGTTCATGAAACCAGTTTGAGACATCTTTTTTTTGTGACATGGTGCATTATCATGCTGGAAGTAGCCATTAAAAGATGGGTAAATTGTGGCCATGAAGGGATGCACATGGTCAGCAACAATACTCAAATAGGCGGTGGCATTCAAGCGATGATTGATTGGTATTAACGGGCCCAAATTGTGCCATGAAAACATTCCCCACACCATTACACCACCTCCACCATGAGAAGGTGTACAGGTGTTCCTAATAACGTGCTCTGTGAGTGTATTTCTCCATATTCCATGGAATGGAATGGCACTGCCATAGGGGATACATGTAAGTGGGGCAACTGCCATAAAGGACTTTGGGAAATCAGCTGTGCACAGTGTCGAGGTCTGTTTACTGAACGATGAGAGTGGCTATTGCTGCCAGAGCTACACAACATTACGGTCTCTCACCAGCTCAGTGTAGTGAACATGGGACTGGAGACAGCAAATGACTGAAAGATAAATATCTTCCTAATAGAGGCAGTCGATGGTTTATACAATAGCACAAAAGAGTCAGGCACCATGTAATTTGTTTGTGCAACATAAAACCGCTGATGATATGGAACACCTGACTGGTTGTTGACATGTTGCAGCATTTCAAAACATACTGCATGGTAGTATCGTGGTTGGTTTATCATTACAAAGACTGATTGAAGTCAGTCAACAAGTAGCTTAATCTATAATGTCTGTCATATATCCATCCTTAACAAATTAAACATATGTTTAAGACAACATAACGCACTTAAAACAAGCTTAAAATAACATCTGTGGTACTCACACTCTCCGCTCCACTTCCCGGGGCTCAACATCAGTCTGCTCTTGGCGTCCTCCAGTTCCCCTTTCAGCCTCTCGTGCTTGACCCTCAACTCTCTGATCTGCAGCTGCCTCTTCTCCAGCATTCTCAGCCTGGCGTTGAAGTACAGCAGGCCCTGGGTGAAGGAACGGTAGGATGGAGTGAGCGGAGAGAGAAAAGGGAGGAGAAGAAACAAGCCTTGCTCCCTCGGAGAAGCCCTGGCTCGGATGGGGGGGAGATAAACAGAGGGAGAAGGAAACAGATGACAAAGTCTCAGTCCGTGCTTCGATGACAATCTATTTAGGGAGTTGTGTGCTCTGAGAGGAGGCTCACACTGGAGAGCAAGGTCTGTACCGCAGGAGAATATTCCAAATTGAATAAAGAGCCTCTAACCTGCTGTGTCCATTGGCAGGATTAATTACGAGTGAGCTGGATATAAAATTAGCCTCCACCATAATCCCCGCTTTGCTTTAATCTCCAGGACAAACGCTCAGGGATTAAGTATAGACATGTCCACCAGGAACAAGTTATTGAAAGGTAGAATAATGGGACAGATTATTTTTACTTCTGAGCTGTTTTTTGGTTGTTTTGTTTTTTTGCTGCTGCCACAGATATTGGCGCTTGCTCTATTTGCTTTGCACAACATTTGTTTCTGGTTGCATTTTGTTCCACAATATAATGTATCTACCTCCTCATGAGGCCTTGCAAAATCAATCAGTGTAATTCAAGGCTTCAATCAATTCCATTTTAGAATGGGATCTAATAATCAAGCCACATCCATTGAAATTAATCAACGTACCTTTTCAACATCCTGGAACGGCTGCTGAGAGATGATGGAGAGAGCAGAGAAAAACACATTATCAACATTGCAGAGATAATACATAATCTAAATTAAGACACTTTCACTTGCAAGTATTCATGAACATACACACACACACACACACACACACACACGCACACGCACACGCACACGCACACACCCACACACACACACGCGCACACACGCACGCACACACACAAACAAACACAGGTGCACTCAAAACACTTTTTCGGTGCTGATGATGACAGGCTCTCAAAGACGAATTGAAGATCATCTTTTCCTAATTGAAAATAAATCAAAGCACCATCAGGGTGAATTAATGTGTTTTCCCCATGTCTTCCCCACACTATTCGCTGGGTGACTGGCTCCCACTCGTGGGAATGGTTAATGACCCGTGGACATGGAGAGTGGAGAGGCCCATAAAGAGCAATCAGGCGGGGCCCAGATAGCGGGGCCAACCTTCATTCATCACTGGCTCCTCCACTCCAACTCAACCTCCGCTGGGCTTCCCCCTGCCAGGGCTACCCAACGCTCGCCATCAGTCATATCCAAACCAATTAAGCAGCGACAGTATACAATTGTTTCTGTGATAACCTCGGCTACAGACAAACTCAACGTGATGAAGTCTGATGAAAGTCTTCCCTTGCAGGCAGTCAGACACACCCTTGTTAATACTCTGTGGAAGGGATGAGGGTTTGAGACAGTTAGCAAGTACACTTTTTAATTTGGGACATGCTCAGTTGAGGATGAAGAACGGGACTGTTCCCTCAATATCAGCCCAGTGCATTTGAGCACAATGCTCCTTCAACCATGATAGGTTTGAGTTTAAAGGGGAAAAGTACTGTGTAGGGATTTCACTACGTCTGTTCCACTTAATCAGACGTATAGTGATGTGATTGTATGTGTGCAACATTCTTTGGCACGGATTTCACTTTTCGTTGGGCTTGCACCTGGTCACGGACCAAGGCAGAGAACCCCCACAGTGGCAGATGATGCCCAGGTGGCAGATAAGCCAGGATGGAGGGAGGAGAATGAAGTGGTGGTGGGATGCTTAGTCTGTAGGTACAATACCGGTGCGTTTGTGAGAAGTTTTTATACCTTTGGAAGGTGGAATTTATGGAAATTTGAAACCTGCCTTTTGATGAGGTGAAAAGGTGAACAGAGGTGGCACCTGACATAACAAACACACAACACATACACAACATGCACCAACTAACCAAGTAAGAAACAACAAAAACAAAAAACATAACAATCCCTCAACAATCACTCTGGTAGATCCTGTCTGACTAACCTCCCATAACATCCCTCAGAATGTGCTGAAATGTTGACGGCAAGGGTAACACACAAAGCACATTAGCATGCCAAGGACTGAGCAGATGGAGGCCCTCTCACCTCTGTCCCTGCAACACCCTCTCGTCTCCTCTGTAGCCGTTCCACGTCATCAATCTCATACACCTTGATCTCAAAGGGCTCTTTCAGGGTGCCACCCAAGGGAGGCAGGTCCACCCACTGGCCCGGGGCGCCAGCCTTCCTGCCCAAAGAGGAGGTGTCCGGAAGGGGGGCCGGGATTAGACGCCGCCGCTGAAGCCCTGGAATAAGATGCATTCAGAGTCAGTGGCGTTACGGCTGTTAATTGGAGTTGGATATGCACACCAGGAATATCCTGGCATGTGCAGCTCTTGCCTTGAAATATGCATGAGGAAAAAACGTGCCAAGATACACAGACTGATAGCAGACATCCATCGGGCAGGATCACATAACCTTCAGCGCAGGCACTGATTACATATGCATTAGGCACAAGAGCCTTTCTGTTTCTGTTAGGAATTACGGAGGATTGGCATATGAATCTGAATGGGCTGAATGTGTGTTACACATGTACACTGCAGTGGAATACACTGTCATGTCACTTCAGATACTACACTTGGATAGATGCTAGGTGGAGGATACATTCAGGCATTGAAATATATCTATAAAGACAATATGTGTAATATCTGTGATATTCACAAGTAAGGCCTGAAAATACATACACTTTTGATCTGTTTAGCATGCATGAGAATACAATATTGAGCATTCAACTTCAAATTGCCATTCAACCACAGGAATATATCATATGAATGTTAATGCTCTAAATCCAAAGGAAAATGTAACTACATCAGTTTCTCTAAATACTTCACGGAAAGGTCATAAATATAATTTGAGATTCTATAGCTTTTATCGTTAAATTGGAGCCTTATTGGACTCTAAAAAGTACAATAAAAGACTGGAGTGTCAGTGGAGTGTCAATAAAATTAGACCGGAATTTGTGTAATTGTGCAGTTGATATATTGGAACTCACCATTGCCCCTCTTCTTGGGGGATTTAGACACTCTACTCCTATTGGACAAGGACACCCCGCTTTCACTCATGGAGTCATGGGCTGACGAGGCACTGCCTGTGGTCTCACTGTCGCGGATCATGCTCTCATAACCACTGCTGCCGCCGCTGTGGTAGAAGAGGGCGGTGCGGCCCATGGCGGGCGGCAGCTCCCCACTGAGTACACTGCTGTTGTCACTGCCGTGCCCGCTGCTGTACCGCTGGGGCCTCCGTGGGGCTGTGATCTTGCTGTAGGGTGAAGGTAATGGAGTACTGACACTAGCCCCACTATCGTCACCATCATTCCCAGAGGCTCCTGGGCCCCTGCTTAGGTGTTTCCTTGGGCTTCCCGCCACAAGCTCGCTGACTCTGCTGTTGGCAGCCCGGATGGCCTGTTTGGTGCCCATGATAGTGCCTCTTCCAGGCTTCCCATTGGCCCCTGCCACAGACCGAGATGGGGATTTACCTGTTGGTGGTAGGCTGGCGTTACGTGTGGTTGAAGCGTCGAGAGATTTGGTGGAAGAGCTCAGGGTCTTGGAACTGCTGACAGCCAATGTTCGAGCCTTTGATCCACTGGCAACCACGGCTCGGGGGTTGGCGCTAGCTTTGAGTTGGCCCAATTTGCTTGTTGTCGCAAAATTGGCAGATAGCGACTGGGAGGTAGCAGTAGGTGTGGAGGTGGAAATAGGGACCCCAAGTCTTGGCACTGATCTATTGGATTTGCCATTGCTTCCTAAACTAGTGCCACTATTCTCTCTCGACAGTACTGGTTTAGACCCGACTGAGGTTAGACTGTCACATCTCTCTAAGGACATTAGACTACCATAGTACCTTCCAGAATCACCTTTGGCTCCTCGTGCCTTGAGGCTCGATGCTGTCTTGGCAGAGCCATGGTCAGCCTTCAAGCTGGATGTTTTGTAGCTAAATGAATCCCCTCTGCGCCGAACATCCAATTCTTCCTCTGAGACTGATGTTTTAGGTGACAATGACTTTGCAGCATCGCTGCATGACTTTAAGGCACTTGGGGATAACACTATCCTTGTCTTTTGATCTAGGCTTGATTTCCGAACAGGTGGATCTGGAGGAGAGATGCTGCCAGATCTTGGGAGCATGCTACTTTTCTGTCCATTTGCCTTCTTTCCCAAAGATAAGAACCTCAGACTACCAGTTCCTGAAGTACTATCACGGCCCCATTTTGATTCAGCGGAACTGTGGGGGACAGAAACTGTGCCAAGAGTGGTTGCCCCTCGTCTGAGTTGCGGCATTCTGGTAAGTGTCTCTCCTTTCTTGCTGCTGGACTTCTCACAGCCATCAACCACCCTCTGAGATGAGGAATATACTGGTGCCTTTGGTGGTCGAGGTACACTGTTGCTGTTTCCTCCCGGCTTCCTGGAAGGGATGCCGCTCATACCATTTCTGGGTGGCTTGGCAGTGGAAGTAGACTCCATCACTCTAGGTTCTGAGTGGCCACTCCCTTGCAGCCAAAGGTCATCTTGCCTGCCTTCCTGTCTGCTGCAACTTGGGACAACGGATGAGGTAGGCTTGGTTTTCCTGGGAAGACTGGAGTGAACAGTATGATGGGGGATCTGGGAAGATGCTGAGGTGTTCAGAGTATTGGCTCTTCCTTTAGAACCTCTGAGGGATGCTTTGGTTGAGTCAGGAGAAGGTGGGCACTTGATTAAGGAGATCTTGCTTGGGGTGGCAGGGTCACTGTCGAGCTCTGAAAAGCAGACACCACTGTCATTTAGGGAGCTCTTGGCACCGTGCTGCAAAAATGGCTCCCTACGAAATATACAGGGGGATGACAAAATGGAGGTGCCTTCTGGTGCAATGCACTTGAGCCTTTGTAAGAGTCTACTTGTTGAATGGGTGCCTTCACTCTCAAGTGAGCACACACTCACTTCGCTAGGCCAGGAACCAATAGAGGATTGTCTATTGCCATCATGGGCAAAGAGCTCCTCCTGTGAGGTTGTGGTTACTTCAGCGCTTATTCCAGAGGCGCCCTCTTGGGATGTGTAAGCATCAAATTCATCATTGATACTGCTAATAATGCTTACAGGACGAGAGCCTGAGGCCAGGGCCTGAAGAGAGCAGTCACTGTTGAAGCTGATGATACTAGAGGGCCGCCCATTGTCTGGGACAAGACTAATGGGCAGCTCCTCCACCACTGTGAACACCAGTTCATCTTCCCCATTCAGTTCAACAGGCTGCTGCAGTGTGACTGTGGTCCTAAGGACATCCCTTTTCAGGCACCTTCCCATCAAGGCTGCCCGTAGATGGCTCACTTCCATGGGACTCCTGCTCATGTGATGGGCCCTTTCCATGATAGGGGAGCCCCCAGATTGTGCCTGCCTTAGGGCCTGCTGACTCATGCCCACTGGGGGTGCCCTACCAATAGCCTCAGTATTCTGAGAGGGCGACGTGGAGGACCGTGGCAAAAAGGGAGAGGCAGAGGGCTTAGGTACAGGTTCTTTATTGAGGTATACCTTCTCTCGCACGACAGGCTCAGAGTCCTGTGGCAAAACCATGCTGGGCTTCACCACACATGGTTGATTTCCAGGGACCAGAACCTTTTCCCCATCTGCACTAGTCCGTTTGTGAGTCTCTGGGACACCCCCATCTGAGGACAATTTGACATGCTCCTGTTCAGATTTACTCTCACCTGTCTCTGTAGTTGCTGTGCTTATAGAGGGTTTTTGAGAGGAGGTTTTAACAGTACTGGGTGAAATAGCCCCCTCTGTTTTGGCAGGCCCACTTTGAGTCTTTGGAGGTGTTTGTTCCCCCTTGCCCTCCCCAGTAAAGGCAGCTGGACCCTCGCTGCCATCAATGCACTCCAGTCTCTCTTGTAGCTCTGCAAAAGTGTTACACTTAAAGTATTCCCCGTCTGACCGTTGAGTGTCTTTGACACGTTTCCTAGTCAGAGAGGGAATGATAGGAACAAAGGCTGGCGGTCCCTCATTGTCACTGAGTTCTCTGTCCGAAATAGCGGCCCCACCAGGTCCAATGTAGATGACTGTGTCACAGGAGTGTTCACTGCTCGACGAGTAGTCAGGGTCGCTGGACAGCAATGAGGGTGTGTCTGGGTCAAGAGCAACCGTCCGTGGGTGGAAAGGTCTTAGCTGGGGCGGCCGGTGGCTTCGGCCCTCTTCACAAGAGCTCTCACCACCAGAGGAGCTGGATGCATACTGCAAGGATAGGAGAGATCACAGTGAGAATTTCTTGAGAGTCACATGTCAGTACCATCACACGTTAAAAGTGCATGCCAAAGGTCACAACAAAATGAATGTCAATACAATGTATAGGCTTGTAAATGATGCATCCATATTACTTCTCTGATCTATAAAATATAAATACATGCTGTCAATCTGCCTAATTATGTTGGAAATATGCTACTCTAATCTCAGTGGAAGCACTGCATTTTCCCTAAGGAGCAAAAGTATTGATTGCCAGGCATAAAGCACTGAGAAAAACTCTATCTAAATTATCGCTGTAACAGTCTCTCCTTCAAAAAAATACAGATTAACTTTATAGATCGTTCTATGCTAGGACCATTAGCACCCCTGGGAAATCATTCAAACAATTAAAAACACTCTAATTGAGCAACAGGAAAGGATGCATGAAGAACAGTCTGACTCCAAGAAGCTACCTTGGATTTCTTTTTCCTCATGCGATGGATACGGGAGGCCAGCTGTACAGTGGTGAGCGTCTCCATATAATTGGTCGGCGTGTCTGAGATGTGAGCGATCATGGTGGTTCGGCAGTTGATGTTGCCCAGCGATTCCCTCAGCAACATGGTGAGCTTGCTATCCCTGAATAATACATCAAAAATCCCTTGTTAGCCCCAAAAGACCAGAGCTTCACCATAACCCCCCCCCCCCAAACCCTCAGGATCATAGTAACCATTCCTTACTGTACGCAAGGATGAGGCAAAAGGCAGTCGAAATGTCATTAATGGAACCCCTCTTTCAACTACCTTCTCATGTGCTGTCTGTAAGTAGGCCATTGTGTGAAATGTCCATGAAAGATTGCGTTTCAAATAGACCAGATATATAATAAAAAATTAAAATAAAATAATAATAAAAATATATAAAATATACAATATTAAGCTCTGCCCACTGTATACTCTACATATATATTATAAAAATATTAAGCTCTCCCTACTGTATAAATAAAGCTGATCTTGTCTGAGCCTCATGGAAAATCACATTCCCCTTTTCCCTTCCATGCACCCATCATCTATGTTAGCCCACTATCCACTACCACACCCACAATGAAGCTGAAATCCAGCCTTTCCCTGAAGCAGAGTACACAGTACTATCAATAACCTCCCACGTTTGGGCTTGCTTCCTTCCTCAACTTGCCTTCTTTCTCATCCAAATAGGTTAATAGGCTTCAATGATTTATCAGTGAGATGGGACTAACACAGAAAGATTAAAAAAGGCAAACACAGAGTCAGACAAAACACCAGCTCTTGTGTCATTACTGTCTATGTTATTGAATGTAGAGATCCCCACAAATCTGTCCTGAAAACAAATTCCACCAACCTTGGTTGTGTAGCAATAAAAATATCTTACAAAGACACAGAACCAAGATAAACACTCACACACTTCTTCTTTCCTCCTGTTTTTTGGACATACCTGTAAGGGACGTGCTTGGCCCCATTGGCCAGAGCAAGAATTACGTTTCCCAGGGCGGAGAGCGACAGACACTGGCCTCCACCTCCTTCTCGAGTCCGACTTATATCTGTCTCACAGCTGCCCAGGTCCAAAAGGTGCAGACGACTACGACCGCCAGACACTGGAAGAGAGAGAGAGAGAGAGAGAGAGAGAGAGACAGAGAGACAGAGAGACAGAGAGACAAAGAGAGAGAGAGACAGAGAGAGAGACAGAGAGAGAGAGAGAGAGAGAGAGACAGAGAGACAGAGAGAGGGTTAAATCCTACATTCCCCATTTCCGAAAAATGAAAAAAGTTCAAATCCTACAAATGAGTAGAAACTTCATTAGAGATCCCCATCTACTGTAGGGAGCTCCGTGCTAAATGGCAATAGAGTGAGTGGCAGCTATTGGGGAACTCCTTTAGGGAGCACTGGGTCCACCATCCCAGTGGGAAATTACAGAGACACACAATCAGAGAGACGGACGATACCAACGGACTTAAATGACCCAATAAATCAAGAGTTATGGACAGTCGGCACTGACAATCAAATAGGATCGCACTTTCTGACTAACCGCTCGAGAGAAGAGGTTAGGGTCGAGACAGAATCCGTCCCATTTCAGCTCATCTAGGTCACTGGTATGGAAACTCAGACTCATATCGTTAAGGGGAGAGAAATGATGCCCTGATTTAATGCAGCGGCGGAGTTGTGAGATTAACCTTGCGTCAGCAAGACTTAGAAACCCAGCACAGAGAATGGCAGGCAACTCTCCTCGGAACAGGCGAATGCAAACTAGCCCCCTATTTTATGTGCCGCTCTTTAAACATTCACAGAAAGGGGACTCAAGCCTCATTACCTATTAAAATGTATTCAAGGCACTGGACAGCGCCGTGCCTACCCCCGCATTGCAGCTACGGGAGTGAAATACTAATGACGGAGGCTGCCGTAAAGATAGTGAAGATGACAGGTAGGGCTACAACGGCTAATGAAAATGTGCTAGCCTTCCTTGTTAGTATTCTTGTTAAGCCTGTTATCAGCAAATCCAAATGAAGCTAATTAATACATGCTGGGTTAGAGAGAGAGAGGGAGTGGGGGGGGGGGAGATAATAGATGTGCTGGATGGTGTAGAGACTCTCAGACGGTCTTCTTAACATACTAATGATGCATGTGAAATATGTTCTCCAGATAAAAGGGCAGAGTTTTCATTGTGCTGATCAGAGTGGTTCCTTTGAGCTGGGAGCAAGTTAAAGATGCTGAGATCTTTGTAGAGGTTTATCTGCATCAATCGAGTAGTCGACGTGGGACTAATGGCATATAGGCCTGTGACATTCCACCCATACAACTTACTATGAAAGCTTGGTGAGGATAGCTAATGCACTTCAAGCTCAATATGGGAACATTTTTTAGTAAATGTGATATGAACGGTGTTGATGATATATTTTAACATATTTCTCTTTTTGAAATCCGAAGACTCATAACTGCACAGACTCTCACTCACTCACACACACACGCACACACACACACAGATCGACAGACAGACAGACAGACAGACAGACAGACAGACAGACAGACAGACAGACAGACAGACAGACAGACAGACAGACAGACAGACAGACAGACACACACACACACACACACACACACACACACACACACACACACACAGGGGCCCTCACTTCCTCCTTTGGCGCTCTTCTCCATGCGGTACTGGTAGACGTGGAGGGTGAAGAGCACATGGGAGTTCCTCCTCTCCGCCTCGTCACAGTGGAGCTTGTTGGTGCTCCTGGCAGCAAGGGCCGCATCCAGGAAGTAGGCAGCTCTCTCCGCCGTGGCTGCTCGCAACTCACTCTGGTTCTGGAGCTAGAGAGGGAGTGGAGGGAGGGAGGGAGTGAAGGGAGGGAGGGAGTGAAGGGAGGGAGGGAGTGAAGGGAGGGAAGGGAGTGAAGGGAGGGAGGGAGTGAAGGGAGGGAGGGAGTGAAGGGAGGGAGTGAAGGGAGGGAGGGAGGGAGGGAGTGAAGGGAGGGAGGGAGGGAGGGAGGGAGGGAGTAAAGGGAGGGAGGGAGGGAGGAGGGAGAGACGGAAAGAGGGAGAGAGAAATAAATAGATACATAGATAGAGTGAGGTAAGGAAAGGGACAAAGTAACAAAAGAGAGTGGTGGAGAGAGGGGGGGGGGGGAGGGTGAGATGGAAAGAGGGAGAGAGGGACGGAGGGAGAGAGAGAGAGAGAGAGAGAGAAAGAAATAGATACATAGATAGAGTGAGGTAAGGAAAGGGACAAAGTAACAAAAGACAGCGGTGGAGAGAGGGGGGTGGGGGGGGGGAGGGTGAGATGGAAAAAGAGACCGAATTAGAAAGGGCTGTCTAATTGGACGAACAGCGCACATTTCTGGCCCAGCGGAGGAGGTCTCCTGGGTGATAAGTGGGTCAGATATGAGCGCAGAGGGAGGAAGGTGAGGAGAGGTGAGAGACGGAGGGCCCCGGGACCCAGAGAGGTCACGGGAGGTCAGGTGGAGGAGGGGGATTCACTAAGGGAGACCTTTTTTGCCTGAGGAAAAGCATGTTGTTGAAATTTCAAAGCATTTACTATGGTCCATCCCTTTGAAATTCATATTGGGATCCCTTTCAAAACACGCACGCACGCACACACAACCTTCCCAGTGCCACATACCTGCGACCCACAGACGGGGTCCTCGCGCAGGTACACCCCCGGGGCTTGTCCGTCCTGCAGGCTGTCAGTGGACACCTCAGACAGGAGGTCCGTCAGCGCCTCGTCCCTGCCAGAGATCTCCACGGCGGACACGCGGACAGAGAAGCGCGCCCCGGCCTTCTCCTTGCGCTCCTCGATGAGCTTGAAGAGCCAGGAGACGGCGGTGGGAGCCACGCCCAAGCTCTGGGTGGAGCAATCCCTGCCGATCATGGTGTACGTCTTACCTGCGGACGGGGTCATCACAATTCAACTGAGTTCAATTTTAGCAAATGAAAACACAGAATATCACACTTCAGAGTACACCCCAACCAAAGTGGATTGAGCACAGGCCACTTTGAAACGTTCTTCTACTAGCAACTAAATTATTTATAAACAAATGATTTTTGACAATGACATGAACATTTATTCAACATATTACATAATATTCCTGTGGAGGAGGGAGAGAGTACTCCCATAGCTTTATCTACAAGCTGTGGGCATGGAGGTATGATATCATTTGAAGAAGTAGAAGCCATGCTGTCGAGCATGCTGTCTCTTTCCTATCGCTTGAAGAGGTTCGTGGCTCAAGCCATGGCTGTCAGCTGACTCACCATTGCATGCACAAGTGCAACCAGTCTGCTTGGGCTAGCTTACTACTCCTCTCTAGAGAAGATTCAGACAAATGACAAGACAGATTTGTTCCTCTCAATCAGCATACGACATTGACAGAAGAACCTCACAAAAATGCTAGCATTGTACTGTGTTTTAAAAAAAGTATTGAAAAAGTACAGAAGTTACGGTATACAGTGCAACACTAGTAACACCCCTTTGTAGGTAAAAACCTTGTCGACCTCTCTTGTGAAATATCAGTAGACACATGAAAAATTATGTATTCGTTGTAAAGTACATGGGCTAATACACATATTAACAGAGAGTAAGGCAGGTAGCGGTTCTATTAATAGTAATTGTAGTTGCGGAAAACAAACAAAACCTGGTAGAGTTGAGAGGCGCAGCAGGAGGCAGACAGGTAAAACACAGCGTGAGGTAAAACAACGGAGTAGACAGAGGAGCACTGAACAACCAAGTGGGAAACCAGGGCACTAACTCTCTCTCTCTCTCTCTGTCTCTCTCTTTCTCTCTCTCTCTCTCTCTCTCTCTCTCTCTCTCTCTCTCTCTCTCTCTCTCTCTGTCTCTCTTTCACACACCCACACAAACATACACACACACAGGCCCCCTTACAACACACGCTCCACCTTTCTCCTTCCCCTCTCCCTCCACTCTTTCATTTAAAGCACTTCGCAGAAACTCAAAGAGGGGCTTCAAATGAGGCAGACAAAACAAATTGGGATTCTCTCGTCTCAATTGTAGACAATCACTGGAGCTCCCACAAGGAAATGAATGTGTTAAAGTGTGGAGGGAGGTGGGGGGGGGACAATGGTTGAATCAATCGAATCAAAGGGGCACCTCTGTTCAGTCAGGAATCTAGTTTGTTTCGAGAGGTGTGAAAGGAAATTAAACCTTTTGACCAAGCAGTGGTTCATCAATTAATTCAAGGGGGGGTGTGCGTGTGTGCGTGTGCGTGTGTGTGTGTGTGTGTGTGTGTGCGTGCATGTACACGTGTGGAAGGTGGGGTCTTACCAAGGTTGGCATGGCCAAAGCAGAAGATGCAGCCGTCCGCGCCATTCACCACTGATTGGATGACCTCTGCCACTGTTCCCGAGCACACTTCAGCCTATGTGGACAAAGCATAGCTAGTGTTAGCCAATGAAAACAAAGAATATCACACTTCAGAGTACACGTCAACCAAAGTGGGTGGAGCACAGGCCACTCGGCCAATGGAATAAGAGACAAGCACACTTCAACCAATTGCAGCAAAGCACTAGTCTCATCCACAGACACTTCTGCCCGAATGTGCGAAAGAAAGAGCATCCAAACTTCACATCAGTCATCTCCCACAACACTTCCCCCCAATGCTTTCACACCACACGTTTCTGATTCCAAGCTACACCTCGCAGCCGTGAAATTAGCTGAAATCAAATAATAACAAATACTTTACTCAGTGAATTCACACCCACTAAGGTCAGGTTTGAGTCGTTGTTATTCCAGGCTTATGCCGCATGTGTGAATGTGCTCCTCCCTCTTGTGCTCTCTCTCACAGTTGAGGAGAAAACAACTGCTTGCATTTCATGTTGTCCCTCATCTCCCGGGTCAAAGTAGTGTCACACAAGGCTTAGACGAAGCTTGTATAAAACATTTAAAAAAAAACTTTTTCGAGTAGGGATTTATTATGAGTCCAGGGACTCAAGTACATGTTCACACACCTACTGGTCACTGTGTATTTACGTTGCAAACCTCATTGGGTGTTTTAATATGACTGATCTGGCCCTTTTGTTCAAAGACGGAGCAACACTGCATACCTCCCCTGCTTTGCCTGTATGCTGCCTACCTCTCCTGACAATCATGTGATTCTGTCTGGATCCAGGATGTACTGCAATATAGGTCTGCATTGCCTAACACACCTTCCTCAGACATATGACTTCCCCTAACGTGACAGGTAGCGGCCTCTCTTCTGCTGATCAATCCTACAGCAGCCTTCCCCTGGAGACAGGCAGACCCAGCAAGGTTTTCCACCCGGCCTCCATGATGAAGTGTTCAAACTCTGGCACCACGCCTCAGGTGTGGGAGAGGGAGAGCTGGAGAAAAGGGAAGAGCTAGAGAGAGGGATAGAGGTGTAGGTGTGTGTGTGTGTGTGTGTATGTCTGTGTGTGTGTGTGTGCGTGTGTGTGCTTGGGTGTGTGTGTGTGCTTGGGTGTTTGTGGGATGAGGAGGGTGTGGAGAACAAGGAGTCAGTTGGCCGCCACTGTTATAAGAGGAGCTCTGCAGTCGCTCTTCAAAGCCTCCTCTCCTTTTGAACGGTGCTGGGCAGGGCCTTTTGAACGGTGCCGGGTAGGGCCTTTTGAACGGTGCCGGGCAGGGCCTTTTGAACGGTGCCGGGCAGGGCCTTTTGAACGGTGCCGGGCAGGGCCTTTTGAACGGTGCCGGGCAGGGCCTTTTGAACGGTGCCGGGTAGGGCCTTTTGAACGGTGCCGGGCAGGGCCTTTTGAACGGTGCCGGGTAGGGCCACTGATCACCAGGCCTTTCTGTCGTTTGAGAGGAAACCCTCTAACCTTTTGTAGCCTAGTGAGCTGTTGAAGCTAAAACCGATCAGGGAGAACGTTTTTTTTTTTTTTTTCTCCTGCGCTCTGGGGTGAGGGCTCCTGCTGAGGGTTCAGGGCTATCCTCACACACACGCACACACACAACTACCACTTTGATCTCAGCTTGGGTATCCCCCCATGCTGATCTCTTTTGTGCAATCAGATACATGTTTTAAGAAGCTTGGATATAGGCCCTTACTGGAATCCAAAGCGCTTCATCCAAAAAGGACCAACTACTCACGCTGTACTCCACAGTTTCACCCCACCAACCATACCCCCCATGTCCAAGGATAGACACTGTGGGCCTGGGCACTTTTCCAGCCTCCTGCTCCATGACATCTTACCATGTCAAGAGCCTGTGTGTTATAGGTGTGTGTTATAGGCTCTTGACATGTGTGTTCTTCAACCCTGGTCCAGAGGATCCACAGGGTGGACAGGATTTCAGTCTAGCCCAACCCTAACACATCTTACTTATCTTGCCAACGAATCTTGCCAACAAGTTGGGGATGGGGGAGGCAGGGCAGCAGGGTGGGGATGGGGAGAAACGGGCTTACCTGTGAGGCATCCTGGGTGAAGACAGCGTCAAAGGCGAACATCTTGGGGGCGGCCGCCGCAGCACGCCTCTGGGCCGCACCGGACTGACCCTTAGCGGACGTCTCGCAGAGAGTGAGCTGCTTCTTGCGGGCGTCCACCTTGAGGAAGGACATGGACTCTGAGGTGTCGCGGAAGCCCTGGGCAGAGCAGATCCGTACCATCACTTTGACCTGCGGAACACAAACAGCAAACGGTTCAGCATTGTTGAAACTAAGCCACATGAAAGGACGTACTTCAGTGTTTCTCATCATGGATCTGTTGCGAACTGGTGCATCATGGTTATCTGACACAATTGCATCTATCAAGTGTTGGTTCAACTCTAAACTACTAAAGGAGAATATATAATACTTCGGCAGTCCCTGTTACAATAAAAGGTTGAGAAATACTCCCATACATGGCACAAGACACCTGTGTAATGCGTAATGGTATTGCTAATTTCACCTGGTCATGCTAACTGCTAATGCTAATTGTCCATGCTAATTAGCATTACCTCTGTGACAGCATTACCTCTGTGACAGCATTACCTCTGTGACAGCATTACCTCTGTGGATACTCTGATGCTCAGCCTGTCACTACGAGGCGTGAATGGAGATGACAGAGCAGCGTGTGGCATGTTAGCCACGCTAACGTCCTTCAGCTGCTTTGCCAAGGATTACCCGTCACGCGGGCGGAGGCTTGGATGTGATACAACTTGGCAGCGAGGGACTATACCTCCCCCGCTCCACACACACACACACACACACACACACACACACACACACACACACACACACACACACACACACAACACACACTCACACTCCTGAGAGGCTATCCCTGACCTCAGCGCACCATTGCCTGGGGTGTAAAAAACAGCAACACCTCTTCACAGGTTCATCATGAATTTGGCTCAGACTTCACAGCTACCGGCTAAACAACACTAGCATAGCGTAGCATTTGACAGCTCCTGCTCTCCAATGGGTTTTTTAATGTGCCCATCAAATAGCAGCTGAATCTGCAGTTCACCGTGAAGGGGGGGGTTAAGTTCAAAGCCAATAACAATCTTGGGCAGCAGCAGTTTTGAAATGATATGCGACCCCGACCAAGCTGACCGTATCATAACCCCTAACTCACCTGGCCTGAACTGACAGAACAGAGACCAAAGCCTTATTTTATTATGGGAGTATATTTAGTTTGGTCGTGGTCAGTACATGTCCCATGAGTGTACCGCAGACCGAAACAGAGAGTTTACGAGATACTACCGACATGTCATTTGCATGATTAAGAGAACCAGGTCCACATTCAATATCACTACACTCTCCATACAGGACATGCTTTCTGCTGATGCCTGATACACAACAGACAACCTGTGGCTGTGATTCTACGCCAATTAAGAGAAAAATCAATTAAAAATGATGTTGCCATCGGCAGCCGTTCAGCTGTTGGCGGGACACCTGATGCTTTGGGTTTGTAGACATTGAACTGCCTTTATGAATGGCAAGGGAGTCCTCGTGGGTTATGAAGTCTCAGGAGGGAGTCCTCGTGGGTTATGTAGTCTCAGGAGGGAGTCCTCGTGGGTTATGTAGTCTCAGGAGGGAGTCCTCGTGGGTTATGTAGTCTCAGAAGGGAGTCCTCGTGGGTTATGTAGTCTCAGGAGGCAGTCCTCATGGGTTATGTAGTCTCAGGAGGGAGTCCTCATGGGTTATGTAGTCTCAGGAGGGAGTCCTCGTGGGTTACGTAGTCTCAGGAGGGAGTCCTCGTGGGTTATGTAGTCTCAGGAGGGAGTCCTCGTGGGTTATGAAGTCCTAGGAGCGTAGTGGACCCATGGAACAGAAAGTACACAAGGGAGTATCTCCACAGGTGTCGAGGCGCTGCATCTGCGTGAAACGTCTTGGGTTCAAAGGGCTACGAGGAGTGAAAGGATCATATTGGTGCTATGCTGTAAACAGGCTCCCAAACTGAAGTGATATGCATGTACAGTAACTGTGTGGAGTATGTTCAGAATGCACCACAGACACCGTTTGAATTACCATATTACAGTATACAATTTATACTCTTCACACCGAATCTAAATTAACTTGTCAAAGCTATTTGTGGCGTGCCTGGTTACTTTAATTCTGCTAATTGCTTTTCAACTAGAAGCAAAAAACCCAAATACTGTCTTCATTAACGTCCCTCTTTCTGATTTACATTCCCCACCAGCAACTGTACCCCTCAAAAACAACAAATTTAGGTGTCGCTCAGCAAGCAACAAAATAATCCCTCCTCATGAAATATTCATGGCCGTGCCTCAATTATGCGTAATTATTTTAACAAACCCCAATTCATTGGAAACCACTAATTGAGGTTAACACTTTAAAATCTGTTTCTTTCACCGTGGAATTAAGCCTCTTACACGAGTTTTAGCTGTGCCTATGTGGGCGAGAGGTTTTCACAGCAGCGAGATGAGAGTGACTCTGATTGGCTGACTCATGTAGCCCGGTGTTCCATTCCACCTCTGCGTGGAGGAAACCCATTAGAACAGTAGAGGAGGGCTAGACCTCAAACTCCAGACAGCGGGTGTGCAGATGGAAAGGTTCACGAGTTGAATGTGATTTGAACGGAAACTAGCATGGACACACGCTCGTGGTTCCTAACTCACATGTGATAGAGAGAGAAGTGTGAATCTGAGAAGAGCGAGTGAGGGAGTGGGAGACACAGAAAGAGAACACCAAGTCTTTACAATATAACAACAGCACTGTACTGTAGCGTGCCACGATTTCACCCCAACGTCTTGTATGCATGGCATGCACTCAGCAATGCCCTGTCTAAGCAAGAAGGGACAAAAGATTAGGTCAGGCACACAAGCCACATCCTTGGGAGCTTGAAGGAACGTGCGTTTCCCGACATCGCTTGACGCCGCTGTATCATTCACCGTAAACTGATTCATTTTTATAGCCTAACCACAAGGGTCCGCTTCCTGCTGTGTAACTACAAACAGCTTGAGCGTTTACAACCTCTGCACACAGATAAAGAATTCAATCCCAGGCAATGAAGGGGGCTCTGTGTTGAGAGCTGAATTACAATGCCTGCTATCACACACATGCTCTCACACACGTAATGCAGTATCGAGCTGGGAGATAAATGTAGATAACTACATTTCCCCCGTGATTCCTGCTGACAGCGCAGCAAAACAAAAAGTTTGGCTTTCTATTTCCCGTGACATTAGCGTTTCATCAAAGGGAGGTATTGTGCTGAGGATTTACGCGTGCAAGGCAATGAATCCGGTTTCCGCTCTGCGCAACGATGCTATGATTCTGCCTCGACTACAAGAAATTATGTTATTTCAACTACTTCTCTGTTTACTTCCCCCGGTGGTAACCCCATGAGGTTCCGGTACATATGTCAGACAAAATGCATTAACTTTGACATTTAAGACTGCTCTCACCAGAGATACTGTGTGTGTGTGTGTGTGTGTGTGTGTGTGTGTGTGTGTGTGCGTGTGCGTGTGGGGGTGGGGGGGATTGCGTAGTAGTATTGGATTTTCTTTCATACACACTCTCTCTCACTGTGACAAAACATGTTCACCTCCAACCCCAGTCTATTCCCCTACCTCTCCTTGTACTTTCCTCTCTTTCTGGATCTTAAGCTGCCCCGACTTCCCCTCCACCAGTGCAACCCTATCGGTCTCTCCTTCCCACCTTAATTCTATAATCTTACCTTTATCCCGTGTACACAAACTGTACACACAAACAATAATGGCTGTGGAACACCCAGGAAGGAAGCCATGCTCGTTGGCTCTGGGCAGAGAACTGCAAAGCAGCAAAAAATCTGTATTCAAGAGTACAGCCAGCCTCAATGCTTTGGAGCTCGCTGGGCCTCATTAAGGGGCTGTTTTATTTCCTCTGCTTCCTTGATGCCGAGCTCATTAGCGTTTTTGCAGCTGCCTGCCCCAGATGTACGATTAGTGACTTCAAAAAGTTAAAACAGAACTCCTGACAGCAGCAGTCTTGAAGACGATAAGACACCAAATGGAACTCCATAATGTGGGAGGACATGAGAAGATACGATCACAGAGGTAGTCTACATCCTGTTTTTCTCGTTGGCGTTCGTTCTGACTGATATGGAATGATAAGGAGATACGATACCTCCTATATGACATCATCTCATCCACGATGAGGCATTGTGACCTTTTCGTTAGCTGTATAATCTCTGACTGCCTAGACAATCATACATGTCTTCTTATGTGGGGGAGGGTGGGGAATGATGGGCAAAACCGCTGTCCAGGGAAGCCTGCATGTTTAAATCACAATCAAAGACCGCCAGTGACTTCACCACTTCAAATGGCCCGACCAGCGTGACCCAATCAAAGCTAAAGAGGGCTGGCGTGAAGGGGTTCATTCTTTGGCCATGCTAGTCTCAAGCAGCTCTTTGGCACCACATCCATGGGCTCCCGGGGAGCGAGGAATCACTTTGCCTCCTGGAGTCCTGGGCAGCCTGCTGGGCATCCTTGGGCGACTGAAGAGGCGCCAGGTTGGCTCACAGACAGACACCCGCGGTTGACACCCACCATGCCTGGCTGCCAACATTCACCACGAGATCATTCACCAGCCCGAATAGTTAACATGAATGAATTCAGCACCTTTGTCTGAGTGAAGGTATTTCACTCAGGTATTTTTGCGGGGGGGATATGAGGACGTCAACGGTTCTCACCACCTGTCTGTTGACTGGCTGATCTGTGAGACGAGGAGGAGGCGGAGGGAGGGAGGGGCTATACCAGGACCCGGGTCTAATCCACTTGAGGATAATAGCTTCATGCTGTGTAATCTGCACTCAGCAGCACTGTGAAGGGCGAGGGGGAGGGCAGACGGTGTCCCAAAACACATCAGTTAATATCAGGCTACCCTCGTAAATACCTTGATTGGATTGCTAACAGAGCAGCGGCAAAGTTGTTCAACGGTAATTTATGATTTATTACTGGAAGATGTCTCTACTTGGAATTCATAAAGCTCCTAACTTATGCCGGAACCCAGACTTCATGACTTGTAAGCTTGGAAAAACATGGCTCTTCATCTTGCATCTGACACGGCAAAAATATATCAAGGGCTTAAAGCGGAGGTGAGACAAATGTGATGAACAGATCAGAACAGATGTGAAAAACTGCAGCTTGCCTTGTCTCTGAGGATGATAATTCACGGCATCCAAGGAATATGACTTTACACTCACTCGTCAGATAGAGATGTGGACACTCAGGTGTTTTCTATTCCAGAAGGAAATTAGGTAAAGAGACACTTCTGAACTATGTCTTAGTCTGGTTGTTGACTTACATGCGTGCTAATGCCATTACACAGTACTAGCATGTGCTTGTGGGTGTTTGAGTGTGTTTGTGTTATGGTAACATAACAACAGACTAAGAGCAACAGACTGACTTTTCTAGTTCGTGTCACCCTCAGCTCTGGTCATGGTCTGTGAAGCACTGACCTTTGGTCGGTATTAAAAAAAAAAAAAAGCGCATTCATTTTTTTACTTCAGAAATCTGAACAAAATGCTTAGCGTTCCCTCCATGGCATCTCATGGCACAGATTCTCACGGATAACCAAGTCCTCAACACAACACTGAACACAAACACATTCAAACAGTTCTTCACTTAAACAGGCCCCCATTCTGTGCCCAACCCCCCTCCCGTTGGCCCCTCACACTCACAATCTTTCACACTCCCACAGTCTGTCACTCACTCGGAGGGAGGAATGCTGCCCTGGCATACGGAACGGATTCATGGAATACCAAAGGCCTGGGAATCAGCAAGCCTGGTCTCACACATGAGCTCAGAGCAGGGACCTTAGCATCAGCATAACCAGTAGCAGTACCAGATCAGTAGTAACATTGACCAATGTAACCCTGTGATTAGCATCAACATATGCTAACGTAGGCTTCAGACATGGAGCATGAACTATGTTGCACAAACTGCATCCAACCTATGCAACAGTACACCTATGCCATAGTACACTGAAAGGGCTCACCTGACAATACTATGAAACAGTTGCTCAAATAGTTCAATTAGCACAATAAACGTAGCATTAACATGACCCTTGTCATACAAGCTGCTGTCATCTTTTCATCAGTGCAATGGCATCCCTTGGAAATGGTCCAATCTGATAATCCTGCAATAACCCAAATCGTCAAATCTATCATTAAGCAGACCTGGGTCAAACACTTCAGCATTCTTGAGCTGCACTTGATTTAGTTTACTTGGCACAATTGAACCAGTGGAATATTCCTATAATGTGCAGACTCAAAGCTAAATCACCAACAACCTGATTTATTTCAGGTATGTGATATTACGTACAGTATCTGACCTTGGTCAAAATGAATATATATGAAAAAGAATCACATGAAGAAGAGAGTATTCCCCAACTGCTTTACCTTTCCCATCCCCGGGGTGTCCTTGACCTTTGACCCGGCGCGGAGGAGGCATGGCGGCACGGCGGGCGGGGACAGCTGCAGGGCGCCGCTGAAGCCGCCGGTGTACACCAGGGGCTCGGCGGGCTCGGACGGAGACTGGAGTTGGGCCGGCTGGGACTTCTTCCGCTTGGAGGACAGGCTAAGCTTCTGAGCGGCCCTATGGTTGAGAAGATCAAACAGACCAGGGATGAGGAAGAGGAAGAGGAGGAGTGTGTGCACCAGCTTCCAGCTCCCGGCTCATTCATTCCCATTCATTCCCATTCATTCATTCATTCTCATTCATTCATTCTCATTCATTCATTCTCATTCATTCATTCTCATTCATTCATTCCCATTCATTCTCATTCATTCTCATTCATTCTCATTCATTCATTACTCAGTCCAAATCATTGTTGCCTCTGAGAATAATGTTACTTACCTGGTGAAATAAAACTTGAATAAATAATAAATACACTATATATATATATATATATGCTGCACGCTAGCACAGAACTCCACACTACTGTATTTATCATTAAACTTCTCTACCCGTGTCTATCTTTAAATTATCAGGTTCCACCACTTGTGGATCTTTTTAGGTCAGTTTTGAAGGAAAGGAGGTTATTCATTACAGTTGGGGACCATCACTATGTATATGTAACCTAAATCAGGCAGCTCACTGGGTGTGTCCACAAAAAGCTTCAAAGGCTGAGCCAGATAGTAGACATCAGGAAACTCCTGGTACCCTAGATAAAGTTTTCTTAAAGGGGTACTTTACTCTACTCAGTCCACCTTAAGTATGGTCCCAAAATATTATTTTGCCTATCAAGCCTCGAAGATATCCAAATGACAAGCTTATTGACTTCCTGGGAAAGTGAGATGATGATGAAGCATTTTGAAAACATATCATCATCTCACTATTTCAGGAAGGAAATATAAGCCTGTCATTAGGACATCTATAACCTCATCCCTAGGCTATTGCACACAGTGCATATAAGCCTGGAATAACAACGATTCAGGCCCTGCCCACTGCAAACTATGCTATCCATAAATTAGGGATTGAGCTAATAGTTTCTCTGTGGAAATCATCCATTGACAGACAACGGAGATGACATGGGTCTGTCCGTGCAGTTTTTTGACAGACATAAAAAGTTTG
Organism: Argentina silus; assembly: GCF_951799395.1. NCBI lineage: Eukaryota > Metazoa > Chordata > Actinopteri > Argentiniformes > Argentinidae > Argentina > Argentina silus. The sequence continues at coordinate 3,966,885 of NC_139671.1, forward strand.
AAGGAACTTGAACTTTCCACTGTCCGTTTGCCTGTTTAGCCGTTTGCTACAGTACGTTGTATTGTTCAGTTGCTCGGTTGCTATATATATGCTACTCTACCACACCGTCCACTACACTGGTGTCAGCAGCTACTCTACCACACCGTCCACTACACTGGTGTCAGAAGTGTGATAGTGTGACAATGATTTGCCCTTTTCCAAATTGAAACAACAACTCATAAGCTACTCTTCACGTAATTCATCAGGTGGCAATGTTTGTAAACACACCACAATACAACTCACTGTAAGCGCATCCTTTATGCTCAATGATGCCTCCTGGCGGTTGTTTTGCCGACCTGAATAATAAAACTCACTCATCCAACTTCTAAACTTAGGCCGACTGTATGGATGTGAGGACCCACACATAAGGACGTCGCACACACACACAGCAGACTCATGCCAGAGGGGCTTCAGAGGAGTGCGTCCTCATTTCCCATCAGCTGTCACTGCGGCCCGTTGAATACTCTGCTCTGGCCTGCCTTCAAACAGCCACGTTACTTTCCCCG
>NC_139671.1:3974929-4017429 GCF_951799395.1 Argentina silus
TATCTGTTATTGCTGAGGTATGGTGGAGACATGCCAGCGGGAGCAAAAGTGACTGGAGTGTATGATGTTGTAAATAGTTTGGTGAAACAAAGAGACATTGTCGACGTTAGGTGTGCTTTGCCTTGCAAAAAGTGGCATACTGACCTTGTAGTTATGCACATTTTCCCTAAGAGGACAGTATCACGATATGCTCCAAATATCACAATATTCTATAATATCTAATATCAGCCCAACCCTATGAGATAGTTACAATTATAACATCTAGGTTTGGTCATCATTCACCTGTCTGTGAATTAAGAAAATTTGCTAAATGAAGCACTTTGACGCTAGACGAATGATCTGGGCCTAGGTAGAAATAAAGAACTGTAACAGCTACAAAGCGTTCAGGAAAGTCACCAGGAAATTAGTAAATGCTCACCCAAGACTGCAGACTAACTGCATTCTGTCTCTGCCTTTGCCTCTCACCATTGACCGAAGAAAGTTGATTTCAGCTTCATGTCAAATATGGTGCGAAAGGTAGTCCAGTGAGAAAGGTAGGTTTGCCCTAAAGTGGTTTTCTGGCTCTTGGCCACAGTCTGTATTGAGTTCCTAGACAATACAGACTCCATCTAAAACCCACAAGACTAAACAGAAGCAGTGGAGGATTAGCTTGCAGGGGTTTTGGGTGGCCTAAGTACTCATGTGAAAGACTGTGGTATTTCAGGCCAGCATTAGTACACAAAGGCATGACTTCAAGTCAATGCTTTAAACAACATGGGGGTTCTTTAGATTATAGGTCAGATATCATTGAAACAAAAGGAGACCTAAAAAGTCAGTAGAGTCACTTCTGATCTAAAAACACAGGGGATAGACCTACTGCAACAAAACAATGTCTTGTAGGAATTGCATTAGAAGTGACTAATGGGGAAAAAACTTAATATAACTTATTAAATAATAGAAATTAGGCTAGAAATTCCCTGATTTGAATAATTATTTTTGCTTGGATATAAGCTGTATTTACTGTAGTGCCAGAAATACAAAGCACATACATTGTTGACCTATAGACCAATAAACTGTCTTTGGCAATGACAGAGCGGCACTTTCCACAACCAGGGTTAGAACCAGAGGGGTTCAGTTCAGCAAGCTCATCTTTCCTGTGCACCACGATGTCTCTTGCGATGAAGCCCATATCGTCCCAGCCTTGTGGAGAACATGAGTCCCAACAGAGTGACAGGCTGATGTATGTTGCGTGACACGCATGCATTACCCGGACTGTGATAGATGTGTAACAGCTAGCTAGGGACCTCACCGGATGGGAGAACTTGAAATAACCCAGACGCCACCCTGAACATGAGAGCTCTGTTGTGTCTTAAGTTTCTGGCAGACATGGCAAAGCCCTCCTCATAGTTTATCTGATGGAGGCCAGCATAGGGGCTGAGGGAGGCGTATGGAGGTGATGTACCATGGTGTTGTCTTAATGTGGGTGTCTGTTCTGTTCCTTTTCCAATTAAGTTGATGGGATCTCCAGCTGTCGTGTTCATCTTTCCCCCATTCCAACAGTCGAGTGCAAACTGTTGGGTCACATCATGGTTATGAGGCTAATGTCTGTACTGAAGCAAGGCTAGAAATACGACACTATCATGGATACAATGTAGGGCGAAGCTACAGTCCTGCACTGTTTGGTCAACATCTACATTATAATGTTAGGCGAAAATCTTTCATACAATATACAGTTATTCTCTGTCCATGATGGGCTAAGGTGTTATCATTTATTTTGGCCTTGTCTAAGACAATGACACATTAAACTGGAATAACTTCTACATCAACGTTAGGATGGGGTTTTGGGATGCAACATTGGTTTAAGTGTCTGGCCTGTGAAATAAAGTTGAGGTCTGCAGCTCGGTGTGAACAAGCGGCCCCGTTTCTCCACACAAACTCCATCATCCAGATAGCAGAGGAAGCAGGTCACAAATCAAGAGTGGACATTTTGTGTGCAGCAACTCCAGCACTCATGACCCCTCTATCCATCCCATCATTCCTCTTGAGATGTTTCTGCCTGTCGACCGTCAGCTTTTCCTAAGATCCATCAAAAAAGTTCAGACGTTTGGCCTAAACATTTCCACTAGCGGCTGCACGGCCAGTGTCATGTGAAGTGAATGAGAGAGTGAATGAGAAATTCCATATGCCACCGCCCCAGCTGATTAAAGACAGTCATGGAGAGAGCAAGTCTGCAATGAGAGACGGATACAGTACTTCCGTTGAATTATGTAGCTTCTCATAGTATCTCCTCCTTCATATTTCTGGTTTTGATCTCAACTGAAACCGAATATGGTATGAACCACTTCCTGGGAGCTCCCTTTTCATGTAAAAAACCCATGGAAAATTAATATTTTTATTATCTGGGATTATATGTACTCCTCCGTTTCCTTTATCTGGGGGGTAAATTAATTAATATCAAATAAGGCCTTTCACATGAAAAAAATGGCGGTCCTTCCCCTCCTTTCAAAGGCATTGTTCATTCCCTTGTTCGTCCTCTGTGTTCCCTCTACCATGAACAGCATGCGGCATCTAATGCATACGATATCAGATGCCAGCGAGGGGAGAGAGAAAGGGGGCTCTTTGACTTGTGACTTTGCCGCCACGGGGCATGTCACTGATAATTGAGAGAGAAGCCTTTTGGCTTACCAAAAACACCATGATATCACTTAGGCATCCCATGTCGGGGGTGTCCGCACCTGCCACAACCCAGTACGGAGCCACTTGCTTGGCCTTGCTCAGACCTTTGTCCTGATGAGGCCTGACAGCTGCTTTCATGTTGTGTGTTACTGGACCGCCACAACACAGCATTTTAAATTAAGCTTAATGCGATCGCTCCCGAGCCTGGGGGTCCCAACGTTGATCCGGGATCCATTAAGGGCTTGTCTCGGTCACAATCGCCCCCCACAGCATGACACCGTGCCTGGGCTTGCTGGGGCCAATCAAGGGGGCTGGTGGGCCACATTACATAGTTCTCCATAGTGTCAACAGTTGGAGTATTCCCCCAAGCTCCCATAGCTGTGATTGAAACAAAGGTGGCCTGTTGTTTTTGGAGAATGTGATCTTGATTGCTAAGTCAACATCTCATATCAATCAAACGTTACCAGGCCTCCCGCCGTCTGCATGGTTGTTGTGATGCCAGGAAAGCTGTAGGGCAGTGCAGTGGAGCTGCCATGGGCTAACATTAAGCTAACATTACCACTGCTAGTGCAGGCGCAAGAAAATGATCGAAGGACCACAATGAGATGAATGAGATCTATACGCAATGCAAGATGATGGAAAATAACCTGGTTTTGATTAGCTGTCCACCACACACACATACACACACACACACACACACACACACACATCTCTCCACACTACTTTTACCCCTTACCAACAGGGGAGGTATAGAGCATGTAATTATATGGTAAAGAGCATGTCATTATATGTTAGCTCCTGTCAATGTCGGATGTTTCTGGTTCGGTTGTCCTCAAATGCACAGGCTCTGTGTCTTGAGAGCCTGTCTGTATTCCTGATGATTCGCGTTCATTGTTCAGTTCATTGTTTATTCGAGACACAGGGATGGGGCTCAGTATTACTGTACCCATGTTTTTTTCATGCCGCTCACCCCTTGAATAGAGGTTAAAATGTGAGGCTTTTTAAAAATGAAAAGCAGGTAATCTCTAGTGATCTTATTAGCATTCATCTATGACAGTGTGGAGTGTGAAATGAGAAAAAGGCAAGGATTAGTGGGGTACCTCTGGAGGGACTGGGGGGAGAAATTGAGCGAGTGTGTGTGTGTGTGTGTGGGTTGGGTGTGTGGGTGTGGGTGTGGGTGTGCATGCCTGTGTGCATATGTGCATGTGTGTGTGCGTGTGCGTGTGTGTGTGTGTGTGTGTGTGTGTGTGTGTGTGAGAGAGAGAGAGAGAGAGAGAGAAAGAGAGAGAGAGAGAGAGAGGAGGGTGTGAGAGAGAGAGAGGAGGGTGGTAGGATTGAGATTGACAAGCGGGGGGAAGAAAGCAAGAGATGGAGAGAGATGGAGAAAGGGTTAGGATTGGAGGGTGATGTGAGTGAGGGAAAGGGAAAGGATAAAGATGGAGGAGACAGAGAGAGAAAGATTATACACAAGGAGAGAAAAAATGGAGGGTGGGGAGAGCCTATTTCTGGCGAGAGCCTATTTCTGAATTAAAGTGATGTGATTGCTGAAACCACTCTGGACTCGTCGCTCAATGGTCCAAATTCCCAGGGTGAAACACATATTTTCCAAGCCTAGAATAAATGAAACAGTTGAAGTCTAAACGGTTTGTTTTAATTTGAATAACAATATTAAAAATAACACTGAAAAACTGTTATTACAATGTGGCCACTAGAGAAGGAGGATTTTCCAGATTTTTTTCCATCTGTTTCTCAATTCTCACATTCTCTGGTTGAACAACAATCACTTCATGCCAGCCTGTTTCGGAGGTCTAGATACAAGGATACAGATCTGATCTCTGAGCAGATTAAAGTCATACTTATCCAGGTCAATTGATAAGAAACTGAGGGGCAGATCTGAGAGATGTCCTGTATGATGTGTGGTGGAAATCTTTGTCTAGGGGATTTACCACAATAACGATTTCGGTGAGACTTTGCAAAAACGCACGAACACAATATCTGTTTAGTAGGTTTTAATAATGGTTGCAAGCATAGCAATCTGCACCGTACGAACAGAGAGCCCCGTACGGACAGAGAGCCTCGATACAAGTTACAGCATACAATTTATACCCTTAAGATGGTCTGATGATGAGGCGGGGCCCTCACATGATAACAATGTAACCTTGAAAACAGGTGGCATGATCTACAGCGGTCCTAGATAATACCCTGGGGACAGCCTCGAAGAACAATGGTCCTGTAGTTAGAAGTTTTACGTCTTTATCTCCTGGGGACAAACTGAACCTATGAAAGACACTAATGTGTATTTTCATCTTCTCCTGTCAACAAGTTGTGTAGGGTGCCTCTGGATTTACGATTATTCTGCTACAGGCAGTAAATATAGTTAGGCTACTAGTTAGGCTTATTGCCCTGTGACTCGATAATGGGGTCGTCTCCTGATCACAGGTCGAACCCCTGGCCAGGGGCACAATCTAATCAGTGAGACTGAACACATGATACTCCATATGATCGTCACAGATGATGTAACTACCTAGGGGGTTAGTCATATGGAACACTAAAGCACATTCCAATACATAAAGATGTGTGTTAATCAATATGTGTGTTACTCAATATGTGTGTTAATCAATATGTGTGTTAATCATAATGCTGGAGTATGTGCATATACTGGTTTTTCCATTACAGATGCACAACTGATCTCAGACCAGATCTTGAAGTAACGCACATCCAGGTCATCTGATAAGAACCTATGGCGCAGGTCTGAGAGATATAACAGACAAAACTGATCTCAGACCAGCTTAAAGTGATATGCATCCAGGTCATCTTGATAGTAAACTCTGGCACGGATCTGGGCAGTCTAATACTGATCTAAGATCAGACTGGCATTGATCTCTCCCACCCAGAACAGAAAGCTTGCTTTGGCCAAAGCTGCTTGATATACAGGTACCCGGGCAAACCCTGACAGAACTACACACAAGTTAAGTTAAGAATGTGACACAAAGCGGACAAAATGCAGGGTTAAGTCTGAGGTCTGTTCATAGGGATTTGTGAGGGCTTCTGGGCAGTAAGCAAGCATGCATCCCATTTTTCTTGAGCAAAACAGTCCCAAGAAGTGAGCAATTTTGCCAAAGACATCTGTAATATTTCTAATAGATGGGATGAGACATAATCCAATGGGAAAGTTTGAAAAATGCAAGTTTTTTGCTCAAGTACAACGGGGTCTTATATGTCTGGCTTGTTTAAAAGTGCTTTTGTAACAACAGAGTCCTGACTTGAGTTCGAGGTTCAGAATGAATCCTCCATTGACATCAATGCATGATTTCCGTAATTGTTTGAATGACTTTGAATGACAACGAAAAGGATACAATGATGCAATGTCCTTCAAATTAAATCTAATGCTACCAGTGTCATGGCTGAAAATGTGACTTCTACGCTTTCATACAGTAGGCCAGTGTTTAAAAGGTTCATAGGCTACTGCCATCGCAACAGTGGTCAACCTCAATGCAGCTGCTGCAGCAGACACGAGTTGTGAAGACGTGTGAACTGCTGCAGAAAGCCACCACAAGGTGCTGTGAAGGAATGTTTGAGAAGATTCATCCTTCTGTTACTGACAGTGCTGACATTAGTGGTGGTCTTCAAATAATCACTAAAAGAAAAATTAGAGAGAGAATGGTTTGTGATTGCAGAGCTCTGCCTTATCAGATAGACTGGCAATTGTTTAAATATCAAGTTATCTTAATGAGGACCAAGGAATGGTACCAACTTTTTTTTCCCCTTATTTACTCTCATACCATAACATTCTCTCATAGGCCCTGTGCACATGCAACAACCAACATGCGGCAGCAAGGAGAATTAGGGGAAATGTCGGCTTTGTTAACGCAACCTATGGATTACAGAATAAAGTTAGGAATTTTCATGCGAGACAGGAGTAAGGATTTTGGGTTCCAGTGGGATTGAGAATGGTTGCATTGAAAGGATTCCTATTCTTTTGGATCAAGCCTGTGTCCTGAGTCGTGCAATTGAGTCCTCTGCTCTAGTACTCATTTTTATCATTTCAGCTAAACCTGTGGTAAAATGATTGGTGCTAACATTCATAATCACAATGAGGAGGGTCTGGGAGTATAATAATGGGCTCTGACAGCAATTGTTTACCCGTCAATATGTAACATTTTGGTTACAGTAAAATCAATGTGTTCAAGTCAATCTTTTATGCAGAAACTAAGGAAATGTGTAAAATGAAGAACTTTACTATTCTAGGGGAGGAGTGGGCCTGGATTGTACTTGAATTTCATCTCTTGGCATAGAGGGAGGGGAAGTGGCTAGATAGATTGCACGCTATTATTTGTTAAATAATTTTGTTAAATAAAATGATGAGCTTGTCGCAAGTGGAGCTGATGGTGCTCAGGCAAGCACACACAGAAGCTGCAGCAGAATGTGCAGCCTACAGATCATTAATATCACACATATCAGGAACTGTCCAAGGCTACAGCAACGATATGACACTTATATGAAAGTTATGAATTTGTAGCTATGATACATGATATGCCAGACAGAGGTGAAAAAGAACGCTAAAAATGCAGACCGTTAGGCAAGTACAAATGACTTGTTGGATATGGGCAGTAGCCTAAAACTGTGAAAATATAATTTGTTTGTGAATTTTATATTATAAAGCCTACAGAATAGTATGAATAACAATATGTCAACATGACAGCTTACTTTCATTGATCACAGGAGGCCTATACCAGCCACTCAACTACCAGGGATTGTCACCCAGCATCATCATAATTGCAATTCCACACACCATGGGCCATGACACTGTTGACACCATGGACCATGACATCTACCCTCTCCCCCGTCTTTGATGATCAATGGAGCGGACAGATCTCACACCATGGAGCCTATTGCAAATTAAATTGTGGTAATATTTTACAGGCCAAAAAACGGGGAGAAAGAGGCCAGAATTATTACGACTGCGGTCACACGCAGTCCATAAAAATTACAGACAATGCCGATTAGCACAGGACTAAAATTACGGAGATGCTCTGGTAATGATTACGTTACCCTGCCTCCCCTTGTAAAACTAATCCCATCCCATCCCGTTAGACTGCTTGAATATAATACTGTCCTTGGGCTGATTTCAAATAATATAATATTGTAAAATAAGCACTACTAAGAGTGTAGGAGACACGGGATTCGACCGGAGGAAGATTTGTTTTTATTTAATCCATTGAATAGGCCAATCTTGATTTGCATCTTCCCCGACAAATTAATTAAAACAAAATTACTAAATGAAAATGGTGGTCAGATCCGAAAGAGCTTGGCTAAAACTTCTCTCTTTGTGACAACGCCATTGTAAAAAACATGAATTACAATCATTAACATGTAAATTGAATATCAGCTCACAAATGGGGCAAGCGGAGACACAGATATGAGCACATATTTTTTAATAAATAATATAAAACACACAGTTTTTAACAACACATTGCCCATCCATAAAAATGCTCAACAATACCCCCTGGTGGTTGTTTTGGCAAGGTGAAATACCTAAAATAAAACGTGTCAAGTTGACTCGCGACTGCTGTGGTGGTACCGCTGCCCTACCGTCGCTCAGCCATTAACCTTTTCAACTCTGAACTACTGTACTTACAATTATATATCACATTACAAATATGATTGAATTGAAATTTGGATTTCAACTAAAGTTTCTAAGGATAAATTAATTCGCCATCACTATTCCTTTCCAGTCATAGCTTCATATGGAAGTGCTATAGAGTGGCTTACGCTCCAACAAGGGAGAGGAAAACCAAAACAGTCAAAAGTAATTGCATCTCATACAGCATTGTGTTCTATTTCGGGTACTACTGTACTTGACAGTTGATGATGAAGACATTGCTTTCCTCCATCTAGAGCTGGTGCTCTCTGTCTGTATCTCCCTTGGCACTGCTGACTAAGACAAACTGCCTATGTTGACTACAGGTTTGTTATTTCGAGAGTGTTTTTTCTCCCTCTTTCACCGCACTGACATCTCAGGTGCTCCAGCACAGTGTTGAGCCTTCTTCAGACCGAGAGTCGGCGGTGTAATTATGGTTCCTGCTCCATGCTCATCGCCCACGCATATACACGCATGCACACACACACACACACACACACACACACACACACACACACAGACACACATACGCTGCAAACACACACATACTGTACACACACAGCCGTTCTTATTCTCAAACACACACAAACCACAAACACAGTCTGTCTGTCTCTTTCCCATGCACACGCACAAACGCACACAAAGTATGACAGACAGACAGACAGACAGACACTGGCATACACACACACACACACACACACACACACACACACACACACACACACAAATACAGGATACACACAGCACAGCCTGCATATTATCTTAGATCAACACACACAAACACACACAGACACACACAAACACACACAAACACACACAGACACACACACAGACCTCCACTCACACATAAATCCTGTGTGTTTGGGCTGGGCGCCCGTGTCTCCTCATACGTTATTTCGGATTATGAAGCTGTTACTGACAGGTGCTCACCGCTCCCCTGTAGCAGCCAACGAGTGCCATGAATCAAAGCTCTGAGCTCTGCCAGCGAGGTAGAGGGCAGCGTAGGTGTGTGTGTGGTGGGGGGGGTGTGTGTGTGTGTGTGGGGGTGTGTGAAAGAGAGAGAGAGCACAAGAAAGAGATATGGAGAGGCAATCGTCCCCAACGGCACTCTCACAGAGGAGAAGAGACACCTGCAGCGTAGGGAAGGACAAAACAGCAACCCTACAATGTCATTTTAATTAATTTTTTTTATTTAACTTTTATTTACACAGGTTTGTCTCAATGAGATAAAAACTATTTTTCAAGAGAGACCTGTTTAGACAGGACCATGCAGTTTCTACACCATCTCTTGTGTGAAGAATAGTGGTAGCTGCATCAAGTTATGGGTATGTTTGTCACTGGCAGGGACTGGGGAGTTTGTCAGGATCAAGAGAAAATTATGAAATTTGCTGGCTTGATAGTGACATCCCAATCTACACAGTGTGTAATTGATTCCTATGCAAATCAGAGACTCTATAAAAACAAAGAAATTAATTCCAAAATGACATGAACTATTATTCTTGCATTAAGATGGACTCAGTTCAACTTATTGAGTGATTTGTTGATGACATTTTTGCATTTTAGCTAATTTTAAGAGTGTCATAGCAAAGGGTCTGAATACTTATATACATGAGGTATTTCTGTATTTCAATTTGAATAAATTTACTGAAATTTCTAAAAAATTGTTTTCGCTTTGTCATTCTGGGGTATTGTGTGTGGATTGATGGCAAATTATTTTTAATTTAATCCATTTTAAATTGAGTCTATAACACAGCAAAATGTGGAAAAGGTGAAGGGGTCTGAATACTTTCCGAAGGCACTGTAAATCTCACTTTAAACCCTTAGGCTGGGATGTGTGAGGCACAGAGAGGAAGATGAGGTGGAGAAAGGAGGAGGGAGTGAGTGAGGAAGGGAGGACTGAAGACACTGAGAAAGCATAGAGAGTAGAGGTTACACAGCAAGGGGAGACAGAGAGAGAGAGAGAGAGAGAGGAAGGAAGAGGATAGAGAGAAGGATCTTCACGTCCCTCATTAATCTTTCCTTCAGCAGCGAGAGGGACGATGGCGTGTGGTTATTTACCACCATCTCAGCGCCAGGGCTATCAACACAAACAGCCTGAGGGCTGCTTAAAAAAATAGAAAAAAATAAAGTAGTGTGACTGATTAATCAGTGAGTGCACAGGAGGGAGAGGAGAGAGAGAGAGAGAGAGAGAGAGAGAGGGAGACACAGAGTGGACGAGTTGTATTTCAATATACAGGCTAGGTGTTTAGAAGGAGAGGTCCTGGAGGAGACTGAAGTTGTGTGTAGCAGAAAGGGGGAAATGCTGGTCTAATCCTCATTATGTTCACGCGTGCAGTTCCATACAGAGATGAAGAACAGCAATATGTCACACAGGGTTAAGTATGGATGTGGTAAACATAATGCTGGAAATGTGGAAATGAAATTGGTGATTGGTGGGATATTGGACATGCAGGATAAGGTGTGAATTGAGCAAATGGATCACCATTTTCATATAGCTGTCTGTGTCTTTATGTGTGTGTGTGTGTGTGTGTGTGTGTGTGTGTGTGTGTGTGTGTGTGTGTGTGTGTGTTTGTTTACCATAGGAACACAGCAGGGGCTGGGACACACAGTGGCACTGAGCAGGCCTAATTGCACTGTGCCTCTGCATACATTAAGTGCATTGACCACTGGGCTCTCCATAATAGAACCAGTCAACACACAGATGCTCACCTCCCTGTCAGGCCCGACCACTGGCCTATGCATCCCAATGACCTATTACCAGAGGCAAGGAACTCTATTAAATCAGGGTGAGACACACAAGTTGTAAGTTGACACTGGGGAAATAAATGGTGCCTTGCATACCCCCAGTAAGGCATGTTACTCACAGAAATCTACTGGAATCAAATCTGGTGATTTTGTATCAATCGAGATATTTCCTAATTATTGACCTTTTCTTTTCAGCATGTCACAAAACCAACTATTTCTCGTTAGCCAAGGTGCACAGTGCTATAGGAGTCCAGTCCATACCATACTTTTATTCTTATAGTAATGCATACAGTGCTCACCAGTCCCCCATATACATACATACATACATACATACATACACACATACATACATACATGCATACATGCATACATACATACATACATACATACATACATACATACATACATACATACATACATACATACATACATACATACATACATACATACATACATACATACATGCATGCATGCATACATACATACATATATACACTTGTTGCTATTTTGGGTTATTTTGTCATTAGTAAGTTAAATAAGGTATTCAAAAAATTAACCTCTGAAGAACTTCTACCCACAGTTACACAGCTAGACACAGTTACATAGCTTACAGTGTAAACCAATCAGGTCTTAGTTGAGACCTGTCCAATGGGCGTACAGATCTAAGACTTCAGTGCAGGTGTCGAACACCAAGAATAATTTACCTCCAGTGGAGCGAAAACAGCTTGAGAGCTAATTTTTAAATTTCCTGTTAGTGAAAAAAAAGGAAACGAAATAGGATACTGTGGAGTACACAAGCATTCATTCTATAATTCTCTAAAAACAAAGCATTACCATTATGCAAATTAAATGAGACAGACACACAGACAGACGCAGCGTTTTTAATTTGGCTCAGCCGTCTACCTACAGCACTGTTGGATGCAGGAGGCACTCTGTTAACTATACACACAATAATATGGACAAAGCCAACACTGCTTGTTTCAAAGTCATCCCCATGGCCTTGGAGTCCAGCTGACCAGAACACCTTGGAATGAACCTTCCAAGCAAGTTGCCATGGCAGCAGGGTTGTATTTTAGGAAACAAAAGGTAGAGAGAGAGGAGAGAGGAAAAGAACTCCCCACTTCTCCCTATTGTGAGTCAGTAATAATGGAGTGTTTCAAGTCGACATTATGCGATTAATGCAAATCCATGATAATGATATTATTAAAAGTATGCCAGCTATGCTAGTTACAGCTTAAAAAAGAGGGAGACTCGTGATACCAACTCTGGTAAGAATTTATTTAAGGCTTTACACTCATTTAAATGGGAGCCGGGCCATGAAATGAGTAGCATGAGCTACTGGGGCATGTTGGTCTGTACCACTGTAACTTGCCACTGTGTTATTTGTCTCTTACAGTCCACTGAAAGCATTCTAAAGCTGTCATCGTTTGGAACTGCAGCAGCACTTTGTTCAAGTGGCATACAACGAATCACTTCACCCTTGACCCCTTCTGTTTCCCTGGGAGACGGTTCGGTTGAGCGGCGGAGGACCCGGCCTCTGTTGTGACAGTTGTCCTCCCACACGCCTGCTTGGATCTGGCAGTGTAGTAAACAACCGTGACAGGGGAGGGGGCCTCACGCTGGCCCTGTCTGACTGGCACTGTGAAGGCCACCTATAGGGTCATGTTAGCTCTCTGTCTATGAGGCAACAGCATGTATGCTGACTTCTGGTCCAGTGTTTTTTGGTGTAACATCATGCCAACTCCACCTCAACCACCTGTAGGTTTCTGCTATTCTACTTAGGATAAATGCTAAATGCATCTGATAATGGCATAGGGTGGATATTTCACCTAGCCATTTCAGATCAGTGGGTCTCTGCCACACCATTTGTCCATTTAGGTTTCCAAGATTGCCAGTCCACTCTACCAATCATTTTACGAGCAACACCTACATGACTTCATGATTAGTGCAGATCTAACGGAAATTTAGGAGAAGTTTTCCGGACACAGATTAAGACTAATCCAAGACAACAATGCATCTTCAATGGATATTTTTCTGTTGAAAATGTTAACTCCAGGACTAGGCTTAATCTATGTCTGGGAAACTGACCCCTAGTGTATCAGTCAGTCGCAACCACAATAAATGTAAAATCCTCTAAAATGTACAGTCTACAGGCTTCCAATGTTCGACAGTCGTAATTTAGGCCTATACATAATCCATATAGAACTCCCCAGCTCTACAATAAACGGTGAATTGTCATTGTGGTCTAATGCATGCCAGCTCTCTATCTCTGACACCCTGGTCTACGCACACCACATCAGATACTGTATCCACAATAAGTCAGTGTGTCAGGCAGGTATACGATCTGTCTGTTCTGTATGATCTACTATGATCTATCTCTCGCAGGGGGGGTTCACTCCAAGGCTTTTGCCCTGGTGTTGCTCTGGCACAAACTGCTTGGCTGTGCAAAAAGCCAATCTGCTGGGAGCTGATCTTCTTTCTTTTTTTTTTTTTACAATGGAGTAATGGTAATCTAGCCTTCAAAGATTTACAGATAAAAGGAGAGTGGTTCTCTATCTCTCTCTGTCTTTAGATAGAGCTGGCTGGGATGACTTTGATGTGAGCGCAGGTCTCACACTAAAGGCTCTCCTGATTTTAGAGGGGCTTTTCCACGGTATTCGCTATAACGTTTTGAGAATAGAGCGCTTCGAGAGCACTGGCGTGATGGAAAGCACTCTCTAGAAATGTCCTGTGAGGGGGGCTTTGTTGTATTGTGACACTGTGTTGTTTCTGTCACTTGTTTTCTGCTTTTTCAGACACCGGATTTATGTCAAGCCTTTTATCCGCTCAATTTTCCACTGTAGTTTCAAGTTGTGATGTTTTAAGTATAAAGCACTTAGAGAGTGGTGTCGGTGGAAAGCACTTTCATCCCTGTATCATTTGGACCATTTACAGTATGCAGGATCGTGACATTGTTCAGAATATTTTTCATATCTATGAATATACATCTCCATGAAGAATCGGCATATCTCACTATTATCCGACCAATTGTCCATTTCTGTATCCTGCTTGTTTTAAGGATTTCCTCACATATCCATAGAGTCCATTTAGCCCTGTTCATTGAGGGGATTTACAGAAATAATATTGAGCTTGAATACACACACACACACACACACACACACACACACACACACACACACACACACACACACACACACACACACACACACACACACACACACAAACCAAGGTTGGTGTTATTATAACATCTGTCAGCTGAGTTCTGGCATTATCCCCTTCCCCCTTTTATTCCATGTTGGTTGTTGACCTTTCGGTGGAGAATGCCTCGCCTGTTTGAAATGGACCCTATCAGATATAACCCAACCACCTGCTGTAACAGTGTAGAAGTAGATTGATTTGGTCTTTGCGTGGGCGCGGCGTCTGCTTTTTCTCCTCCAACAGGGGAAGTTGGTACCCTGTGGTACTTACAGCCAGCGTCGGCTTTCAAGAAATATGGATCAATAACCTTATTCATGTATTTGGTTTTTATTGACATTTATGTATTTGGTTTCTGGCCCTGGCTTTGTATGCTTATTCCCAGACATGGAGTGAAATGTATTGTCTAACTTAAACCATTATTTGTTTGTATCAGGAAAGTGAATATTACTTCAAGCGTACACACATTTTGAGGCCTGGAGAGACAATGGGGGCATTGTCAGACACGAACTAGAGACCATAATCTCCATAATCTCATAGACAAAGACTGTCTACTTTATGACAAGTGTGTCAATCTGTCTGTGATAAAAATAGTAGCTCTCCCATTTTATATGGATGAATATGAGAACTGGCGTTTGAAGCATGTTCTCACACTAGATTCCCGATTATTATTATAGTTATATTATATTCTTTCATGGCGCTGGGAGAAAACTTAAGTGGAATCAAAGGTAGGATATGGATATCACTCTTCCTTGGTTCCCCTACGGGAAACTAATGTTTTCACTTTCTCTACCCTCTTTTTCACACTCTCTTCAAGGACGCACTATAAACAACCCCTAAAAACACTCAAGCTAGGAAAGGTACCCTGTCAGAGAGAAGGTCATTAGACAGCCTAAAGAAAGAAATAGTTTATTTTTCTAATTTTTATTGTGTTTTATTGTGCTTCAGTGCGTTGTTCAGCGGGGTCTGATTTGAAGAACCAAGAAGCAACATTTTGTGGCTGATATTCCCCATATGAATCTTTTCCCACATTGATCGTTTAATTTACGCATTTTTATTTAAGCATTTAGTTGAGTGTACGACATTGAGATGTGCCAATGTGAAAAAGCATGTGCAGGTGTAGCTGGACTTACCTAACGAAGAAGGAGGTTGCAGCGGAGGGGGCGTTGCTTGTTTGGGTGGACGTGGTGTGGGATGTGGGCGCAGGGCTGGGGCGGTCATCGTAGTTGGGGCCTCCCACGGCCACGTAGTCCCTCTCTGCCTCAGTAGCCAGGACCTGAGTCTGTATTGAGAAAGAGAGAGAGAATCAATTCTCTATCATTGTTTTATACAACACATACTGCACTAGTAATTGCAAAAAAAAATCTAAAATTCATAATCTTTTGCATGATAAAAAAATCTAGACAAGATTAACACCATGTGCTTTCGACTTAACTCAGGGTATATTTGGTTTAGAGAGTGCTGTCTCTGTCGCATGCATGCACACACACACACACAGACACGCACACACACACACACACACACACACAGACACACACACAAACACACAGACACACACACACACACACACCAGTGGCAGCTGGTGCTGTTCAAGATTAGGGAGGACCATTTTTAATGACTATGGCCGTCTATTACAGCATTGTGGATGGCTGCATTCATGTTCCATTCACCCAGCTCAATGGAACATTGATAGGTTTAGGCTATTACATACCCAGCCCGGAATGATACTAGAATTTCCCCATCCCATGAGGTTGCTACGACCTAGCCTACACATTCAAGTTTGTAACGCAGGTGCACAGGAGGAGAGGTAGATTGGAGTTATTCAGGTGATACAGACACATTCAACCGCCTTGTACACTCCTGCTTTGATCTAGCTGATCTGATCACCTGCACACACAGTTCACCTTACTCCACCTCCACATTGGCTCCTGCTAGATTGTAGCACAGGTCTGGATGAGTTGGGATTGATGTACTGACAAGTATATGCAACGCTCTCGTGATCAGAGCTGTTTATCGGGTCCGGACGGGTGCACTCGGGTAAATCAGCTGTAGGCCTTGTGTCATTTACCTGAGACCTGATCATCTCATGCTTTTCACTCGCACTAACCACTACATTATTCTCCCATCAAGTCACAAGGACAGATTGCACTAAGAGAGAATGTTCCCACTTCTCTGCGCTGTGAGAGAATACGTGATGATCCATCATGGTCACCATATTTGGTCTGAGAACCATTCTCAGAAGTTGCTCATTTTACAGTGGAAATACGAATTGAAAAAAAATATTTTAATTAGATTTTATTTCATCAGAATTCAAGGGAGAACCATGCTCCTCTTCCTCAATGAACCAGCCTCCACTGACACACACACACACACACACACACACACACACACACGCACACACACACACACACACATTCACCACAAACAGAGCCTGTTGGAGTCTCAGGTGTGTGGGCCCAGCTGTTGTATCAGTCGCCAAGAGAATGTCCTTGGCATGGTCCAAAGGCCCAGGGGAAAACAAACCATGCAGGCCATTACACAGCAGGAAACCACCGGTAGAACATAGCCGCTGCTTGTCGCTCCATTTGCCACAGCAGAAAGACGGTTGGTGCTCTGCTCCCAGCTGGGTGACGAGGCTATTAGCGAATTAGCTTTGGCCATTAGCTTTGGCTTGATTACCGAGACCCACAGTCCCCATTATGCCTGAGTGCCACAATATGGCGAAATATAAAAAAATAGATTGATTCCTATCAACTACCAACTCGTACCAATCATCTGTGAACAATGAGTCGCGAAGAACAAGTTTTTTAAGCATCAATGGAGCTGCTGAAATGAATTGAGCACAATATCAGATTGACTGACTGTGCTGGACAAACATCAGAGGACGGTTTGATTTCCTTTGATTTCACACATGCCAATTATCTGATACTGTGTCTGAAATGGAGGCTCTCTTCTCTCCTCCGTCCCCACGCGGCCTTGTTCTTTTGTACAAACAATATCCGTCTTTGATGTGCCATCGGCTTTCTGTCAGGGCCTGTTTTGGATGTCACATTTTTCTCTTTCTCTTCCTTTTCTCTTTTCATTTCCTTTTTTTTTTTCCCCCCCGTCCTTCCATTCATCCCTCCAGTTTGTCACGGAAACGGGCCTTTTCGCCCCGGTATCCACTGGTCACGGTGGATTACCGTGGCATCAACTGTGGTAGCAGCAAAGCGTGCCGGCGGTGGCGGGGAGTCCATTATTCAGCTCTTTGGCGGCGGCAGCACGTGCCAGCTAACAGGATTACACAGACATGTTCCGTCCGCCCCTCCACAGCCTCCTCGCCGCCACACAGACAGAGGGAGGACGCAAGCACAAAGCTGCCCTACTGACAGAGCCAAGACGCCCCAACCGATACGCTAACTACAAAGAGATTCAAAAGTAAACGTGCCAACTTGAAGTTGGCGCGTGCAACGACAAGCCAACTCATGCAGAACGGTCAATGGCAAATAGTTGATCCGAAACAAGTTGAGTGGTTGCGATAGTAGAGAGATGGACGGAAACGGGAGAGACAGTGGTCGAGGGACAATTCTTCTTTCTCAGATAATGTTGACGTGTTACCTGTAGAGTAAGCACTTGATAGACTAACTTACTTCTCTTTATCTCCACTGGGACATAAGGCTTCAACTTTTGCTTATTGTGGTTTCCGTAACAGATTTGTTTCCCAGGGCAGCGTTGTTAGTGCTACGCTCAACCCTCAACCTGGAGGGCCAGCATGCTGTCCAGCCCCTCGCCCCTCGAGACCAATCCAGTGTGATCCTATCTTCTTAGCTCAAGAAAATGCGCATTTGCATCAACAAAAATAGACTGCATAGCGTCCGACTGTAATTAATTGAATAAATACTGAATAAATACACAAGCTGTTTGCTGACCTTGGGCAAGTTCTGTTGTTTTTTAGCATAACGAGACTGCCCATCACCCAGGGGTCTAATAGGTCTGTGTAAACATACCTGTACGGTTGCTGAAGCATTGCTAAACCACAACAGCACTAGTTTTGTAATTTGTTTATTCTCCTCGAGTGTTAACCATCTGCCTACGACACACGATAGCAGTCGCTATTTATATAACCCAAACAGGAGTACGCTAGTCTGACAGACAAATGCGACCGGAGGAAATGACACCTCCATCGGTATGGCTTCAAATGTGCCCCTCGTAACATTCTCCAGAGTGCCACTTGCAGAGACTGACACATGTTTTTTTTCTCTCTCTCTCTCTCTCTCTCATTCTATAGCAAGGCAACCGTTGTCAACTGAGATTTGTGGCGTGAGTGTGTTCGAAACCACATACGTGCTAACAGCGATCCACATGCTGAACGTGTTGCTATTTCTGTTTCCGAGCTTCAGTGGAACTCACGGAAATAAGCAGTGATGAGGAATGTTGGAAATCAGACTCAATTCACAATGGCTGTGATCTCCCCAACAGGTTGACGGGAAGATAATGAGCTGCACAGTGAAGCTCTCTCCTTCATGCAGTGGAATAGGTAACCACTATTCTGAGTCACTCAACTTCTGTACAGCATATATTACCCTGAACTCATCTCAGACATCCCATAATTAGATCCTCACACATGCAGAGGGAGGTCGGGAGAGGGAGAGCAGCCTATTATCACTCAGTGGGGGGTGGGTATTGTACAGGCAGACATGTTGGGTTTAAATTGGAGGTCCGTTTTTAATGATGTCATGGTTGGGTTATGGTGGAAGGTGAGGGCAGTGGGTATGAAAAGCCAGGGCAAGAGGTCCACACGCAACTTTATGAATTATGTAACGATAGTCTGGCTTTGGCAGAACGTCCTGTCGACCAACCCTTTCATTCAGTGTTAGTGTTGTAGTTGTAGTCCTCCATAGCAGCCCCCTCCCCTCCCCTCCCCTTCCACTTTCTAATTCTATTCCTCTCTCAGAACTTTTCTCCTCATGGAGGTGAGCCACATCGGCACAGCTGTTCCGCAGCAGACCCAGGCACAGATGGGCGCTTGGCGAGAGCGGGAAGGTGACTCTGGGCAACAGGCACTCATAAACGTTTAGAGAATGTTCATGGAGCGTGATGTCTCATGAGCCCATTGGGATTGAGAAACCCCAGGTCTGTGCCAGGCCTTTCACTAGCCCAGGTCTGTACCAGGCCTTTCAACAGCCCAGGGTGTCAAACCAAACACAGTCCACTGTTGGCCAGTTGTGTGACCTGCAGGTGATTCAAGGCAGAAAGTAAAGTACATTCGGTCGATTAATCCTCTCACAGTTTGTTAGGGCCAATATGAGTCTATTCCATATTTTTTCCTCCATTCTGCACAGTGCAAGAAATCCAACTTGATAGGCTTCAAAAAGTCGTTCATCCTTTCAATTCCTTCCTAGTTCTCAAGACCTGACATAACACCCTTAAAATCTTCAGTGCCTACAATGGATAAAGGAAACTAAAAGTATAAGTAGATTAGATAGAGAAGGATATAAATGCTTAACCTATATTTGTCTATTCATTCTCCTAACAGGTGTATTTGTATTCATTTACAGTATGGCTAATTTATCCAGTTTTGGCCTGACATAATGAGACACTATACAGTTCACACTTCTCAGTCCCTCAGATTCAGTCTTTCAGTCCTCTCATGTGTCCTTGAAGAGAAGAGAAGAGAAGAGAAGAGAAGGCAGCAAAGCAAGAGGTGTGCCTACAACACAAGCCTTCTAGATGGACGTCAGACAGGTTTTTTCACCTCAGGTGAGCCCCAAAAGGTCCCATCTGTCAGCCCAGCATAGAGAGCAGACGGGCTTCTGGCTTTTTCATTTCTCCTTCCTTGCTTCCTCTCGGTTTCTCTCAGATTAAATGACACACAATGCCTGCCTGTTCCTTGGAGGACCCCTTGAGTCACACTTTCATAAGAGTGACGTTCGAAGGTTGCAAATGGCATTGAGGCCTCTGGCTCAGTAAATGAGGAGCCTCTACGGAGCGTTATTGACAAAGAGTGTGGGCATCACTCCTTTTCTATAGTGTCCTTGCCTCCTACCTTTTCCCTGAAGAAATCAAGAGCCCACATTTAATTCCCCAGACAAAGATATGGCCTCCAAAAACCCAACGGCTTCTGCTGTGCTGTGAGAATTTATTTGAAGTGACAGGAAGCGGGAGGTTTGAGAAATTAGCAGCCTACAATACACACACACAGGCAACTTCACACATTCACCTGACACCGGGATAGAGTCATCTATGTATGCACAACTGCTATGTATGCACACTTTACAAAGACAGACAGACACACACACACACACACATCTGCTGTTATACTGTATGTCTATTGAAGGTTCCTAAAGGGACACTCAGTCTTCTGAAGTGTCCACAACCTCAGTTTATTTGGGTAATTGGGATGCTATACACCAGCTCAAGGCCTAATTGCTTTTCGGAAACCAAGGCAAAGAGGAGGGGAAAGAGGGAATCCAGTCCCTTTTCTTTTATGGAAGGCCGATTGGCTGCCTTGAGCTGCACGCGTTCAGTCAAAAGCATTAGCGGGCCAACTCTCACTGGCACTAAGGCACTTGTTGACATTGTAGCGGGGGGATGCCAACAGATAAACAAGAAATAAACACTGAGAACAGATGGCCTGTAAATCTCATCAGTATAGCAAGTGTGCATACCAGATACTTGGGATCATTATAATAAAGTACATTATTATACTTTACATAATTAAAACATGTTTTCAAATAGAGATAAAACTCTGGTATTGGGGTATAAAGCATAAACAATCCAGTGAGATTGTGGAGACAAATTACCTTAATAATCTAACCAGTCACTTATTGTTAATCACTCATTCAAACCCCACGTCTTTGCTGTTCAATCAAAGACAAAATCAGTGAATGTATCTAATAGTGAATCGCCTGAATTAAACTAGTCTGACAAGAGTTTGGATGAGGCCAGAGGTCAGAGGTCAACTCCTGTCCTCACTGACGACTCTGTGTCGATGGAGGGGAGACGATGAGCCAATCAAAGACGTTCCCTGGTCCATCGATACTCTGTGGGTGACCCCTCTTAAATCATCCGTCAAGCCAATGAAATACCTGAAGACTGAGCAGCAGCATGGTCATCCTTTCCTCATCCATAACTTTCCTTCAATCAAGGCAAATTGGTATTAATCCAATTCTAAACCCACAGCCTCATGCTCAGCTTCGCCGCAACACACGCTTAATGCCTTCTCGGACTTCACAAATCTCTCCGGGCAATCAATAACTCCCATTCTCTCTCTAGAATGACCTCAGCTTACATTTGCATATCCAATCATCTTCCCATTGATTTTGGGCCCTTATTACAACCCCATTATAAGCAGTACTGCAAGCCCTAATCTACAGGAGAGCCTCTACTGAAGGGTAAACATAGTTATGCTCTAGATGTGACGGGCCTAAAAGCACCGATCCAGATTCACTTTGAATGGGGCCATGTGGCGGGCAAGAGGTTGTTCCCCGTGTCCCCGAGGTTAATCAGCCATCACCGGCGGTTGGAAGCCGGGCTCGATGGATGGTACTCATGAGGCTGTGAGGTCAGCATGGGCCATCAGTATGATAATCCCCCCCATAGCCCTCCGCATTGAGATGACTTAATGTCCAATCTGTGGGAGGGAAGGTTAAGTGGTGCTTGGAAGGCCGTGATCCAGGTCTTTGGGTATCATGTCTGTTACCGGGCAACCTGCTCAGTAATGAGTTCCGACGCCAGGCACAACGCTCCTTCCTTGGTCGTACTTTATTGTCATAGCTGCAATAGGACCTCATCATACAGTATATCTGCCTCTGTTTACCGAGGACTGACTGTACTGTGTTCCCTTTTATGGGGTCTGTCACAGCCCATTCCTGAGTCCTGAGAGGGACACAGAACAAAAACAAAGGTGTCTCGACAGGGTCTATCCATAGACTAGCTGTGTGTCTATGTTGTCAAAGTGTTTTGCGGAAATAATTGTGAAATAATCAAAGGAAAGAACTGAAAGGATAGAGACATGTAGCCTCTCTGCTCCACTGTTTGTATATTGAGCTGAAACATCATCAGATGGTGACATCTCATTCAGGCAGATGAAGGCCCCTGATGGCAGCGGCCCTGACATGCCACTTAACCAGAGTCACATTAAAGACACCTTAGCCTTCAACTGGGGGTGAGCTTCATGATGATATGATTATGGGGCCACACATAAAACCAACACACAGGAATTAATGAAACCTAATAAATAACTGTTAAATGGAAACCATAAACTAGGCTACTAGTTAAATGTGAGCATTGTCACACTCACCAACCCCTAATGAATGCCCGCCATAAATATTGTTCCCTCTTCAGCAAATGAATGTTCAACTGGATTTAAATCTGGAGATTGACTTTTTGGCCCTGAAAAACTCCCTAGTTCCTATACCAGTATGTTTGGGGTCATTGTCTTGCTGTATGATGAAGCGCTGTCCAATGAGATTGGAAGCATTTTCCCGTATTCAGCAGACAAGATGTTCCTGTACACTTCAGAATTATTCCTGCTGCTGCCGTCAGCAGTTACATCTTCAATGAAGACAAGTGAGACAGTTCCAGTGGCAGCCATACACGCCCAAGTCATAACTCCCCTCCACCATATTTCACAGATGAGATGGTATGCCAGGGATTTTGGGCAGTTCCTTTTTTTCTCCACACTTTACACTTGCCATCATCCAGAATTCTGCAGGCTCTTTTAGGGACTTTTAACTGACCTTCCGATTTCTGTTGTTAAACTAGTGGTTTACACTTTGGTCACAACCCCTGACTGTTTCTGGAGTCAAACTGCTATACAGAAAAAAAAAAGAAACGGTTCTTGAAGTTCAACGTTGCCAGGGTTACAGCAAAATCAAGGTCTTTTCTAAAAACTGAAATCTTTCCATTGTAGCACATGCACTGCAAAAGAAAACCTATATGGCACAACCTGGCAGTGCCAAAAATGTGGATGAGCATAAAATAGGTATATTCAGACACTATTGTTATGAAAAAGGACGACCTTAAAAGTGTCTCTTTAAAAGTAACAACAGTGCTTTCAGACAAAAAGATAAAGATACATGTATATAATTTTTAATATACTAACTCGAACTGACTACAAAATGACAATATAGATAGTTTCAGCCCTGTAAAATAAACATGTCTCCTTTCAATGAACTAAGAATAAGGAACTTACTTACCATGGGAGGCAGATGCTGAAGGGGCCTGGTGCGCGAGACTCTCCACACACCCTCTAGATAGTGCTGGGGGTGCATGGGGATAGGAGTCACCGTGGCCAGGCCCGTTGACCTGGATCCTCCTACATAGCTGCTCTGGATCCCACCCCAACCATGGAGTCCACCCATGGATCGCTCCCCAGCCAGTGGAGAACCGTACAGCCCGGGTGTCTGCTTCGCTGCGGGGTCCTCTATGGACCAGTCATGCTTGCAGGGTAAGGTGACCAAGCCGTGGGCGGCAGGGCGTCGGGGGAACCCGGGGGAGAAGGCTACGGGCTGCATGTCGGGTATGTCTCGGTTGGTGAGGCCCAGGGCTTTGCAGAGGACCAGGCGTCTCAGCTGGTTGAGGGCGGTGCCGCAGACATCGCAGCGGGTCTCGTCCGGGGCATGCCGCCACCCCTTGTTAGGCCACTCCAGACGCTGGAGCTTGTCGAAGAGGAACACGGCATACCCCAGATCCTGTGGGGGATGACAGGATGACATCACGGTCAACTCATAAAGCGTTAAATAGAATGTTCAGTCACTGCTATTGTAGCTGTTGTTGTTTTCACTATTTTTCCTGCTGGTTGAAGGGCTGACGGGTTTCAAACTGGTAAGGAATCTAAAATATCCAGGGGTCATACCAGAAAAACCCATTTCTAGATACTGTACTAATACTATTAGTAGATAATACAAGTACATATCATAATTGTAACCCCCACACGCCAACCCACACACACACACACACACACACACACACACACACACACACACACACAGCTGATACGGTAGTAATAATAACACCAATGGGGCTGCTGTAGTGTAGTCACAAGAAAATGAATCTTCTGCCTCAATGATTGGGTGGGCATCCAAGAGCCTCAATGAACAGGACACTGTTTGCTCGAGGAGAAACAGTTATTTATATGGAAGCTCCTCAAATGAAAAACTGTGCAGACCTAGCATTTAGAGAATACCTGAGGCCTTAGATCAGTTAAAGTCATTCCTCCCTGCAGCAGAAGGGATGAGCCAGAAAGACAGTTTGAGGCACTTGACACAGAACCCTTTGACTAAAATATATTTTGCTCAAAGGTGTCTTTCCTTGATGGGTGATGTACTGTAAGATATCCGAAGGGGTAAATATGAATGTGGGCCAAGAAAGACCTGAAAAATACACTCTTTACCACACGATCTCAGATGAACATCCAACATATTGTTGCAGAATGGGTGTAGTTCAACAGCAGAATGGTAATATCAACTCCACAGGTAGTAGAGGCACATTATGATAAATGCTCAGGCCTGAACTTATCTCAATATGCCTTTTTGAATAAAAAAAATTAAATAAAAAAAACCAAACACAGCTAAACACATATCAGATGCCATTACCATCCATTGAAATGCTGTTAGTAATGTTCTCTCATTATTCCAACACCTGCCCAAGCAGTCCTAGTTCAGGAACATCTCCTCCCAAATGTGACTAAACTTGAGCACACACTGAACCCCTGACAGCTGCCCATACATTAACAATGCACTACGCGCCACTCCGCAGCCCTCGCCTCGTGGTGGACATTGTATAAAAGGTTGATTTAAGGTTGCTAATAAACTCCGATCAGCCCAGCCTGCTGTTCTGTCTCAGTCGAGGATGAAGGGGGCAGGGGTCCGTCCCCCCACCCCCCCGTCCCCCCGTCCCCCCTTGTATTACTGTCACTGAAGTTTATGTTGTGCTGGAGTGAGCCGGAGGTCAGGGGCAGAAAGGGCCCTCCTCAGCACTGTCGCTCTGTGATTGAGTGCTTTTGTCTGGGGCAGGGGAGTAGGGGGGCAGGGGAGCAGAGGGGCAGGGGGGGCAGGGGGGCAGGGGAGCAGAGAGGCTGGGGAGCGGGCTGACAGAGGGGCTGGGGGTGGCTGGGGGGGGGGGGGAGACTGGCTTTACCAGATGCCTGCAATCTGTTCAAGTCTCTACTAACAACCTGTTAGTACCTGACTTTGATACTGGAGAGTAGTTAAGTTTTGTGTCTTATGCTGTAGAGCAGAGGGAACGGTTCTTCTGGCATCGATCTGATCTTAGTCACATGAGATCAAACCAGTGGATAAGTAATCACCCATGGGATGTGGCAATTGAGTTATGACCATGTCTATGCTTAAATTCTTTGTGATATCACTTGCTGTGTCTGTATGCTAAAGCTATGTTTGACTGTTTGACCATTGTTGCTAACCTCCTGTCTTCCTTGACTTTATAATCTATATTTTAACAGCTGCTGAGCTTGTGAAAGTCTGTCACACAGATGTAAGCGTCTCCCGGCGTCTCTCGAAGACCATCCGCTCTCTCTCTTCCCTGGAAACAATACCCACTTGTGCAGTGCAGGCTAGACCACAATACCAATAGAAAGGCATCTCCTTTCTGTACAGAGATTTAAGAGCAGGCTGTCTGTCTGTCGTGACCTTTGCAAGGAGAACAATCAAGGTTGTGAACTCCCTTTGTCAGGTTTCAATGCTCTTCAAAGTCCCCAACGTGGCCGTCCCCGCGTGTGTCTGTGTCGGCCCAGCATGCTGGACAGAGGCACACTTTGGTGGCCAGCCAGGCACGCTTGTGGTGACACTCCCGAACAAGAGGCTTTTCAGGGACATTCCAATGGTTTTACAACCCAATTCCCGCTTACCATTGCATTGGGCTCATGCTCCATTGAAGGAGACAGACTGTGCGTTATTGTCAAGAGGCAATGGTGAAGGCATGACCTGAATTTGGCCTGAAGGCAGCAGATATTGTCTCCAAGTGTCAGTGTTATGTGGAGGCAACGGGAGGTGCATCTGACTTTAACTGACACAAAACAACCCAATGTTACACTGATGAAATCAATTTTACACTAAAACAGTGATCACCCATGTCCATCAAGACCAAAACCATTGGTACCGCAGTCTTTCTATAAAGACAACTGAGACAACTCAACGAGACAACTGGAAAGAACTAAAAAAGGTGTCATGAGGTGACGTCTTCTTGTTTTTTTTGGCTTGTCTAACATCATAGAGTGCTGCCGTTTCCCATTGAAAAGCGCTTGAACTTGGGATTTCATTTAAAGTCATAGTTGCATATGGCAGCCAGCCAACCCAGCCAACAGCACAGTGAAGCAGTGGGCCTTTTACCCACTTTACACAACGGGTATGATGTTAGAACCATGACTGTTTCATATGACAGAAGCTAGAGTTGCATGCTACACCACCAAAAACAGTGGTGGGTGGGGTATGACAGTCTTCGTTCAAGGCCCTAATCTATGCACAGTTTAAGGGAAAATAGTGAATGCAGTGTTCTGTTCTGTTAAGTAGTCAGTCGTTGACAGTGGAGAAAAAGAAAAAAAAGAACCAGATATAGCTAAGATGTATGTAAGATATAGCAGAGGTGAAAAGATAAACACTGGTTTGGAAATAGGCTTTGTAGTTGTATTATACTGTAAGCACATAGGGTGGGAAAGAGAGACGCATTCTAAGAGACAGTAGAAATGTGTTTTTTGTTTCAGATTTACATCCCACTCTCGTGCCCTGATTGATATTCACTCCCTCGCTAAAAACAAACAGGGCTGGAGTATCCTCCTCGGGCTACAACAGGTTGAAATCTACATATACTATACTTTCTCACACCAGTGTATCTCGCCCCAAATGTATGGGACTTCCTGTCACAGCCTGTTGAGTTAAGCTGTAAATTCACTACACAATGCGGCCATGTTTTCTTAAACTCCTAACGCCCACTCATAAAAAATACAGGAGCGCAGCGTTAACAGTTGGGTGCCCAGGGTGTTTAAACAACAGAAAAACAAAGCCTTCTCCCTCCTCCTTCTTGTCCTTGAGAAACTGCTAAAACAGAAGTGCCTATTCTTCTAAATTGGCCCCTGGCTCCAGTAGTCCATTAGAACACAGTGGTCTGGGGTTCACAGCTAGAGTTAGTCTGATCCCCTGACCCTGTCATTAGCCTTATACTTTCCCACAGGTACAAGGAGCTTGACATACGGCCAACAGAAACATGGAATGCCTGAATACCATTGCCTTTATAATCCTATTGGAAATATGAAGCTTGGATATAACCACAAACCCTGGGCCATATCTAGTTTGCTAAACCTTGACATTAGAGTTCCACAATGTCGCATGGGTTAAGAGGTCTGCAATAAATAAGTAGGTTGAAATCGCTCAGTGCGAGAATATATTTGTAAAACAACTAATAGCATGCCCATTGTTCAGCTGACGACAAAAACTATCTATGACCTTTAGCGATTAGGGATGATTGAGCAAAGGCCTATAGATGCATAGTGGTTATAATTGTTAGGGTTAGGGTTAGGGTTAGGGTTAGGGGTTAGGGTTAGGGTTGGGGTTGGGGTTGGGGTTGGGGTTGGGGTTGGGGTTAGGGTTAGGGGTTAGGGTTAGGGTTAGGGGTTAGGGTTAGGGGTTAGGGGTTAGGGTTAGGGTTAGGGGTTAGGGGTTAGGGGTTAGGGTTAGGGTTGGGGTTGGGGTTGGGGTTGGGGTTAGGGTTAGGGTTAGGGTTAGGGTTAAGTGTTCTTAAGTTACAGGTGGTCACACAGAGGGCAGTCACAGTTTATAACCATGCATCTATAGTAGCAGTGGGACAGTGGAGCAGAAAAACAAACCAGTTGGATAAGAGAGTTGTCTAACCCTAACCCTAACCCCTAACCCTAACCCTAACCCTAACCCTAACCCCAACCCCAACCCCAACCCCAACCCTAACCCTAACCCTAACCCTAACACTGTGCTACACATCCAAAATACCCAGACAAGTCTAAGAACACACACAACTGCAATCATACATTCATTGCTCTACTTCATTTACATTATTTTAAAGTCCCTCATCCAGTAGCTAAAGATGTAAGCCATAGTTGCTCATTGTATGCATGAAGGTCAACAGATGATGTAAGCTGTATGCCCTATTTGACTAATTTCTGTCTAAAAAACTAAACTGCTTATAACATAGCATAACAAGTATAGGATGATCAGATGCAAAAGCAGGATGTTATTTGACAGGTAACACCTTGAGGTTTTGTGTGGATATGCTCAGATCATAGTTCAGAATAACTTACTACACATGACAAGGAGATAAGTAAACAATAATCAAATTAATAATCCAATCAAAGCAGAATTTGGGCCAAATGATGGGCCCGTCCAGACAACTACTGTATATTGTTCCACCTGTTCAGTGAGGCAACTTTTTGAAAATATCTATTTATAGTATAATTTCTGAAATAGTCCACAGTTGTCATTAGGCCTACACCAATCATCACTTTTGACTGGATTCCAAAATAAATGTTACGGGACAAGCAAGCAATCAGTCTAAGCAGCAGGAATGTTGTCAAAAGCAATGCGTAAAAGTGGTGAATTATACTGTTGCTGGTAACGCACCAACACACCTTGATGATACATGCATGCGTTTGAACAAGGAAACTTTTAACAAGCAAAAGCAAGCTAACTTTAGTCTTGCAGTTAATACAGAGAGGCAATTTTACCTGAAATTCTCAGGAGCACAGGGTCTTATCGGAGATCTCCGTCTGTGTTGTTTATTCTTTTACGCATCCAAGTATTCCTCTCCAAGAACTCCCCTCAGTTCCATCCCCGGGCGCGACACTATCAGTAGCGAAGTGCCCCACAAAACTAAACAACAGAGGCGAACGCAGAGGTCCCTCCACGTACTCTCCAGATCTCTCCAGCGATATAAATCACATAGCGTCTTTCATTGACAGTTGGGCGTCGCAACAGCGGTCATGGTATTCCAACCGGTAATTCTCCCGAGTAGCCTGCAACCTTTACGCTGGCCAATATGTTGCCCTGGTCACGTGTCTTTCACAACATTATAGTACCTGTTTGCTTCATGCCCATCCTTCGAGCTGATAGCGTGAGTGGCTCTGTAATGAAGGAGTCACTGTCCGCCCAGTTTAATGGATGGATAACGTAATTACCTAACCTCGCTTCCTGTGATGGATGGGCCTAATTTAATGTTTTAGGTTTTAAGTTTGTTTGGACTTTTTTTGGACTGTGACGATGTCAGTCTACCTGTCCTACAATATAATTGCATTTGCTACATCTGTAAAAGTGGGAGAATATAAATATGATATGGGATTTATTTTTATTTTGTTGCTATTTCTATGGTTCCTCCGCCATAGCCTGTCACCTTAGTCCACCATGTCTGAGGCCCACGAACAGATGACAGCTGGGTGCTAGTTGGGTACTCAACTGCAACACTCATGTTCATTAATATTGAGGGACTAGCCACTAACCACTCAAAGCATACTGTGGCACAGTGAAGTGATGACAGAGTCTGATCCTCCGTTGTAGGAGACCTCAGGAGGATGGGGACAGGGATGGTTGGAGCTCATTACGGCTGACTCCAGATAGGCGAGCTACAGTAAGAAACTGACGGTGATGGTTGTGATGGTTGTGATGGAAGAGGGAAGAGGGGCTTGAAGATTAACTAGGTCTAATCCAGGAGCTGTCTCCCCTGATGTTGACAGCAACGGGTTACCCCCGTATGAACGTTCAATATGACACGTACATAATGCATAATACAGATCACATGTTACATGCATGTAACATGTGTGTGCTAAATGAATGAAGAGATGAAGCTCTTTGTGTCAGAAACGCGAGTGCGTCAGAGACGCGTACGGTCACGTTGAAATGTGACATTTTGTGTGAGGTATTGTAGCTTTCAGCGGGGGTGTAGTTTCCTCGGCCGACTGCACCATCCACCACTTCAAATAGGGATGTCCCATTTGGGGGAGTTTGCGGCGGTGCTGACATAGGATTGTAGGATTGCTACAGTTTTTCCACATCCTAGTATCCTTGTACACCCTTTAGCCAAGGGTTACAGGATAAAGGTGAATTCTAGAATGTTAACGCACTCCCAACCAACCACCGGTCACAAAACACAGAAGAACCACATGTATATTCATGTAGCCTGCCAGCTTCTAATTAAAAAGCCTCTCACAGAAGTCTCTGGACGTTTTCCAAATGATCTGCGGGAGTGTACCGAAACCTCAGAAATCACTTGTTATGCAGACCGGGGTGCTTTCAGTGTGGCGTTGTTATCGACGCCACAGGTACACTCCGAGGGGTTAGCGAGAAAAGTGTGTACAAGACAATAAACAGCCAGCCCCCTATTTAAGGGGGAGTGTGTGTGTGTATGTGTGTGTGTGTGTGTGTGTGTGTGTGTGTGTGTGTGTGTGTGTGTGTGTGTGTGTGTGTGTGTGACTGTGTGTGTGTGTATGACTGTGTGTGTGTGTGTGTGTGTGTGTGTGTGTGTGGGAGAGAGTAAATGAGTGAGTGGGGGGGGGGGCTGCTTTGCCAGAAGGGTCCTTCAAAGGTGTCACTCAAGCTCCAGCTCTCCTCTACGAGTGTGACAGCGACTCTCGCGGCACGCCTACGGTCGGTGGCAGCCATCAAAGCAAATGTCAAGTGTCTCACCTAATTTCTCATGATTTGACAGTATTGTCCAAGACTGCCTTACAGCATTAAAAAGTGAAAGCACAGTCACCATGAAGGTAGGTGACGTTGGACATACTGCACTTAAAACACTCCAGCTATACACTTGCACTGACCAATCCCAAACTTCCAAGATGCTCAGCTTCGATGATAACCATTCCTCCCGTGGTTTGAGAAGAAACCTGTTCTAATTGAACTAATCGAACTGAAACCTATTCTATTCTGAAACCTATTCTAATTTCGCGTTTCTGACACAAAGTCTCTAAATGATTACGTTCTGGGGGATCGTTTCTGCAGACCAGGAAATACGATCTGGGGGATTGTAATACCAGCGTTTGACCACCTGTTTTGACGTAAGATACGTTGCATACGAGTTACGTGAATGCGCTTTTCCGGCTTGCGTTTCGGGTGGCAGGATTAGGCCTTAACTTCAACTGGTTACGGTTAGGCTAAGTTGTTAGTGGAAGGAATTAGCAAATATTAGCAACAGCAACAACAATTAGCACCAAAAAAAAATAGAAACGTGGAAAAAAAAGTCGAGTGGTTTCTGCCTCTGCCACCCTGCCACCTCCTTATGCGACGTTGTGACTTCCGTATTTAGCTGCCAGTACAATACAATACAGATCATATTCTTTGGTCTGCAGAAACAATCCCCCAGGACGTAATCATTTGGAGACTGGGTTGTCTAATTGAACTGAACGAGTGAGAGGCATAGCCTGTATGCTGTCAAACATGCCTGTGCTTCGCGGCAGAGCCTGGGACAGCTGTCTGAAAGCCCCCAGGGGTGGAGAAGGCTCCAGATGTGTCGAGTAGAAAGTGAACTCCCTAAGCAGACAGACCCCTTACTCTGGGAGAGTGAGAGTTGGCTTCACCTCGAGACAGGATCAAGTGAGGTTTGTCCGTCCTTTTTCCCCTGCCATGAACATTTTGAGAGATTTTACAACATTTTTAAGGAAGTAGGTTAGACTTGAGACTTAACAGGGCATACCCAATCCCCGCCTGCTGAGAATTTGCCCACAATCGCTGCTCCCCTGTGAATGATTTTATACATGGATTTGCATGTATCCAGGGCGAGGACAAAGACATACGGGGAGGCAGCTTTTAGTGTGTAGGGTCCTCGCCTCTGGAATAACCTACCTCATGAGCTTAGGGTGTCACAATCCATAAACACGTTTAAAAGAAACCTCGAGACACACTTTTTTAGCTTAGCTTTCTCTTAATCCATTTGCACTTTCTATTTTTGTTTTCTTTTTATTTCCCATTATTTACTCTTAATCCATTCTTATTTCTATTTCTATCGTATGTATTTATGTATTCTATACGTATGGATTTATGTATGTATGCTTGTATGTTCTGTACTTATGTATTTTCAATTTTACTGTTAAGCATCTTATATTGCAATTTTGTATGAAAGGCGCTATATAAATAAAGCTTGATTGATTGATTGATTAATATTCTTCTTTTAAAACTGTACATTGGGGCTTAATTCCAAATGTCCCTTCATACGCAAGGCTGTGGATCAGACTGTCCAGATGAAAAGATGCAAAGGAAGTCTGAGCTAATTGAATCTCCTTCTTCCTTTTACAGGAAACAGGACATATCCACTAATAGCCAATTCCACTATTCCACTAATAAAGTTAACAGACATTGAGGTCTATCTTTCTAAAAACCCCTAATTGATATTTTTCTATGTATTTTTCAGCATTATTGATGGAAGGATGTCTTGCACTTTGGGTCCAATTTCAAAGGAAATTAAACTAATATAGTTGTGAAATGGACTTTGCTCTTTCACTGGTCTGTACGGAGTCTCAGTTTTAGCCAACCCAGCCTACAAGAACTATACGATTAGCCCAATCAAACGCTATGGACCAAAATACACATCTTCAGTGAATCTCAACAAAGTAGAACTGTGAATCAAATACATTCCCCTTTGTCCTGGCTGCTATGTCAGAGCATAGCAAATTAACCTGCATGGTAAATTATGTTGCTGAAATATGATTTATTTAGGTATGTTGCATAAGCATTCACACAACTCTTCAACCTGCATTAGCGCACCGCGATGACTTGGACGTGACCTTAATGCTGGTTACACTGTACCTCTGAGTCACACTACTTGGCATTGACTCACATAAGAATACCATCATTCATGAACGACCACTCTCTGTGTTTATTCTGAGAATCCTCTTGTCATCGAACTTCCATGGAGGTTGCTGCTTCACCCAGGCTTACCTCATGCCTGGAGCTGGGTGTAGAAGCTCCATGGAGGTTGCTGCTTCACCCAGGCTTACCTCATGCCTGGAGCTGGGTGTAGAAGCTCCATGTGTGGGCGTTCTACTACTCTGGGGCCCCCTGGGGTTCCAGCCCCTCTCACTGTCTGTGTGCAGCACCTGCCAGGGTGATAGTTTATAAACCTTCTGATGTCATCGCCAGGATGGGCAACACATCTGAGACAAGACTGGAGGATACACAGTATACACACACGCACATGCACGCAGGTATGTGCACACACACACACACACACACACGCACGCACGCATGCACACACACACACACACACACACACACACACACACACACACACACACACGCACACACACACCATGGCTCTATTCAGAAGCAGAGAGTAAGATAGTGCTCTCTGATTCATTTGTATCAATGTTTGAGTGTTCAAACTGTGCATGAATACGATTTCAACAGTAAATGTAGAAAACAGACTGTTTCCAGCTAGAGCATATACAGTAGTAGGTGCATCAAGGACAGCTTTACCCATGTGGTTCCTACAGCACTAAATTTGATATGTGACCCATTCATCAAAGATGACATTGTAATAAGGTAATTCAGTTGGCTCGCTAAAAATATACAAAAGTAGGACATCGGCGTTTTGACTGAGCAAGAAACTTGTAACTTGTAATTGTAAACTTCTGTAGCTCATGGAATCCATCTCTTTTGACCCTATCACTCACAAGTTTCAGTCCGTAGTTAGTGAGTCTAACGACGAATTAGTCAACACAGCGTGGGTCACAGAAATCCCAGCAAACAGCAGGAAAAGGATACGGAGGATGATGACGGTAATAATAGCGGCGTAATTGACGATAAGACGAGCAGGGAGAATTCTAATGGCGCGACTTAATAGAGCAATTACAACTCATTACCATCACGTCCTGCCTGATATCCCTTCCCATTAGAAAGCAGTGACGAAAGGTTTTTGATGAGACGCAATTACATTACACGTTCATATCGCCCCGTGTTTATGACTGTCTGTTTATGACGATCGTAATCAATGTCCTCTAAACACAATTACACCTTCATGCCGACGCCATTGAGATACAGCGCAGAGGTGGATCATCTGACTGGGAATTGGACCACTGAAGAGAATTGGAAATGATAGGTGTATTTGTCTTGCTTCTAATATGTTTTTAGTGTACTCTTGCCACAGTTTTCCTGTGTACTTCAGCTGTTGCCATCGTCAAGGCACTGACCTTCATCGATTGGCACATACTCAAAGCACTAATCTCAGTGTATTAACAAACGTGCCCCTTTGCCCCAAAGACTTTCTCTCTCTGCAGGTTCATTAGCATCGTTGCTATATGATTCCTTTCTCAAAGCTAATGATAGTCATAATGGTGTACAGTGACTCACAACGCAAGATATGATATAATCAATTCACAAATTAAACCCCCATCCCTACGCCACCCCTCCCACTCTCTCTCTCTCTCTGCTGCCCTTCCACATCTCTGTGATTGACAGACGATTCATTCGCATGCAGCTCGTGTGGAAGCAAGAGAGCGGACAAACAGTGTTGAGTGTCGTGATTAGCACATCAGGCATGCCTGACAGGGAGAGACGCATGCTGAACCATCGGATGTGCCCACAGTGATTTTCCTTGTTAATAGCCAGCTTAGATATACAAAACATCGATGACCCGGACACATTTGTAATTCAAACCGAACGTTCTATTGAAGCAGTGAATTATCTTGACTCAGAGAGAGAGAGAGAGAGAGAGACATCTATTTTCGTATTTAAACTTGAATGCTGTCTGTAACATAGATCTTTGTAATTGTTACATTTGTCTAGTGATGTGTAGGTACACTTCTGATAGGGCGTAGCACAAAACTCCTCAATTGAGGTGAAAGGTTGAGGTGCTTAGTCTGTCAAACATAGTCACAAACACCACTCAGCGAATCTGTCTGTCTGTTACAAGAGTGACAAAGCCTCTCAGCCTCGTAGACATAAAAAGAGGACTGGGAAGCCACTAGTACACTTTACATTCAAATGAGATGGAGCGACACAGTCAAAGCTTTTAGCAGATGCAGGACGGGTTCATCTCCCCCAAAAAGGTGCCCTGTGCAACAAGCAGAGAGAAAAGCCACTAATTGAGGTTGAATACATTTGAGAGATGAAAAACGAAACGAGCGAAAGCCAGGTTTCAGTCCTTCTTCAACATGAATGGTTAATTGTGATTAATGCGATCATTTCACTCGAAGCAAGTTTGCCACACAGTTTTTTTACACTACCTAATACACTTCAAAGAATCATTTAGCATTAAAAAAAAGAAAAAAAAGCCTACTTATCGGGGACGGAAATTACTACGCTGATTAATGCAACCTCGTTTTATGAAATAACTCAAGTGAAAAATTAAATTTTCCAGGCTGAGCAAAAATAATCTCCTCCCAAGCAGATGTATGCTTTTCTTACACTGCCATGTTTGTAAGAATATATCTACAAGGCCTAAGGGCACAATTACAATGTAGGTTAGTACTTCATTTAAAAGTACAGATAGTCTTCTCAGGAGGAGAAAGTACATTAGAGCAGCCACAGAGGTCCCAATCCAGCAGGAGTGGAGAAAACAACAATGTATTATTCATACTGTAGAATGACAGGAGCTAGGCAGAAATGCAAATGCTGATATCCAAATATGTATCGTAAGTATTGTTTTTTAAGCACAATAGGTCAAGAGCTACTCAGTTAGTGTTTTAATGTATTCGCTCCACAGTGCTGTTGGCAGTCTTATTTCATGGGGAGATATGAGACTTGTTTCTGGCCTTGCACCTTGAGATGCCAATCCTCCACCTGGCCACCGACCCTCTGATAACCCTTGAGATGCCACAAACTCATTTAGATGGATCATTTCTGAGCCCCTTTTAGGATGCGAGTACATGCTCCAAATTATTGGTCAGGTCATACGTCAAAGGATAACCACTGATGTCACCTCACCCTATCCCCAGTGTGGACAGAAGGCCGCAAGGATGACTAACTGTACTCAGAAAGGACTGAGATTAAATAGATTCCATTGCCATTATTGCTATCATACTATGACGGCTTTGCTGTGTGCTTTCGTTTTGCCGTAATAATGTGTTATACATACCAAAGTGTTAATGATGAGTTGATAAAACGAGGCATCTGCGTAGCGTCCGTAGCATAAACTTGGTCAGGTTTAGTTTCTTCATTTGCCCCAATCAATAATGGCTCCTATCCTTCCACTGATCCCAAAACTGACTACTTCTTGCCTGGCACTAGAAGCCACAGCAGTAGCAGTGTGTCATCCTAGCCAACTCCTGATAGATTTTTCTTTCCTCTCAGGAAAACCACTCTCACAGCCTCTAGATAAATACTCGCATGCACTACTACTCTGACACTGCACAGGCAATCAGCACCATGCCCAAGGTCATTTCAAGACTCCTGTCCTGTCCTCTTTGATGAAGACGTGGTATTCACAAGAGCTCAAGCTTTGCATCATCCCAGAAGACAAGGCAGTGAAAGTCCCTTCTTACTCCTCAATATTAATGACTCACACTCACAGACATTAGAGTGCTCAAAGATGCTTCAACTCAGTGTTTACTTCCTGAAATACCTTAGATTCTTATGGTTGTTGTCAAACCGGTGATTTTCTTTTGTCTGCGTAGTCCATTTATCCAATTCTAACTCTTTCAAGTTGACTGTAGTTTATATGAGGGCTGTTTTCATGAAGTACTGTATGACAGGCTGTATTCTACCCTGAAATGGCGAGTGCTGAACCTTCAAACAGTAGCGTAAGGATCCATATGGTAGTGTAACAACAGCAGCATGTGACCAAGTACGTTATGGTTTGTTAGTAGAATCAGTCACATGAGAGTCCAGAGCACGGGGCCCTTGAGGACACCCTATCTGCTTAACCATGAACGTCTCAGGCAGGCAGACGGCCACCACAAACAACATCAAACACCACAGGCTTCAAACACACACACACCAGCTAATGCCTCATCGGTATTCAAGGAATGGTTCCTCCTCAGGCGAAAGCCACCGCGGTGTATTTGCGAGCGATGCATTGTTTGTAATTTTTTCCAGCCGGTTTGTGTTTCCGCTGATAATTACTGGCGTTTGTAATTAACTCGTCACGCATTATTCTCCCTCAGTCTTTCAAATTGAAAACATTAGCTCGGGTTAATGCAAACACACCCCCGCTCATTGTCGCAAACCCCGCCCGCTGTAGCCTCTTACGCCCGCTGCCACACAATCCACTGCATATGTTTTTTTACCCCAGAGTGCCGTGCCAACAAAGCCAAGCTTTTTTCAACCCATTTGTATGAATGTGTATGAGTGTTAACACAAATTGATGCACCCCCCTCCGGGGGTCAAAACCTGATCAACAACAGGGGGTGAAAAACAGAACAGAATAACACAACGGTCAGGAAAAAGAACATCCAACCCAAGGTTATCAGATAAAGCCTCGTGGAAAAACCAATCAACCAAACCCCAGTTGACAGGGCCTTCCCCTCCGACATGGATTATCAAAATAAATACTGTTGGTGAGTGGTGGAGAACGGTCACGGGGCAGCGCATGTTCCACTTCAAACCGCTTGCCTCTTTTTTGGTACTGGAAGGTAGAATCGAGAAGAGAAAAAAAAAGCTGAGTTGAAGTGTTCCATGTCAGAGGGATGTAATTATGAAAATACGGCTGAGGTGTCCCCCCCAGTAGGACCCAGCATGTATGGACTTGTTTTCCAGCCAGAAAGGTCACAGCAGAACACACAGGACCTCGAGCCAACACACATCAAACCACAAACCACTTTCCTATCCTCCCTTTTGCCCCCTCTGGTTTCCTGTTTTGACAGGAAGCGGGCCATGACAGTACCTCCTCGAAGCACAACAATGAGTGCTGGTGCTGGTCAGGACATGTCCTCCCCAAGATTTTGACATCCTCACACCAGTGAACTTGCTTCTAACCCCATACTACCTCTCTACTACCTCTAACCCCATACTACCTCTCTACTACCTCTAACCCCATACTACCTCTCTACTACCTCTAACCCCATACTACCTCTCTACTACCTCTAACCCCATACTACCTCTCTACTACCTCTAACCCCACACTACCTCTCTACTACCTCTAACCCCACACTACCTCTCTACTACCTCTAACCCCATACTACCTCTCTACTACCTCTAACCCCATACTACCTCTCTACTACCTCTAACCCCATACTACCTCTCTACTACCTCTAACCCCACACTACCTCTCTACTACCTCTAACCCCATACTACCTCTCAACTACCTCTAACCCCACACTACCTCTCTACTACCTCTAACCCCATACTACCTCTCTACCTCTCTACTACCTCTAACCCCACACTACCTCTCTACCTCTAACCCCATACTACCTCTCTACTACCTCTAACCCCATACTACCTCTCAACTACCTCTAACCCCATACTACCTCTCTACTACCTCTAACCCCATACTACCTCTCTACTACCTCTAACCCCATACTACCTCTCTACTACCTCTAACCCCATACTACCTCTCTACTACCTCTAACCCCATACTACCTCTCTACTACCTCTAACCCCATACTACCTCTCAACTACCTCTAACCCCATACTACCTCTCTACTACCTCTAACCCCATACTACCTCTCTACTACCTCTAACCCCATACTACCTCTCTACTACCTCTAACCCCATACTACCTCTCTACTACCTCTAACCCCATACTACCTCTCTACTACCTCTAACCCCATACTACCTCTCTACCTCTAACCCCATACTACCTCTCTACTACCTCTAACTCCACACTACCTCTCTACCTCTCTACTACCTCTAACTCCACACTACCTCTCTACCTCTAACCCCATACTACCTCTCTACTACCTCTAACCCCATACTACCTCTCTACCTCTCTACTACCTCTAACCCCATACTACCTCTCAACCGATCGCCCAGCCAGTGGCGTAACAGCGGTTGTTGGCCTCAGAGCTACGGGGGCCTCGTCTTGCTAACTCCCTGGCACACACCCACTGGTGTAGCAGATGCCCCCCGCAGCCCCACCTTAGGGCCCCCACCCAGTCCCAGACCCCCTATTTGACCTACAACAAACATGTTAACAGAATAGGTTAATTAATTAGTGTCTTGTGAAGGTCCCAGAGAGCCAATAGAACAGCCTTAGGATTTCCTGCCACATAAAACTCCTTGTATTCAACTGACTCTGATTGTAAAAGAGCTTGTGGTGTCAAAGCTCTCAGCCAACTTAAGGATACGGAGCCGAAATAGAGGCTTTTGAGGAGAGACCATGTTTACCTAAATAAACATATGTTTGATGAAGCAATGAAAAACAAAAGAAGAGCAGGCCATGACCAGAAAAGTGTGTTGGGTGTAGTTTGTGGAGCAATAGGGGAAATATATGCACTTGTTGTGTAGTGGCTACTTTCTTGTTTAAAGTTGAGCAGGAGAGGACTTGAGAGAAAGTACTTGTTTCGTTTGAATTTAGGCTACATACATACATACATACATGTACATCGGAATTATACCCTGCTAATTTTAGGAATAATTTCAGACATATGCTACTGCACTGAAGTTAAAAACTATTTGAGTTTATTTCATGTACACCTACAGCTAATTTCGAACCACCTTCCTTCAAGGAAGAGTGCACAGATACTGGATCATTTCCCTTCAGAACCGTCCAGAACTTTGAAGAAACCTTTAGCTGTCTGTCACTGAAGTTCTGTTTGAATCCCAAAACTGCGGCATCTAAGAAATGTGTTAAACAAATCAGAACTTAAGTGAAAAATATTCTCTTATCTCCTCAAAACAGCTGCCACTGTTTCACCCCCCCCCCCCTCTGAGGCATCAGTGATGACATCCAAATCTGAACACGGAACAGCCAGACAGCCTGTAGCAGTGTGTATGGATGAGCTGCTGAAAGTGGTAAAAGGTGTCATCGACGTATTGGGAGTTTCAAGTTTGTGTGAGCTATTTTTTTTTACGGGGGTCTGGGTGTCCTCCCCTACAAAAATAAATACATTTCAAAACGCATTTCATGCAATTCTACACATTTTGACGGGACAAAAATAAATGTGGGGCCGGTTTACAATTATAATCCATAATGTGAAACAGGACAAAATTGTGTCTATTGGAAATTTTTTATGCAATAGGCATTGACTCCACTCTATATTTTGAT
This sequence comes from Argentina silus, assembly GCF_951799395.1. Classification (NCBI taxonomy): domain Eukaryota; kingdom Metazoa; phylum Chordata; class Actinopteri; order Argentiniformes; family Argentinidae; genus Argentina; species Argentina silus. The sequence goes on from NC_139671.1 coordinate 4,015,257, forward strand.
AGACATGATCCAATATACCAGTGAGGAAATAACAGGAACATGACTTGCTGGATTGTTGAAAGCACATGATGTATCAACAGTCACACTGTTTCCAAGCGTGAGGTTGTACTGTCCACACATACAACTGGTTGCTTTTCTCCATTGTCAATTTAAACAGTTAAGGACTTTAAACAGTCCTAAAATGATGGGATTCCGTTCCACTCGGTGTGATTGTTCGAATGGGTGTTGTAAAAGACTGAGAGGGTTTAAGTACCTCCACCACAGAGGGGGCTTCTATTAGCCCCTAACACCAGCAACTGCATGGTGTGAAACTTTAGCATCTCTGTAATAAAACAACCCCATGGGTCCTCTACTGGACGGTAAGTGATACAGTGGGGTCTTTAAACACTCCAGTGGACGGTGTGCTAAAAACGGAATGAGAGGAAATCGATAATCAGGGCGTGACCCCATCTTCTCACGGCACACATTCTTAAAGCAGTGAGGACAGAGAGGGAACCGGATAGGGCATGTTACACCAAGTCAAATAAATATAAACTAAATATAAAATAAACTATATATATATATATATATATATATATATATATATATATATAAACTTGGAAAAAAGGGCTAAACAATTCAATTTATATAAAACTTAAACGTATGTATTGACATATCATTTCTTCAGTACACTGCAATACACACTCTCTCTCTCTCGCTCTTTTTCTAATTTCTGCATACAAATTCGACAAAGGACCCATCAACACCTGTTTAAGATGCAACAGAATGTACGCGTCAGTACTCCTGTCCTCATTTCACCTTTGTCCGCCCCTGTGCACAAACCATTTTGCTCGATGTCCCCATTAAAGATAGCGAGCAAAGGCAGATCGAAAGGCCCATTCTAGTGACGAGACAGAGGGAGGAGGATGAAGGAGGGATGAGGGAGGGATGGGGGGGGCAGAAGGGGTGATGATGGAGTTTTGGGCTCTGTGACAGTCCGGAATTAAGACCATGAAAACGGCGGCATTGATCTGCCTCATGGCTCACTTAGCCTGTCAGTCAACGCTGTTACCCAGGCGCCGGTTCCACGGGCTTATCTGTTCTCTGCTCATTCGCTGTCCCCCCCCCCCCCACCCCACCCCCCCACCCACCCCACCCCACCCCCCCACCCTCGTCCCTTCCTACCCCCCTTCCACACCCCACCCCTTGGCTCCGTCAGCCACATCTAGACACCCCCCCTCCCAACCCCACACACACATCCAAGGCCGAGGTTAATGACAGGCTCTGATGGCAGCAATTACAGATGTCTCTACCTCTCCCTCTTTCTCCTCTCACTCTCTCTTTCCAGGCTGTCGCCATGGCGCCTGACTTGCTCTTTCTTCAGGCACTCTGGCTCCACTCTTGTCATCACACTCGTGCCCCAACCCCAACCCCCGAAAAACACTTACAGAGAGTGGAGTAAGTAATAACCCCCCTTACTCATATACTGCCTAATCATCTCCCCCTCTATTTTTGCCCCCAACTCTCTCTCTCTATCTGTCTCTCTCTCTCTCTCTCTCTCTCTCTCTATCTGTCTCTCTCTCTCTCTCTATCTGTCTCTCTCTCTCTCTATCTGTCTCTCTCTCTCTCTCTCTCTCTTTCTCTTTCTTATTTCTCTTTGTCTTCCTCTTCCTTCTATGTTTTTCAGGGTACGATGTGGTTATCTAAACTTACACTTCTCTCCTCTCTCTTTCAGCAAGCAGCCTGTCTGATGTGTGTGTGTGTGTGTGTGTGTGTGTGTGGGGGGGGGGGGGGGGGGGGGGGGGGGTTACATACAGTGTGTGAGCACTCTACACACTTACCAGCCATTGTCTATTACAAAAGTGCCCATACTTGGAGATAATGTATGGAAATGTGCCAATGATTTAAGTCTTACACTGGATGCAGCAAAAAAGGCAGGGTCTACATGTACAGCATAGAAATATCATGATTTTCACTTTTAAATGTAATCTACAGTAAATGACACATTAATTCATTTCTATGTAGAGAACTTACAGTTAAAATAAAAAATGATGTACTTTCTAAATGGTGAACCCAATCTGAAGGAAAAAACCATTGAATTAAAGGTGAGAATCTCTACTTTGACCCCATAGTAATTGTTTGATTTCAAATCCAAACTGTATAGAAGTTTCCAGTTCCACAAAACTTCATCTGA
>NC_139671.1:4022429-4129929 GCF_951799395.1 Argentina silus
AAGAAAAGGTAAATTACTCAACAGTCTGGTCGAGCCAAAACCAGAAAGTCAAAAGACACACATGACTGAGTCCACCCTCAAATTGAGGCAGAGTTAATTGCAAGAATGGACAATAGCACCTCTTGTGGCACTAGGAGTCAAAACAAAGAGTTTGTACTTTTATAAAGAATTTGTACAGAATACATTCTGCTGCTGCCGTCAGCAGTTACATCATCAATTAAGACACGTTAGCCAGTTCTAGTAGCAGCTATACATGCCCTAACATTAACAACCCCGCCACCATGTTCCACAGATGAGGTGATATGCTGTAAATCTTGGGCATCCTTTTTTCTCCAAACTTTCCACTTGCAATCACTCTGGTCCACGATAACATTCATCTTATCTGTCCACAAGACTTTTTCCAGACCTCTGTAGGCTTTTTAGCAAACTGTAAGTAACCACCCTTTTTGAGGATCACTAGTGGTTTGCACCTTGCAGTGAAGTGTGTAGTTCGGCTGGTGACGTATTCTGCTGATGGTAGACTCTGACACATTCACACCTACCTCCATTCGCACTCCATTGCTTGAAACTAACCACCTCGGAAAGAGTACTGCTCTGAGAAAATTCACTACTCAGAACAACCACACCTAGGAAGAGAGCAAACCTACAGCAGTTAGCAGCCACAAGAGAAGGAGGAAAACAGGGGAAACTTCCATTGGGTTTTGTTGGTGTGACCTTTCTTGTACTACAATGCGTGAGGTAAGGTATTGGGCAGCAATTAGGTTGGGATACAGTCTCCCAACTTCTCTCTCTGGTGGAATCCTGCGCTGCGTATACTCTGGGGTTTGGAGAGATGTGAGGAGGTCTCTGGATGTTTTAGTTCTAATGAGAGTATCTGTGCTCCTTCCAGCCTTTCATTACAGAGTAGCCTGCTATCCTGACAGGAATTTGAGGCATCCAAACAACGCACGCACACACGCACACGCACACGCACACGCACACGCACACGCACACACACACACACACACACAGACACAGACACAGACACACACACACACACACACACACACACACACACACACACACACACACACACACACACACACACTTTAGCCAGTCAGTTTAGAAGTGTAATCAACTGTTCTTAAGTTCTGTGTGAAAAATTATTAAAATAAATGTTCACGGTCCCCCACTGCAACAGTAGGCTTTATATCTGTAGCAGAACCCCCCCCCCACACACACACACACACGCACACACACACACAGCCACACACCCAGCCACACACACAAACACACACACAAAACTCTCTGAGTCTCTGAGAGAGTCGGAGTGAAAACACCGGGGGGATACTGAGGCCTGTCTCACACCTGTCTGAGAGTTGTTCTTACGGTGGTCTCACTGGTACGGTATGTCTCCAACCGCGCCCAATCACTGATCTTCATCTTTACTGCTTTATCTCCTGTTGTCATCAGGGTGAGACTGGGGAAGTTCCCAAAAGGCACCTTGCACAGTATCCCGCACGCACGCACGCACGCACGCTGGGTCTCTTGAACAAACAGTCATCTGGGTCTCTTGAACAAACAGTCATCTGGGTCTCTTGAACAAACAGTCATCTGGGTCTCTACTCACTTCCTCACCTCGCCGGAGGGAAACTGATCTGGCTGACTTGCAGCACTCTGACCCATGTCAACATTGTGATGGGGTTCAGCACCTCTGAGTTCCACCTCCTGACTCTCCCTGGAAACCAACTGAACTTCAGCCTGGCTTGAAGTGGGTTTGATGAAATGGTAAATGATTTGGTCACTGGTTATAACCCTCCAACCTTTCTATTTCGTATGTGAGAATTGTGGTCTAGTCATACAATGAAGACTTGCCAACACTGATGAACTTTGTGTGCAGAAAGCTTAAAGAAGGGGGTAAAACCTTTTCAAAAGCAGTCCGTAGGCACAAGGTGGTGATATAACTTACTTGATTCATGCTATTTGTTTTGCTCAATAAAACATTTGGAACAGTCGGGAACAGAGGCTGTGCTTTGTGACAAAAATGCTCTATGACTTTCCCATACAAAAAGTCTAGAGCGCTTTCATGCCTCCCAATGTCCCAATTTTTTGGGGGGATTCACAATTTATGGATGACACGGAGAAATTGGAATGTCGAGTAATGACAGCCATCTTTGACATCTAACCGAGGCCTCCTCTCTTTTGCAAAAGACGAAGCATCTTGGTGAGACAGAGCTAAGTGGTCTATCGTCTGTGGAGACAGCTGATTCGCTATGCCGACAGCCAATTTAGCCATGTCCAAGATGCCTGACAGAAATTACCCTCATCCAGAACAACACTCCCAGACTGACCAAAATGCCAGTAGTTGGCATGAACCGAAAGAGCGGAGGACACTTCTGGATAGTTGCAAGTCGCTGTGTAGCAGATGTGTAAAGAAGTGGGGCTGTTGACAGATCTCCTGGTTACTGAAGAAAGAGTTACAATTTGCTATTTGCTTTTTTTTTTTTATCACAATTCACATTTACTGTAAATGGGCCTTATTTCACTTTCTCTAGGTTATAGAATCGAGCCAATTGAAATCAATAGAAGCACAATGCACAATAACCGATCAACAACAAGAATTATCAATGTGTACTTCAGTCAAAGTCACTTTGAGCAAAAAAGAAGAGAGCTCATTGGCCAGAAGCCCAAAACAGTTGATTCCAGGCGACATTTTGCCACCTTAAGTGCAATTTGAGCATGTAATCGTTCGGTTCTTGCTCAATGCTTCTCTGGTAATGAGACACAGACTCAAAACTGGGGACCATGAAATTGCATTAAATTGCCGCTCCCCAAAGAGCATACTATTGTACATCACACTATAAATATATAATGTTTTTGGCTTCCTGCCTCCCTGACATCAACATTGGACATTAGAACACACAAAACTCTACCCCAGCAGTCACCATATCATGCTAGCAGGGGAAAACAATCCGGTATATCTGTAACAGTATATCACACTTTGTGGTATAAATGTTCTTATAAATTACATGTGAAGCATCTATGTAGGCCTTATAAAAGGTTCTGGAAGTTTCAATGAGCCTTAAAAGTTATACATAGTTTAAGTACATTTGTAATAAAAGTCTTGAGCTGCAATCTCACTTCAATACAATCCCTTACGTCATGACATCTCATCTGCAAATACTTGATCGGTGAGAGCAATGTGGTGCAACGCATATCCGTAAGAGGAGACGTGTCAAAGAGGCCACATCTGATCATTCCATAGAACCTGGAGGTTGCATCTGATCATTCCATAGAACCTGGAGGTTGCATCTGATCATTCCATAGAACCTGGAGGTTGCATCTGATCATTCCATAGAACCTGGAGGTTGCATCTGATCATTCCATAGAACCTGGAGGTTGCAGATCATTAGACCTACCCACATACTGTTGACTCCCGGCCAGACACAACTATCCTGGGCACAGGGGGTGGAGTGATCATCAAAGCCCTGCCTAGTATGAGAGTTGCCCCTATACCACCACAGGTGGAAACCCCTGTGCCACGAGAGAGTGACCCAGCCCACTGACAGAGTGCATAGAGTCAAGGTGGGATTGGTATTTTACTGGTATGGTATGGTACTTTATCACAAAACTCAAAACCTACAAGGGAGCCAAGAAATAGATTGGCTGATGTCTATCCTGAAATACTACACTCTCCTTTTAAAGAAAAATAATAATAATAATTCAACAATCCATTGAAAGCCAAAGCAGTCCTCCAATAACTTGAATTTCGAAAGTACCCCGGACACTGTAAGAGTGCTGTTTTGTCAATGTTATCTGGATAGCCTTAGTAATAATAATGAGCAGCCTAGCTCCATTTCGGAACCTCAGCATTTCCTTCACCGCTGATGGGGATCCAATGAATGCCATCGCTCACAATGATGAGGTCATAAAGAGCTTGCTGACTAGGTCACCTTTCTATGCTTCCATGTAAGTAAATGACTGCTGAGAAGAGAAAAAATCATGCTATACTGTAGCATGTAGTGGAAGTGTAGTGGTAGACGGGGGTTGGGGTTAAGGGAGGTATTGGGGAGCAGATTTGAAAGTTTGTTTAAAAGTACGCAAGGCAGAGCTGCTTTAAATGTTCTGAAAACAATTCCTTGTGCTCCTTTCCCAGTGTGTTTGAAGTGAGATAATCAGTTGACAGAAAAATCCCTCCCTATAATCTCTCTATTCTCCCTGCTATCCATCTCTCTCTCTTTCTCTCTCTCTCTCACTCACTCACTCACTCACACACACACAGACACACACACAGACACACACACACACACACACACACACACACACACAGACACACACACAGACACACACACACACACACACACACACACACACACAGACACACACACAGACACACACACAGACACACACACACACACACAGACACACACACACACACACAGACACACACACACACACACACACACACACACACACAGACACAGACACAGACACACACACACACACTCATGGCTGGGAGTACGGTACTGTACATAGAACGAATCAGACAAGTTCTACTTTTATTCTGAGGAGATGGGGAGAGAGAGAGAGCTGTCACTATAGGCAAGTGCACTACGAACAATTTATCCAACTACAATGACACAAGTGTACTCTTTGAGGATTATACTCAGCTACTGTATAAAATCTGCCAAAAAGCCTCAGTGTCAAACTGCCACTCCACACTTTTAGTAAAATCAGTGGTTCACTTAGCTCTATTCTTTTAACAATAAGGATGCAGATTCTACCCTGTCTTCTTATAAAGAACAACACATCCACAAAAGAGTGGAAAAACAATTCACAATTGAAATTTGACAATTCCATTTGAAGGGTCCTTATGAAATGTGCTTTTGTTGAGGATTGAACAAGTGATTTCACATCTAATGACACAATTATAGAGAGGAGGAGAAGGGGAAAAAAACACTTCGTTTGCAGTTTGTCCCACTACTTGTATCTCTCCTACTGGGACATTATAGATGTTCTAATGCTTTAGAGTCACTTAGTACAAACCTTTAGTGATGCGGGATCGGCCAGAGCGAGCGCTTGCCTGCGCAGCTCTGTAGCGATGATCTGGCATCGTTGGCACAGAGGTTCCTCGTCGTTTTTCCCGTAGTGACTCAACTCGGTCACGGAGACGGACCCAGCGCCCTCCGGGTTTGGCCGCCCCCCGCATTCCTCATCCTCCGTCGGGGCCGAGTGAAGCCTCTTTCTGGGGTTGACACCCAGTGCAATCGGGTTCTCTCCCTCAACAACCTTATGAAAGAGGGAAAAAAATACAATCGCCGAAAGAGACAACTTTAAATTCCAAGAGCGAGTTTGAAGGGATGTGCTTGCCAAACGCACCACATGACACATGCAGGAGCGCACCTGTTACGAAGTATGTGTACAGTATGTGCACCTGCAACATGTTTATTTTATAGCCCAAATGAATGGAAACGAAATTGTTGTCAACTCTTTCTTACCACTCCACCTGCAACCTCACCCATTTGCCTAATTGACTCAAAGAGCGCTCACCGTATATCTCCTGTGGTCTGGTTTGCGTCCTCTCGCTGTATTCCAATATTGTGAGTACATCGTCCTCCTATTTTATTCACCAAACTTACTCCCGTTTACAATCAAACGTATTTCCTACCTACTGTCCGTTATTGCCAAGTTTATTAATGTCGATTTGGCCCATCCACGATGACTTGGTACATCTCTAACTTCAGGAATGATACTGATTCTCTCTATCTCTTGGCGATTTCATCCCCATGGGCTGCCTGACTGAGAGGAGAATTCATGAATGCAACTTGGTTGGATGATTTAATGAAGTAATCGGACTGGGTGGAGCTCTTTCTGTGTCAACTCGCTCTAACTTTACGATGGGACACTTGGCGACAGTGGAGCTGGAGCAGGACATGGAGCTCTGCTCTGGCGCTCTGTCGAGAAAGTTCAGCTTCAAAATGAAGTAGGCTGAAGATGGTAACCTGATAATTAGATAATAGATCTAACGTACAATATTTGGGGGTCATTTTGTCTGATAATGTAGCGTACAGTAGCCTTGTTAGGTAATCAGACAATTACTTTGCCAGAATTGTTCACACTTAAGATAGTAAGGATTTCTGTTTCGCTATGTGTTAATGAATTACTGAGCTCATAACAGCTTTCCCAGCTCTTTAGGTTGAAAAGTTAGTTGGTGCGTAAAAACAGTTACTCCATGGGTAGGCTAAAACAGTTAGACCATGAGTAGGCTAGAAACAGTTAGTCCATATGTAGGCTAAAACAGTTCGTCTAGGGGTAGGCTAAAACAGTTAGTCCATGGGTAGGCTAAAACAGTTAGTCCATGGGTAGGCTACAACAGTTAGTCTATGGGTAGGCTACAAAAAGCAGCAGGGTTCGCAGTAAAAAAACAGAGTTTATGAAGGTAAATTGCTGTTATAATTTGTGATTAACATTTCAGTCTTTTTTTTTGCATTATAGTCTTACATACAACCAAATCGTGCACATTCTCATATGGGATGGAGGATGGGCATCTCTATTACTGCCCATGTGCACGTCGACAGTTCACCCCATTTCGCTTGTATGATCTGATTAATTCTAGGCCTACTGTAGAGCAATCCACCTGTTATAGCAAGAGAACATGACCAAAGGCTCTGGGTCTCATTACTCTGGCGCCCCCATATGGCCATTATTTAAAACACAATCATTGGATAGGTAGATTGATGTACAGTACAGTACAGTACAGTACAGTGGCTTTCAGCTATCAGTGTGATTGATAGGGTATCCAATAACGAATCTGTGAAGGCCTACTCAAAGAGGTTTGTTGTCATGTAGTTGTTCAGTGGACAATGACAACGGCTCTTCAAAATATGAAGTGTATGGAATGTGGGGTAACTTTCAGTTTACTGAGCAACAAAAGGGTGTGAACAATGTTGAATGTGTAAAGCAATAGGTTCCAGGGAAACGAATCGTTATCTGTGGTGATTTGGCCCGCTGTAGCCTACAAAAAATGTCTCAAAAGATTAATAATCACACGGACTATATGGTCAAATTACGTTTTATCCCAACTCTCAAAAGAGTTACACTATCGCCTACGCGTGTGATAGAATCGAATCAACATTGCTGCAACAGTTTATGGAGAGCTCATTCAATCAGTTAATTAGAGTTCATAAGAGTTTACTAAAATGATAGAAGTGGTAGACCCTACTGTTAACATACTCTGGGACAAATCATCAAATAAATACAAATTGGGCGGATCATGGAAATGTCAGCACTAAGGCATAAATAAAGGAGCGCTGTTCATTGTGCTGAATTATTGATAACTTCGATCGGTTAGAATAAAAGTGAACTTCCATTTAGACGCATGGTTTGCAACTATATTCCTTCATTAGTTTACTTTCAACATCGCGCATAAACGCGTTTTTGTGGGCTTACATAGCCTTGTGTGGTACTACATACCTTGACTTTTCTTCGCAGAAGGTGACTGGTATGTCCAAATATGCCATCGATATCCACATAGAACGCGCCCAGATCTTCACAAGTCGGCACCCTCTTTTCAACCTCAGGGGTCTCCGAAGAAGTCTGTAAAGCCATGGAAAGTCGTCCCTCAAGTCGCCACTACCATCACCCTGTCAAACTGACAAGCGCCGAGTATTATCTCCTCATGTCGTCCTAGTCCTCCCACTCAGGTATCCGTTATGACGATTCTTGGCTGCAGATATCATCTCAAATTCCATTTGTATTCCACTTGTTAGCCCGTATCCTTCACGGTGCGTTTAAGTCGGATGCTATTTGGTCGTGGTCACTCCATCTGTGTCCCAAATCAAAGCATATGAGCGCATCAACCTCAAAGCTCCCGCCCCCTGCCTGTCACTCATTCTATCATCGCTCCCTTTTAACCTCTTATAAACCACTTATAACATTAGAAATATGATGATCATACACAAAAGCAGTATGCCATTTGATAGGTCAGAACTTGAAGTTTTGTGTAGATATGCTCAGATCATAGTTCAGAATAACATACTACACATGACAAGGAGATAAAGTAAGCAATAATCAAATTAAAGCAGAATTATGGGCCCGTCCGGATTAAGATGTTTTAATGTGGTTTACATGCGCGCTCACGGCGATCTCAGTGGCCACATACACTCTGGTGACACGGCCATATCGTTGTCCATTCCGATTAAGGAGTGGATATTAAAGATAATCTCCTATCATAATTACGGCCCTGCCTTGCACATACAACTTTGACTAATGCACATACAGGTAACCTGAGGATGCAGTGCTGTGAGCGCTCAAGAGGTTGTCAATGTGGCAAGCGCCGTAAACAGGACGCGCACCGGGTGTGAAAAATAGCCTAAATTATCCAACCTAATAAACATGTTCGTGAGATGTGTGCAATAAAAATGTTGATTGTTCAATGCTTTCTTTCAGTTTTTATTTTATGTTGTATGGTTTTTAATAGCCTATCTTGAAAGACATGCTATGGCCTTAAATTGAAGTTAAACATTCGCTGTCCAATAACTCTAAAACCTCTTTTTGGAAAAAATGAAAAGGCTTTGAGCCCTCTTCTCTTAAAATGTGTCCATGGATTGTTCTATGGAGCATATTTGTCCTACATGCGATATGTATACTGTGGACTTGGTTCCTATTGTTTTCAATGCTTATACTTTTCATAAACACTTATATGGTTTCAATAGTCTTCTATTGCTCTCGTGCTGGTTTAAAGTGGCTCTTGTACTCCGTGTGTGTCATATAGCCGAGTCATAGGCTACTTCACCTTTACGTGACCGTCATTCTGAGACTGTTTGGTGGATAACCTTTACCGTTGAAATTAATCAAGTCAGTTCATGTAGGGGTTGCCCGCATATCGCAGTGAATTGGGGTTTTTAACAACCTTTTTTTCAGGCCTGACTGACTGATGTTGGCTACACCAAAGCCACCTGCACCACAGATAACCCGGAAAATGGCGAACATCTATCACAGCACTTTTTTGCTGGAAATTGAGGAACATCCACGACTCACTTGATCACAATGCTTAATTGAGTAGATAAAATATATTATTCTTTGGCGAGGGGAATTGTAGACATTATACTTCGAACCCCCTAATAAAAATCTTATCTCCCGAACACAGAAGAGCTCGTTTCAGATAACCAGTCGTCCATTACGACCGAAAATATAGTCGTTTCTGTCAAACGTGCTGTATTGTTTTTTTCTCATAAATTAGCGGTTGGTATGTCTGATTGTCTGGGGAAGCTGTCAATGACGACCATTGTGAGACCTTGATAGAATGACTTGTAGTACAGTGATGTAATCCATTAGAAATAGAGTTTATGACCCTTGACGATGGAATTAGAAGGTGGTGTTGAAAGGATGTTTAGGCTACTGTTAAATGTGTCTGTAGTGGACAACTGATGATAGCCTTATGTCTAATGGGTAGCTAAAGGTCGGCTGTGCTGTTTACACATTGTTCCAACTTCCTATCGTCTTTTTCTTGGCCTTTTGAGCTCTGTAGACCTAAGTGTGTCCTTCACGAGATAGAATTGGAGATGTCCCAGCCAACATTTGCATGCATGCATGCATTAATTTAAATGGAATAGTAGAGAGAGGCGATGGAATTGCATCTCAATGGGTGCAGTGGGTGACGTGCCCTGCGTCCCTTGGGAAATGTCGGCCCCAGAGCGAAATCCTCGAGGTAGCTTATAATAAACTAAGTCATGCATGCGTATTAACGTTAATTGATATTACGTGCTCTCCCCTTTTCGCCACACAATCAATGTCACTGTCCAGACAATTACGCAAATCATTTGGAATAGGCCTTTATGTCATTTGGTATGGGGTCTAGCTGAGGCAGCCTAGCCTGATACCGTCATGCGCTCATGGATGCCTACCTCTCTCCGTCAGACCACGAGGATAAACACACTTTCGACGAACAATACAGCTGTCAAACGGCTTATAATTTACCGTTGAAGTGATTATCTGGGGTCCAGAGCCAGTCATAAGCCATTGTAAAAATGATTTAACATGTCCACCAGTCCGCAGGAGCAGACTAGGTCTGCCCCCGAAAACTGATGGGATCCCAAAGAGCGCGTCCCACGGGACCCCCCAGCTGTTAATCACCTAGTGTAATCTCAGCAGTCGAGGATTTCATTTGAATGAATACCCTACTAAAGGAGACACGGGATATACATGTTTTATCCAACTTCTTAAACTTGTTTCTCTCATCCTTTGGATAATAAACAGTTGAATTGTAATGCACTGGAATTTGAAGGCTCTTAGGTCAAATCAAGTCCAGATAAGAAAACGAACTTAAATCCGATCAATGTATTAGATACAAATGCATGGGTCCCCATCACTGTTCAATGTTTCTTATTAAACCAAATAAATCATAGTTGTATATGATCAACTTTTCTCCATGGAAAGACAATGCGAGGGGAGGGAAGTGAATCATAAATGAAAACAAAAATGAACATAAATACCAACACAGATGAATAATCACACTTCGGTGGGTTTAAATGACAACAACATGATTTATTAATACTCCCTGCAAACATTTAGCATTTGCACCATTATTCACACCAACCAGCAGATTAAAGAAAAGCAATTTGCAACGTGTTTAAGAAATCGTTGAGGATCGCGAGACAGTTGACTGACAGGTATAAATCAGTTGGGTGGAATCATTCGCAATTGGCCCGTGTCAAGGGTGCCTATCTTCTGGTTTGATCCTTTCCCAATTCCTGTTTGCAAGTCATCATGATGAGGGGAGGCTGTCTGACGGGCTGCATTCCATTCTCATTTATAACCGTCAGTTTCGGTTGATTGAAGGTCGCTCTCGGCTAAATCCATTTCAACAGTAAAACCATTAATCTATCTACATATGGACTGAGCATTTGGAGGTAGTCCTGTCGTTGTTCTATAGCTTAGGATGCTATAGGCCTACGTATACCACACCAATCACTCATGCAATCCTTTATTTTCCTTCATGCACCTGCGGTGAAAAGATTGTCCAGAAGCTTTTAGGCTTTCACCATACATTGCTCAGAACCATGGACAGCAACGCTCGTCTGCTTTTAACCTGCTGCTCATAGGCACTCATCTGCTACACATTCACCGACCCATCAACAAATGTTAGGGCCGTGTGCTATAACAAACCATCGGCCTTTCACTTGGCTTTTGTTGAATCAGAAAGGCTCATGTGGACACAAGAGGCCCCAAGGCATTGGATGCGATTTAATGCATTTGAAAGAGAAACATAAGTAAAGTAAGGTTGAGACAGAATCAGACTCCTTCTAACTCCTTTTAACTCAATCGGCTTGAAGCTACAATGATGCTACACAAGTCATTTAGATGCCAAAAACATTTTAATGTATTAGGCATTATGTTATTAGGCATCGGATACACTTACAGGCCTAACTCTATGCAAAGAGGTTTCAAATAGGTACATTTTTCTGTATAAATGATGTAACCTGAGTAAAAGAAATAGCCCTGGTAAAATAAAATGAAACACAATTTAGGCCTCTTCTGATTGAAGACATGTGCAAATAGGCCAACATTAACATGTCTAATAATAATAATAATTAATATATAATTCAACAACAATTAACGTCATAGTAGGCAATACCTCCGCGTGAATGGACCTCCGGATGTCCTGCTCCTCTTTGAAAACAGTTCGAATGAGTCCTACGGCTTCGGTAGAAAGTTCCCTCACGCTGATCAAGTGGTCCTAAACATTTCACAATTTCGGTAAAGACTGTTGAACTGCTGAGAACCACTGGACCAAAGAGGTAAAGTCAAATCATTCCCATTCTTCAGTGGAAAAAAAAAAAAAAAGACAAACACGATGCCAAACTTGGCACTGTAGCGTCAACACCGTCGTCCTCTCAAGAGTGCTCGAAATCTCGACTGTGATCCTCTCACTAACACTATGCAGTATATATACAGATACTAGTTACAGAACTTGTTGGTTGACAGCTCAAACAAATCTTATGACCCGGTATGGAATGAAGTCCATACCGGCCCGACCGGTCAAGCAGAAGCCCATTGACGCGGGGGCGGTCGAGGTAGACTCCCGTGTACCCGTTGAACCAGTCTGAAGGAGACGACACACCTGTAAGCCCGAGTTCGACTCACGTGGTTCTAAACCCAGCACGTTTCCGAGGGAGAGCCCTTTTCCCCCAACGTCAATGATCATTCAACATTGGTTCATCATTCTTCAAATGTGTCTCTCATGCTGTTCCTTCAGAATGAATAGGTCTACTTTCAGACCATAAACTGGTAAAGTTATACAATATTAAGATTCCACCTTGTGGAGCATAAAAGTGCAAGTAGCCTATCCGTTCTACATTGTATTTCTCTTGAAATAATGCATGTGGACCCCACTGTGAAATCGTCACCCAAGTTTCATCAAAATTCTCCCAGTGGTGTCGGAGAAAAAGCTTGTGACATGCAAACGGACAGAGACCGAATCATACTGTAGTCCCCTCTCCGATTTTACTGGTGGGGGACAATTATAAATGGAGCTGAATTCATGAACTATCACAAAACCTGTGTTTGTCATTGAGCCAGAGTGTTATGCATCAATCACCCACACTGACGTAGTAATAATAGGCAAAGTTGTATAGCCTACATTGTATAGGACTTCCAAAGACAGTAGAGTGTTTCTGGGATCCATACCATAGCGTAACATATCAGGCTACAGGTTGCTACATGTTTGCGTACGGCCCTAACAGATGGAAAGAACAGACTTGAGTAATTAAATATTTATAAAAAAAGAGTTGCTATTCGGGCCTGACCATTATTTTAGCTTCTGTTTTGCCGCACCCTCTTCTATGCGAGATCTGACACCTGCACTCCGTCAGTGAATGCGCCATGAGGCAGGTCGGGAGTCTACCTTGTCACAACAAGTGCACAGTGAGCCCAGCTAGGATTAGCTTGATTCAGGTGTGTGATTTGGCATTACAAGTTGTCATGTTGTTGTGTTGGCACCAGGATGGCACCGACCTGCATGCCACCTCAACGCTACGGTAACAGAGGTCAGTCATTAGGTTACATTGGCACCAACTTCGCTACAACCTCACCACAGCTTAACTTCAAGGTTGCATTTACGTACAGTACTGTGTTTGCTGTTATGTCACTTAGGCTATGTTTTTTTTCTACAGCATTTTAGGGGAGCAGGGTAAGATAATGAAGTATGTTAGGGGAACAGTTTGAGGAGTAATGCTTACTTAATCAGCGCAATCAGGTAGTGAACAACTCCAAAGAGTACAGTAGACATTTGCATGTATGTATCCATAATATAATGAAAAGATAATTAACAATCACATTATTGGCAAATGCGGTACAGTTACGAAGGGGAGTTAGTCAACTCATGGTTTCCCATCCATGCATTCATGCAGCATTCCTCAGTGTTTGTGATGCCAGTTCAGCCAGTCGGGCCTGTAGCCTGAGTGAGAGACAGAGAAGGAAGTACAGTGTTTCAGGTGGGGGAAGAAAGTATCTGTCTCTACCCTAACTGGCTGGTCCTGGTTATTCAAAAAATGCATAGATCTAGAAACAGGTATGGGATGGTATGAGTTCTGCAAGTAGGAATTTGTTCATGAGTTATGTTATCCATACCACTCAAACCTCCTCCAGCCAAGTCAGCCTCAGCAGGTATCTGAAGTGGTCTTCAAATTCTCTATCCTATACTATTGGGACAGCCTCAAATGGCGACATGAATATCGAGTTTCGGGTCAGGAGGAGAACGTGGTAGAGAAAAGGAGAACTTCTTTCGACTAATGGGACGCACCCATAGCTCATAAGAGAAGCCTGCCACCATCTATCGCCTCATATGCCACCAATCCACATATGTGTCCCAAAGGACTATGGCCTCCTGATCGTCTCAGACCATGGGCTGGCATCTGTGAATTAAATGGCTGTTGTACGAGGACAGAGGCCATAAAGAATGATGGGAGCCCTACTGCATATTGGGACATGTGTGCTTAGTATTCAAAGTGGATTTGCACCACTGCTTGTGTAGGCTTGACAGATAGGGACAAGGAATTTGGGAAAAGGCATTTTACACACAACCTTTCACTGTACAGTATATCAGAGGTGGCTTTGGGCATTCCTTTTTTTCTTTTATAAACCAGGCAATATGTAAATTAGTATTTTTCTTCTTCATTGACTTAACCCATCCGCCATAGTGTAAAATGTTTGGGGATGATCAGTGGGCATTGTTTGAATGAAACATATACTGTACATACTGTTCATAATCTGTCTATACTGTTCATAATGCACATATCCTTATTTTTTTTAATGCTACTGTTAATACACTGCACATATCTGTACATACTGTACATATCTGCTTATACTGTTCATACTGCATTCCATATTTATTATACTGTATGGATGTTGGCATCAGGCCTCCAGCCTTGTTTTTCATTATTAATATTAATCAGGAATTGATTCAGAGCCGTGACCCCAGGTGAGTGAACTCTCATACTATTCTATACCAGCCAGGCAGAAAACTAGCAGTACTTCAGCCCTCCAAGGCTGAGATCGAACAGCCCATGTGTAGGTCTACAATATATAATGTTTTGATATTTGGAAAAAAACATCTGCCAAGTTAACAAACATCAATAATAAGTTCTCAGAAAAGTAGGTCAGGAATGATGATGTCTATTAAGTCCTTAAGGGTCTGTTACTGTACCTCTCAATGGCCGAGACAGAGTACCAAGAGTAGTACTGGCCGGTTGCCAGATTTGGAGAGTTAAAACGATCCCTGTTTGATGTTAACGCATGTCAGAGCAAGTGCTCAGGTTTTAGGTTCCCCTTTGTCTGTGATTGGACACGCCTCGTAACCTACTCAATAAGGTGAGGTATGGTGTCAGAATGCATTCACAATAATGTAGCGAATTAATGAAATGCTGTCAAAAAATGTTTTCCATAATGGTTCCTCTGGTATAGAATGAATTCTTCTAAACGTTATAAAGTAATTGAACTATTTATAGAAAAGCAATGTTTACATATTTCAAACAGGCTTTGTGACTTCACTTGCTCCTTGTTTGCATCTGACAAGCAATTCTCTCATTCCACCACTTGGCATTGTGGGTGCGCATGGTCATGGGTGTGTATCAGGGGAGGCCAGGAGGAGGTAGAAATCAGAGGACGTACTCATTGTGATGCATGGAATGGAATGTCCTCATTCCATTCCATGCATTATAACAATGAGCTGGTCCTTCGATTTCTATCTCCACCAGCCTCCCCTGGTGTGTGTAAATGTACACACAATCTCAAGCAACCGTTCATGTTGATAAATCTCACATTTTGCTTTGAAATTATCGTATGCATGGTTTATGTACAGATTTGTGTGTACACAGCGTTGATAATGATCACCAGGTTACTTACAGTAATCAGGTCAGACAAATTTGATGTGGCCCATATCTAGTGGAGACCAGGGTTAGTCACAGTGGGTGGTTGTCACAGTACTTATACAAAAGAATCTGGAGGATGCTGTGACTTGTGATTTTGCATTGAAATCTGTGTCCTCGTCATGAGAGATGATCTATGTTGTTAATCGGTGTCAGTATCACAAAATGTAGACATAAGGACAACTTTGCTTTCCATGACTATAGTGAAAATGTTCATGTATATGATAAACCATTGCTGTTTTGCAGTATGCAAAATTTGAAAGGCTTGTTGGGTAAAGAAAATAACATGAAACAAACTATACAATTGATATAAATCATGGAGTAATATAAATCATGATTAATCCATTTGGATTGGTTTCATCTTCTATTTTTATAATAACAATGTGTCTGATACAACATATTTCGTCAAACAAGGCTTAAAGACATTAAATAAAGGCTGACTTTGTTTTTATACTTCAATCGTAGCTTTAATGTTTGTTTCAAGAACATTTCTTCCCATTATGACGATAAGCCCTTCCTATTGTCATAACCTGCCCCAGGTCAGGGCTGGTGGTCACAAGTTGGCAAATCGTGTTTAACCTCAAATATATTAACTTTGACATAAGCTGCAAGGTTAAAAAAGACACAACATGAATCGTCGTCTTTCAATTAATGAATTAACTGAGTTGAGTGTGACACACAGGCGGTGTAATATGAGTAGACCCCGTCTCCCTAACAAATTCACCATTTTCTTTTAACAAACGAAACAACTGAAGACACTTCAGGAATGCTGCTTTGCCAGATCCAAATAGAACAGATCCAAACCCTGCTTTACATTCCATTAATTCTGGAGGCCATCTGTGCTTGTCAGAGTAGTCCTTTGATTATTCCTAATAACAAACAGAACAAATTAGCCACAATTACGAGGTATACACTTAAGGTTTTAATTGCGCTTTTATATTGACAGTTTAAAGCTTGGTTATGTCCCATCTGTCTCCCCCTACTGTACAACTGGAGCTCTTCTGCCATTTTAATGAGTCATTAAAGTGCGACGACTGAACGGATGGGGTTTTTATATGTTCAAGGGAATAAGAAGGGTGGGGATCGGTAGCGGGATGGTTGCAAGCCAAATTGGCAGGTAAATCTGTCACGTTTCCAAAATAACATGAATTTTGTCTTTACAGTGCAAATACATAAATCAGGAATTGAAAACCACCATGTACAGTTTTGGCAGTTCGGCTCTGCCTTTCTTGAAATTATGGGGAACTGGAAATGATTATTGGTACCTAGAGGAGGTATTACCCATTCAAAGGACATTGTCCATCAAGCATGTACAACACTCAGTAATCAGGAAAGGTGAATACATGAAGACAAGGGAAAGTTTTTGGGGCCCGAATGTAGGGTAGTTGAAGGGGTATTGGTTTAAAATCCAAAGCCAAAACCAAGGAGAAATATTTGGCAGGAAATTATAACAGTTCCTCCTTGGCTCAGACCTGTAGAGCATGTCTGTGGCAGGCCTCACCAGTGCTGCCGCAGTACGTTGCTATTCAGGGTCAACAGTGAGGCGACAGGCGACCGCACCTCACATTCCTGTCAAACAAACCGCCCCGACAGGACAGGACAGATACGGTGAGACTTCCTCAGGCATCTAAGGGCTGCAAGTTATTTTACACCACAAAAGGTTGTTTTCACTCCAATAATCGCCTCACTACAGGTTGTTCTAAGGATATGGATTCACCTATCACTCTGTGTTGGAGGTGTGGGAGTATGTCTGAGGTCTTGGGTCATGCCAACACAAGCCACGGACGCTCAAAATGTGGGGTTTTCCGACAGGATATTTTCCATACACTGTAGCTGTTTTTATGTTCCAGATGAGATGTGAATTAAACTCTACAGTTCATTATAATTCTCACTGGTGTACACAGTCTACATTGAGTACACACACACACACACACACACACGCAGTAGCCCACACAGACAAACACATCATTCATGTGCTTCGTGAATGTTTGCTTTACGTATTACAATTTCAAAACTGAGGTTTGAAAGCCTTAAAAGAATTAAAAGCCTCATTTTGACTTACCTTGTGTAAGCCATTGAGGAGACTTGAAAACAACTCTTGGTATTGGTGTCCCAATAGGACCCCAGTTAGGCAGAGGGAGTGGAATCTATTTTGGAAGTTTTGAAATAACCACTCTGTGTTCAGTGGTTTCACCTTGACAGCCAGCCCAGCAGACCAATACAGAACTGAAGTGATTTGACCCAGTCCACTGGATAATGAGACATTCAGAGGACTCCTACTCTGTCATGGTGAGATGTAGAGCCGTGGGGAGAAAGGTTCTTGATACAGCCTTTCTTTTAGGGTGACTCTCGGGGTAGGGAATATATTTTTGGCCAAAGACAATTTCTTATTCCAAATATATGTTATTTTTTAAAATTGTGATCTCTGTTATGCTAAGAATGGTTTATCCAGTATCCACAAATGATGGAAGCCATGCACAATCTTATGTTTATGACTTGCTAGTGTTGCTACATACAGTATGTCAGTGGTTTGACTTGGAGCATTCATTGCTAATATGTTTTCTCCATCTAGTGGAATACCGTTGAACAACAAACTTGGATAACTAATTCTCTGATGGTAGTGTGCTACAAGTTTTCACGTCACGTTTTCATGTCAAATTGATGCGTAGCAGTATCAATATCACATATTTTGTATCTGAATTTAATCATTTGAATCGCCTCAAGCCCATTGCTGGTTTGGTAACAAGTAGTTCTTCATCTGATCTGTTATACTATTTGAGCAATTGATATTGCTCGGTTATTCAAATGGTCTCAACCATCATCAGTGATTTCCATATGACATTTAGAATGGAATAACAGGACCGACAGTAAACACTGTAATCTAATAAAGAAACACAAGGGGGCAGCCTACTTCAAGAAACAGTACAGATGGTAGCCTGGGAACTGAAACAGCTGGGGGATAGCATGCTGAAAGAAAGACAGGCCGAAGCCTAGCACACTCACAGGCTGAACATATAAAGTGTTTTAGTTCAATACGTCAGAGTCAGCTCCTTTTGTGACAGTGTGCCTCTTCTCGAGGCTAACTGGTTTAAGAGCTACACTATTACTGTGTCCACCTCCTTCAAGGCCTTCTTAGCAGCTATGACCCAATACCCCCTTTACAGCTTGCCATTTAACTGTTGCTCTTGTAAACTAATGGGGTATTATTTTGAAATAATTATATAGAATTATATAATCACACTGCACTACTTATTCCGCTCATTGTCAATTGGGTCAGTTGCCTGTTTTAAATGTTACAGTTGCTCATCTTTCTCTTTTTATATTCAATAAGGTAAACTTGACTTTTTAAGTTGTGTAGATTAATGTAGAGAACTGAATGTAACACAAACAAGAACAGCTGTGTCCTTACAGTGTCTTATTGGCTATAATGCAAACATAAATACACTGTATGGCATGATGGGGACTAATGCATGGACATGTACATACGGTAAATATCTGTGACAATGAATGATAATACAAGTTGGCTTTGCAGTATTCAGACTGTTGAATTCATAGTGTTGTTAAGTCCAGTTGTTTGTTTTTTTCCATGAGCCAGTTCACTCACTACAGTTACTGACTTGGCTCGGTGGTTGTAGTGAGTTGTGGAGTGAAGTGTATTTACTGAGCACAGCAGCACACAGAGCACCAGGTCAACACTGAGACCAGCCCTGCTTACGAAACGCTGTACAAAGGTGGGTCAAAGTGAAGTTGTTTATGGCGGTGTGCAAACAGAGGCAATGAGCTTAGCTCTGCTCTGGTCTCTGGCCAAGGTCTCGCGGGAGGTGGCGGCTTTGTTTGTTTTTTTGGCCATGCTGAGAGAGGAAGAGGGAGGGATTAGAGGGGAAGAATTACAGAAAAGTGAAAGAGAGAGAATGAGAGAGAGGAGTCGACGGGACAAGAGAGAAGGGTGAGAACATCAGCGTGTGAGAGAGAGAGAGAAGGGAGCGGAGGGGCTGGCTTTTCAGTGGTGTTTGTGCAAGCACACTTCCAAGCTCATTCCTGAAGTGAAGGCGACCCAAAATCCTCCTACTTGCACAAATAGTACTTAGTGGAACAGTGCCCACTTTTGGTAGTAATGGAAGAAAAAAAACAAGCTGCGGGAGGGTGCCAAACATTCCTCACTCCTAGAACAGACTCTGATTGGCTGAGGGTAGGCCTAGCAGTGGGACGGCCCACTACTCTGTCCTAACCTCTGGGTTACAGTCACCCTCCTCCCTCTGGAGGTTTGGTTTGACCCGAAAAGGTGACTCTCTCTGTTCTTTCTGTCCCAGTGGCCTTGACAGGGGACACTTTTCTCTACCTAGTTCATGTTCTGGCCGGAATAGGCGGGAATGCCATGGAAAAATCTGGAGGCAGTGATAAGATACCGCTGGTGGAAGCTTCCCCAGCTGCTTTGAGAGAGCTACAGAGGCTAGGGAGGTCAATCACCACACACACACACACACACACACACACACAGGCACACACACACACAGACACACACACACACACACACACACACACACACCCCAAAAGGAGGAGTTGCCTGGATCAGTGTTGGAGTGGATCACTTGTTGGCTGATCCAGTCCTCCAGAGACTGAAGCCACGTCTGGACCGTGCATTCACACACAGGCAAGTTCTTTCTCTTTCACTCAACTTTTATACATTCAACAAGCAATATTACATATAATATAGTTATATATCTTTCACAACTTCTGCCAACTTCTGCAGAGGTTATATTGGATGCTATTGTCACTGCAGTTGTACTTAGTTGTAGTTGCATCAATAGAAGCAGTAGCTGCTGCAGCATTTTGCACATAATCGTGTTATTTGATGCTATTTGATGCTATTCTCCTTGTGGCCTCTTAAGAAGTAACTGTTCTTGCATTCCTCCATCCCTCTCTCTTCTATCTCTCTCTCTTTCTCTGTCTCTCTCTCTCTCTCTCTTCTCTCTGTTTCACCAGCTGTCAGCCATGTTGTCCTTCGCCGCCCTCACCCTCCGTCTAAGGGCCTCAGGATGCCGAGGAGGGAGACGCACCATAGCGACCGTCGTCTCGGGCAACAAGACCTCTCAGTGTGTATACAATTTACGTCTTACTAGAAAAAATACCAGGCTGACTTACTTCAATAGTTTGTAGGATGGTTGAATGACCATACCATGGTTCTCTTTCTCTGTACAGGCTAGTGAGGGAGAGGTTAAAGACGGACGTGGACACGATGAGGAGTCAGTTTCCTGGCTTCCGTCCAGGTCTGGTGGTGCTGCAGGTATGTTCGCATCATATCCTTCTTTATCTAATTCCAAGCAGACCTGGGCAAAATACATATTTGCAATGGTTTCAATTATTTGAAAAACTTGAGGTGTGCTTGATTTAACTTGGAATGCACAATGGAATAGCCTTAGAAGTGCAAACACCGCTTAAAAGGCAAGCTAAATCAAGCACACCCCCAAGTTTTTCAAATATTTGAAAGAATTTCACATACATATTTTTGCCGGTCTAGTCTCAAGAGTATGTTACAAGCTCTTCTTCTTTACTTCTGTGTCCCTTATTTTCCTCCAGATGGGCTTTAGGTAAATGTGTTGATTGTTAGCTCGCTAGAGGTGTGAGCTAATTTGTTTGCTTCTGCCAAGTAAAATTACTTCACTACCGCCTACTTAGAATTTGTGTGGGCTAAGACTACTGTAGCTGCTTGGAAACATTGATTAGTTTTACAATGGTGAGGTTTATTCTCTGAAACCCCACCAAGCCTTCAGTAACCGTTAAAATAATAACAGTAAAATAATAACAGGCCACGTAACAGATAAACGAATCACATAGAGAAAGTATCTTTGAACTGATTTGCAGTTGTGTTTCTTTTAACTTTTCTTTTCATACTCTTAACATTATTTTGCTGAGCTCATGAATCAAAACGTGCGAACTTGCAGTACAAGAACATAATCGTTTGTTGACACCTCCTAACCACAAAGATCCACATTCCCACATGTGCTTTCAACATGTTTTATCCTTTCAGTCATTCATTTACTCTTTCCACTCTTTCATCTATATTATGGCTGTGTCGAGCTTACAGTATGTGGTAGCTTGTATACTATACGAGACTTGAGAACCTCCACGATATTTGTTATTGTGGCAGCCCGTTGGACAGATAAGCAGAAAGAGGACAACACAAGATTAGAAGCTGTTGCAAATTGAAAAACTGATACATTAAACAGTAGGAGAGAGTCAGCATAAAGCAGGTGGCCTGAGGCCCCCGGCACATCTAAAATACATCTAAAGGGCAAGGCCAGCGCCCACTTATGCCCACCAGAGGGACATCAGGGGGGTAGAGGGGGCAGCAGCAAGAGCCAGAGATGCCCAGAGCTAGCCGCGTGACCGTCCCAGCCCGCATGGCACAGGGCCGTACGCCTGCACCAGGAGGCCTACAGCAGGGGCCCCAGCCAACCCAAGCCTGCACACCGCAAGAGCCCATCCACCACTGAACGGGAAGAAGGACCCGAGATCGGCCCAGGCAGCAGATGCCACCCCCCCCAACCTATACAAACTCGGTAGAGGGGCCAACACCAAACACCCAGGCTGAACCAGCCTTGACCCATCCACTGGCGCAGGGCACCCCCCACCCACAGACAATGACTGCAGCCAGACCTGGATAACGCCCGGGGACAACCACCACCACTTTGTTGCGGTGGTATAATGTTACGTGTGTGTGTGTGTGTGTGTGTGTGTGTGTGTGTGTGTGTG
Source organism: Argentina silus (assembly GCF_951799395.1). NCBI lineage: Eukaryota > Metazoa > Chordata > Actinopteri > Argentiniformes > Argentinidae > Argentina > Argentina silus. Next base: position 4,044,587 of record NC_139671.1, read on the forward strand.
TGTGTGTGTGTGTGTGTGTCTTTCAGGTGGGTGACAGAGATGACTCTAACCTCTACATTAGCATGAAGCTAAAAGCTGCAGCTGAGGTAAAAAGCAACAGGGGCGCTTGCTATTTGATTTCAACTGCATGTTTGTAATAATGTAATAAGAATGGTGCATTTTCAGCTGCTACCTTTTCCACAGATTGGAATCAGTGCCAACCACGTCAGGCTGCCAAAGACTGCCACAGAAGATGAGGTGAGGAGAGGTGGCCGACAACCACAATAACAACATTCAGTGTTACAGTAGCTTTAGATGGCTGTGGAACAAGGCTGAACAGGCCGGGCAAACCAAAGATACTTGACGTCAACTCTTTTGTTACGAAAGTGTATTAGTACCAAGCAAATCATATGTATATATTTGGAGTTGAATAATGTCCAAATTAAATTTCAAGAGTAAAGTCAAAATAATTCATACATTGCCTGTGACCAGCAGCACTTTTAAGTGAAATAGTACGGTTGGCGCTTATAAAGTGCTGTTTAATCATGAGATGGGGATACGGGCTAGGGGTCAATTTGTAATTCAGCCAAATTCATCAATCCCACATCGTTATTAAATCTTGGACTGTGCAGGTCCTGCGTAGCATCGTGGCAGTCAATGAGAACCCAGCGGTGCACGGCCTCATCGTCCAGCTGCCCCTGGACTCTGTCAACCCCATGGACACAGAGAAGGTCACCAACGCTGTGGCCCCAGAGAAAGATGTGGATGGGTGAGTGAGGTGTGCTTGCTATAAATTGTCAGGCACTAAAACATTTGGGATTAAGTGGCGAAGCCTGTTCTCCAGTCTCAGTAAGTTAATTTAATCTTGTTTAAAAGTAGCTGTTTTATTTTACTGTGGCTATCCTGCCTTAACCTCTGGGAACGAGTTTCTATTGAAAGCCATCTGTTTGAAGCCAATTGCTGTCAATCTCCAGTGGGATGGTCTGTCTCCTCCGACTCATAAGTCAGGCAATCAGCTCGACCTTGTCTTCACCAGATCCTCTCATACTTCTAACCTTACAGTTACCCCTCTTCCAGTTTCTGATTATCATTTTGTATCCTTCTCCCTTCCCCTCAAATCCACCCCCTCCTAGTCAGTCTCTACCCACACTGTGTCCTCTCATCGCAATCTGCGTACCCTCTCCCTCACCGCTCTCTCTTCCTCTGTCTTATCCTCCCTACCCTCTGTTGAATCCTTCTCCCTTCTATCCACTGATGCAGCCTCCTCCACCCTCCTGTCCACTCTTTCCTCATCCTTCGACTCTCTCTGTCCACAGACCTCAAGGCCAGCACGATCCTCTCCATGCACTCCATGCACTCCTCACTGATGACCTAAAACCTTATCTCTCTCTCCTCCTCAACTACACCTCATCTGCTTCAGCTGCTAAAGCTTCTTACTACCATTCCAAATTCAAATCTCTGCCTCTGACCCAAGGAAACTGTTCTCCACATTTTCCTCACTCCTCCTCCCTTCTCTCCTGTAAATACATTTAACAATAAATAAATAAAATCTTCCTTTCTTCTAGCATTGTGACTGCCAATAGCCCCTGGTCCTAGCATAGATTCATTTTTCTTATGATGACTGATGGATAGATGATTCACTTACTTAGTCAAATGTATTTGTTGCAAGTCGCTTTGGATAAAGGCATCTGCTAAATGCCGTAAATGTAAAATGTATAATGGAAGCCATGGAAGAGTCTCATGCAAGTCTATCTAAATCATGCACACCTCAAGTTATTTGGCAAGTCTAATAGGCCCCCTATTTCAGGGCACCAAAAATAATGGGACAGATATAATGTCCAAATTAAACACCGATGTTTCACATTTGGTCAATGCAATAACTGTCTGCGACCCACTGACCCCACCAGACACTGGGTATCTTCTCTGAAGATGCTCTGCCAGGCCTGTACTGCAGCAATCTTCAGTCTTCTGTTTTTTAGGTCATTTTTTCCTAAAATCTTATCATCAGGAAATTAAATGCATGTTCAAATGGATTTCAATTTTGGCCAGTCAATACCTTTACACTGTTTGGCCCTGAAAAAGTCCTAGCTGCTATGGCAGTATGTTTTGGGTCATTGCATTACTGTCTGATGAAGCGCCATCCAATGAATTTGGCGACATTTGCTTGTACTCGAGCAGACAAAATGTTTCTGTGCACTTCAGAATAAATTATGTTGCTTCAATTATTGTTTGATTTTAAATCCAACCTTTTGGAGTATAGAGCCAAAGGAAGTCAAAATGCTTCACTGTCCCATTACTTATGCAGGACACTGAGGTTTGAACTCATACTTCCCTGACCCACTTACAAAGGCACATGCACATATACACATACCCACCCACACAGACACTCGCACAAAAACAAACACACACCACACACACACACACACACACACACTCACTCTCACAAACGTCCATCTGACTCCCCTTAGGTCTGGCTTGGCCCCCTATCGTGTCTGCTCTTTGGTTCGCAGGCCCAGGGAGTCTGCCCAGATGGTCAGAACCCTGTGTGTGTTCCATGGCTTCGACACTCAAGTTCAAACGCCCACAAACATTTGCATAAAGCGACGGCTGCATCTGTTACGTGTTGAACATTGACAAGAATTGGACTTCATTGGGGACATGCTGTTGCTTTAGGGAAAAATTGTGCAGGATCAAGGATTTCACAGACACTGGATTTGAGCCCTGGAGTGTTACTGTGAATGTCTGGAGGGTTAGTGAGAGCTAGCACATTATTAAGAGCTGCTGGAGGAGACACAGAAGGCTCTGTGAATGAGGCTCTAGAGTTTGGTTTGGATTGTGACCAATCAGAGATGTTTTCCCACACAAGTTGTTTTCTCAGTTATGGGAGAGGTTGAAAATGAGGGAATCGATTTCTTGTCCACAGCTCAGGAGAGTAGTGGTTTGTCCTGCAAGTTGTATTAAACTCTCAGTTTAATGTACTTTCCTGGACAGAAAGCAACACACAAAACTAACTAAGTCTCCAATATCAGTGAATGAATGAATTTGGATTTTTTTTCTGTTGCAAGAATCAGATTGTAAACTCAGTTTGTATGTGGTGTGTGTGTGTGTGTGTGTGTGTGTGTGTGTGTGTGTGTGCACATTTGTGTGTGTGTGTGTGTGTGTGTGTGTGTGTGCACATTTGTGTGTGTGTGTGTGTGTGTGTGTGTGTGTGTGTGTGCGTGTGCGTGTGCGTGTGTGTGTGTGTGAGCGTGCGTGCGTGCGTGCGTGCGTGCGTGTGCAATGAATAGGCCTGTGTCTTCCCTAATGATGTGGGTGTGTGTGTGTGTGTGTGTGTGTGTGTGCGTGCGTGTGTGTGCGTGTGTGCGTGCGTGTGTGTGCATGCGCATGTGTGTGTTCCCAGTTTGTCCAGTATAAATGCGGGGAAACTCTCCCGTGGGGATCTGGGGGACTGTTTCATCCCCTGCACTCCTAACGGCTGTATGGAGCTCATCAGTCAGACAGGTGAGTGGGCCTCTCTTACTGTTGCCATGGAGATGAATGTACAGGATCCAATGGAAATGTTAACACATTGAACTTGATATGTACTGAGGAAAATGTGTTAAGATTATTTTATGGTAGTGTTTCATGTTGGTCCACTCTTGGCCGGACTCCCTGCCTCCGCCATCAGGCCTCTGCAGCTCATCCAGAATGCTGCCGCCCGTCTGGTGTTCAATCTCCCCAAATTCTCCTATATCACCCCCCTCCTTCGCTCCTGGTATCAGATTCAAGACCATGGTATTCACCCACTGGGCGGCAAAGGGAACAGCTCCTCCGTACTTGCAAGCAATGGTCAGCCCCCAAACCCCGGCATGATCACTCCGTTCTTCCACCTCTCAGCTGGCCGCCTGGCACGGCCGCCACTACGTGGATGCAGCAGCCGCGCTACTCAGTCACAGCTTTTCACTGTCCGGGCCCCTCACTGGTGGAACGAGCTTCCCACTGCTGTCGTGACTGCAGAGTCACTACTTATCTAGATGAAATCTAGATTGAATACCCATCTCTTTAGGATACATCTTAACTGTCCCTCCTAAAGACTTCTTTATCTCTACTACCCCCATGTGCAAGTTTCTCTCCTGAAAATAAATTGTGACTGCCAGTAGCCCCTGGTCCTAGCATAAATTACTTTTTCTTTTGATGACTGATGAATAGATGATTCACACACTTAGAGAAATGTATTTGTCGTAAGTCGCTTTGGATAAAGGCGTCTGCTAAATGCCATAAATGTAAAATGTAAAAGTAACTGTCATGTTTTACCAAAAAACGTGTTCTGAGTATTTTAATCTGTGTTTTTCTGATAAAGATACACACTAATCAGTTGTGTAATACTCTGTATAATATTCCACCTTCACATTTAGCATAAGTTCAAGTTCAAGTTTATTTATCATTACATGGGATACAAGTATACAATGCAACAAAATGATTGGGGCAGAGCAGTTCTTCAACATCAAACAACAATAACATTTAATAAAACATAATGAAGATAATCAAAAACTATAACAATAACATGGTGAATATATAGCAGCAGGAATTATTTAGCAGCAGGAGAGGGTGTAAATAGAATTACATTTAAAGAGGGTTAGGTTCAGTGTTGCATAATGATGATGGTCATCCATGTTGTTGTCCTGTAGGCATGTCCGTGGCGGGAAAGAACGCTGTGGTGATTGGCCGTAGTAAGATCGTTGGGGCGCCCATGCACGACCTACTTCTGTGGAGCCACGCAACAGTGACCACCTGTCACTCAAAAACACGTGACCTCGCTGCCCAGGTAATGCCCGCCCCTTTCCTGAACAATTCTGTCCTCTAATCACCAGGTGGAAGGGTCATGTCCTTTTCTACGGCTTTTCTCTTTTTTTCCTCCCTCCAAGTACCTCTCATTAAACCAGTTAGGCTATAAGTATCTGTTGAAGCACAAAATGGTGCTCTCTTCTATGCGTCCGTGCTTCTTCATGCTATTGATAGATTGCATAGAAACTGTGTGTGAACTGTGTAACATGTATTGAGCGGCCGTAGGCCTGGTTTTACGTATGGTGTGCTATTGCAGCTCAAGTTCTCTTAAGGCTCTGCAGAACACTCTCCCACAAGATAACATTGGGGGAGTACAGCTACACTGGTGGACACTGGCATCTAACTTCGCACTCTCAGACAGAGAGACTGTGTTCTGTTCACTGTATTGTACCTTTCCTTTAAGGGTCTTATCGCTTGGGGCAGGGTGGTGGTTTCATGGGAGTACATTAGGAAAGCTGTGACTCTCATTCTTTGTGTATTCAGCTGATGCATCTTGGGATTAAACAATTGGAACTATTTGGACTCTTTATTTGGTATAAGGCTAACTTTTATCTTCTAAGAATCTTAGTTTTATCACTATTCAGAGCACCTGTTCTTGTATAAACACTTTTGTGCCACTCAAAATGTTAGCATGTCTTACCGGACAAATGTGCTCAAACACAGAAATCAAAATCATAAAGCAAGCTACTTTTGAATCTGTGCAAATGCTTTACATTTCTATCCATTTTTTTCCGAGGTGGGGAGGGCAGACATCTTGGTGGTGGGTGCAGGGAAGGCGGAGATGGTGAAGGGAGAGTGGGTGAAGGCCGGGGCTGTGGTCATTGACTGTGGCATCAACCACATCCCAGGTGTCTATAACAGGCTCCTTCTGTTTTATATCTGTGCCCTGTTCTTATTCACATCCTATTGTATTCTCATAGACATTAATAGCTTGTGTTCCTCTTCTCTTTCCCTTCATAACCATTGCTCGCAACAGATAAATATGATGAGCACAATCAGAACGGCGGAAACCTACTTAGTTTCCTCAGTTATGGTCATAAAGTTGTGGAGTGGAAGCCATTTGATACTATTAGAACGCAGTAGAGAGAGTCTGTGTGCGAGAGAGAGTCTGTTTTTTTCTTTTGCTACTTGTTGTCTTGCAAAAGAACTTTAGAACTGTCAAGTTTAAGTTTGCAAAAGCATTATTGTACATTTTTAGGATAAAAATTGAAAATCGTATTCAGCTTCCATAAAAAAAAATAAAAAACATGTTTGGCAATCACACACACTTACAGTATACTCCAACACACAACAAGAAAACAATGCACTGTAACCATGTTGAATGTAGAAACAGAAACTTTTTGACCTCTATGAGCTTTCTGACCTTTGACCCGTTATTGTGACCCTTACAGATGAGAGCAAGCCCAGTGGGAAGCGGGTGGTGGGCGATGTTCACTATCCCTCCGCCAAGGAGAAGGCAGGGTTTATCACGCCTGTGCCCGGAGGGGTGGGGCCTATGACTGTCGCCATGCTTATGGAGGTATGCTGCCAATGGGCATACAGTTGAGCATAGACAGACAGACAGACAGACAGACAGACAGACAGACAGACAGACAGACAGACAGACAGACAGACAGACAGGCAGATAGATAGATAGATAGATAGATAGATAGATAGATAGATAGATAGATAGATAGATAGATAGACAGACAGACAGACAGACAGACAGACAGACAGACAGGCAGGCAGGCAGGCAGGCAGGCAGGCAGGCAGGCAGGCAGGCAGGCAGGCAGGCAGGCAGGCAGGCAGGCAGATAGATAGATAGATAGATAGATAGATAGATAGATAGATAGATAGATAGATAGATAGATAGATAGATCTGACTGTAGATCTGTAGATAGATACCTTATTGTCTTCTGGAAGCCTAATTTGGTTCACAGCCGATTTTACAGATAGACAAGAAACAATACATCATGATGATCCAGCTTTAGTTTATTCTACAATAATGTCAATCAAAATCTTCTCTGAAGTTGTATTGGCTGGATTTACTGTATGTGCATTCAATTTGTACTTCAGTTTTCACTGACAACAACAAACTGACATATTCCAAGGTCATCACGTTGGCCTTTTTGCATTTGGATAGTTAACCATTTTTATGCAAATGATTTGTCCAAAACAAATGTGATCTTTGAAATTGTCCAACCGATCATTGTGAGCCTTGGGGGGCAATTACCTTTCTAATGTACTACAACATTTTTAGTTGCCTCTCGGTTAAAGATACTAAATTAACAAAAAGAAAATGACAGATGGGACTTTCTCATATTTGCTCATAATCTTGACAATCTCCCCAGTGAGTACTTTGGGCATGTATAATTATATATATATATATATATATATATATATATATATATATATATATATATATATATATATATATATTTATTATATATTTTATATATATTTTCAACAAACAGTGCAGGCACTGTATTGGCATTGTTGTAATTAAGCCTCAGGGCTTTGATTAAAATGGAGGCTGTGGTTAAACACTCACTTTCCCCTTCATTGCCTTGGAGAGGCTTGTATCAACAAGGGAGACCTTTTCTTGTTCTCTCATTTAGGTGTAATGATTCTGCCTGAAGTCTGACTTCGTAATGATCAGCGTTCTATATTTAGATGTCTATACTTTGTCATTACTAGAACACCGTCCAAAGTGCCAAGCGGTTTCTGAAGACTTATCAACCGGGGAAATGGAACATCTCTTATGCCACGCTGAAGCCCCAGAAACCTCAACCCAGGTAGAGACTTTCAAATACTTTGAGCATTTGCTTGGGCCTGCTTGGAGTGTCAGATCAGCGGGATTCACAATTTTGAGACTATTCCATTGCCTCCATTGTACCAGGCAAACTCAATCAAGCACAGAAAAGTATTTAAAATGATTTGAACACAGATCTGATACACCTTTTCATTATGTACCTGAGGATCAATTCACATGGATTACGAAAGGTGACCTTGTACTTATTTCAAATCGAAAAGAGGTACAGCAAGTGCATGTCTAGTCAAGCAATCAATCAGTCAGTCAGTAGATTAGTCAATAAAAAACAACCTCCTATCGTATCCATTACTATCAATAGGTTACTCAAACGTAACTAAGATGAACCGTGTCTGAACCGCCATACTTGTAGAAAAAATAGTAAAACAGCTAATTGCTTACTGATGGCATCACGTCACTGTGGTGTGATTAAGGAAGGTCAACACAAGGGTTAGCTTCTTCTGTGACCTTTTTCAGCAATGCCGCAATCTCACACTCCTGCACACCAAAGACGATTGGCCGGCTGGCCAGGGAGGTTGGCCTGTTCTCCGAGGAGGTGGAGCCCCATGGGACAACCAGAGGCAAAGTCTGCCTTGATGTCATGAACCGGCTTAAAGAACAGCCTGATGGGAAATACGTGCTGGTCACAGGGTAAGGTCCCTACTTCAAAACATGGAATCTTAACAAACCAAATACATTTGTGTGTGTGTGTGTGTGTGTGTGTGTGTGTGTGTGTGTGTGTCAATTTACAGCACATTGACACAAAAATGCCCTGATGAGTTTAATTGATCACTCTGGGAGTCCAAGAGCTGGCATGTGGATCAGTGGGTGCACTATCTAATGGAAAAAGGCCCTTGACCTTATGTTTGCAGAATCACCCCCACGTCACTGGGTGAAGGGAAGACAACCACCACCCTGGGGCTGGCACAGGCCTTAGGGGCACACCTTCATGTCAACTCCTTCGCCTGCGTGCGCCAACCCACTCAGGGCTCCAACTTTGGTATCAAAGGTAACATTAAGTGCTTTACTTTTTTGCTTTACTTTACTATATTTTCCCATTAAAGAAGTGCTTTACTTTTTGAGTATATTTCTTATCAGTCCACCATTGGTTATATATTTTCATGCACAAATAAATTATCTTTTGGGACTGTACTTGTGACTGATGAGAAATGTTCCTCTTGTGATATTTGAGTAAAGTACTGCTGTTAGACTACAAATACTGTTCAGGGTTTCTCGTTGATACTTTTTTGTAATTTCCAATGGATAACGCCTTTTCATTTGGTTCATTTGAATGAAAAAAAGAGAGATTCCCTTTGATTTCAGACAAAAGGTACTTTTTTAATTAAACCTTTATTTATCTGGGTTAGTCTTATTGAGATTAAATCTATGTTTTTAAGAAAGGTAAACAAAAAAAATAAAAAATAAAAAATAAAATAAAAAAGTAAAATCAGTCATTATGGTTCCAGACCAGATAAAGCCTGGTCCTTGATTTAAGACAATGTCGGATGGAGAATCTCCATTGGAAGTCTTGTCAAGGAGTAGGCTTAATCTGTGTCAGGGAGTAGGCTTAATCTGTGTCAGGGAGTAGGTTTAATCTGTGTCAGGGAGTAGCCTTAATCTGTGTCAGGGAAACCACCTCTCGACTAGAGAACAATTGCTCAATGCGCAAATGCTCAAGGCCTTTTGTTTGTCATAACCATATAGGTGGTGCTGTTGGAGGAGGTTATTCCCAAGTCCTTCCTATGGAAGAGGTACCACACATTCTCACATTCCCCTCCTCCTTTAGATAAATGTATTGTTTATGGTTATATTAAAGCCACAGTCTTGGAGGAATCCTAACTCGAGATCTGCAAACCTTGCATTGAAATTTGCGTGACGAATCGAGTTACGTGCACGGATCTCGGGTTAAGATTCCACCCTCTGATCGGTGAAACAGCATGTCGGCTGTCGGCTGTCCCACCTCTCGGGGTAGTTTTGTTGTTTACCCAGAGTGGTGAGTCAGTTTATTCGCTAGTTTCACCGTTTGCTGATTGCGGCTTTAATGGATCATTCGTCCTATTCATCTTCACTGATTCTAGGTCAGTTTCCATCTCACCAGTGACACACAGGCTGTCACTGCAGCCAGTAGCCTGGTCGTGGACACCATCGCTGCACGTTTGCTTGCAGAATCTACTCAGTCAGATAAGGTAAGATAACACAATGTTGGATAAATTCATTCGCTGTCTTTTTTCAGCTGGCTACTATATGGTAACAATTGGTGGTTTCTGGAACATACTTCCAAGAGTTGGTAACTCAGAAATTGTATGTTAACTACATGGTACATACTGTAGGTTACAATTAAGTATGTAGAAGGTAAACTTTGGACTGTAAACTATAAAAATGGGTAGGGTGAGTATTTTTGCATTGCTCTTGCATTGTAATTAGGGGACCTTATTGCCAATGAAGGCTATATGAGGAATAGTTTTGAATAACTGTTGAATAATTTAGTATGTGTTTGTGCCCATACACAGGCCCTATTCGATTGGCTGGTGCCATTGAAGGATGGCCATAGAAGCTTCACTCAGTCCCAGCAAAATAGGCTCAAGGCAAGCTGAAGAACTTAGCTTTACTGCTGTGTTTATGGAGAACATCATTTTAGAGCTCACGCAGCAGGTTATGGCTTGAAAACATGAAGAAGAACATCTCTTTAAATGTCTTCTGACAGAAGTCAACATTGTGTAATTTGTGTTCTTCTTTGTGAATTCTTTGCAGAGACTGGGAATAGAAAAGTCTGACCCTTTGACCCTGAAAGTGGAAGAAGTAATCCGATTTGTTCGTTTGGATATCGACCCACAGTCGAAGATGGTACGTCAAAAGGTCACTTTTACACCACTCATTCAACAGACATGACAGTAAATGGACATTGACATTTTTTATGCAAACAGGTCCCTTGAAACATAAGGTTCAGCTTCACTGGATATGAAACTTATGACAAACACCTACAGTATGCACCAGACTTACTTTACTAAAACACAACCTCACAATTGGCTGTGTCTTTCTCCCTCCCAGAAAGGCATTGGGGGCAAATCTTAACTTGAGATCTGTGCATTTGTGTAAAACTTTCTAAATAAATGGTAAAATCATGCATTGATGTCAATGGGAAATGTTAGTGCATGTACTGTAACTCTGGTTGGCCTGCCTGCCATCTGTAATGAACACAGTCAGTTTGACCTCTACCATCTGTTGCTCCCCACTCTGCCACCCACCAGGAGCAGCTGAGCGGGGCAGTGGCCAGTGAGATGATGGCCATCTTGGCCCTCAGTACCAGCCTGCAGGACATGAGGCGACGCCTGGCCAGGATGGTGGTGGCCACCACCCGCAAGGGCAACCCTGTTACCATAGAAGACATGGTGAGTGTGAGTGTGTGTGTGTGTGTGTGTCTGTGTGTATTGGAAGAATACAGCAGCATGTGTTTTTCTGTTTTTTTAATGCACATACATGTCAGTTCCTATTAGTATCCTTATCAGTCTGTGTGTGTGTGTGTGTGTGTGTGTGTGTGTGTGTGTGTGTGTGTGTGTGTGTGTGTGTGTCTGTGTGTGCGTGTCTGTGTGTGCATCACACACTTCTAATGTGCATCCATTGGTGGTGTGCAGGAGAGCGAGCATTATTGCATATCAGACCTGAGTGATTTCAATAACATGTAATTAAATCTTCTTGTGTGTTTTTTCTCCACAGGGCATCAGTGGAGTGCTGGCGACACTGATGAGAGAAGCTGTGAAGCCCAGTCTGATGCAAACTATGGAGGTGAGACATTTACATATCCCCTGGCTATTCCAAGATGGCCGACATGAAGGTGATTATATACAAGGGACACTGTACAAGAGAGGGAGGACAGAGAGGGAGTATTTCATTGTGAGGACAAGAGATGATTTGTTTAATTTAAATGTACCATCTTCAACTGTGGGTTGATATCCGAACGTACACATTTCAGCGTTAAAGGGTCAGTGTTGAATGTGGTTGTTGTTTTGTTGGAGGTTTTATTATTGCATTATTTATGGATAACTGGTGTTTGTGTTTTAATCCCTTGCTAAGAGGACATCTAAAGTAGTCTCTCTCTCTTTCTCTCTCTCTCTCCTTTCATTCTCTTTCTCTCTCCAGGGAACACCAGTGTTTGTTCACACCAGTCCATTGTCAGATATTGCCCATGGCAACTCGTCGGTCCTGGCTGACCAGATAGCCTTGAAGTTGGTGGGCCCAGAGGGGTTTGTGGGTAAGTGGTGCTTTTCACATCTAACTTCATGTGGCATGCACTGTATAAGTGTACACACCCCAGACCTGGGTCAAAATAGTTATTTTTGTATTTCAATTATTTTCAAATACACTTTCCAAAAAAGTTAGAAATAGAATAGATGCTTGCTTATGCTTATAAATGCTTATAAATGTCAAAATGTTTTTCTCTCTCGTTTCCTGAACCCTCAACACACACACACACATACACACACACACACACACACACACACACACACACACACACACACACACACGCTCACCTCTAAGTCACTGAGGCAGGAGGAGGGGCAGATGTGGGCATGGAGAAGTTCTTTGACATCAAGTGTCGCTCCTCTGGCCTGCGCCCTGATGTGGTGGTGATGGTTGCAACAGTCCGTTCCCTCAAGATGCACGGGGGTGGACCGACGGTGAGCCACCACCAGGGGGAGTGCTAGGGGAGGGAGGGATGTGGTACAGGAGTGGCGTATGGCCGATTGATGAGTCTAAAGGTGCATGTCAATAGTCTATGATGGCCTTTTCCACGTGTCTCTTTCACATCGGTTTTTTTGGAGGACTCAACCTTTATTCCTCATCCTCTCTCCTCGCTTCCTTCTCAAAACACATCGGAGGAGAATATGGGAAGGATAGGAACCTTGGATCTTCTCCTTCTATGGGTTTTGAGAAGGAGGTGAGGAGAGAGGACGCAAGGAATAGAGGAAAGACTATTGGGACGCACCCCGTCTAGTAGCTTCTAGCATACAGCTGTCACCTCTCTAATTCACTCAGATTCTCATCTCATGCTGTCAGAGAGCACGCGGTGTGTTGGTCCTCACACTCTGGGGATTTCATTAGGCCTCAATTATTTACTGACTGACTCTCCTCATCCATCTGACTGACTCATCCACTGACTCATCCATCATCACGCATGACTTCCGAGCCGAAGGCACACAACGTTGCCTCTCGCCACTGATTCAGGGGTCCGATTTTGAATTCCTCTTAATGATTGAAGTACGCAGTAAAATGTCCTCATAAACTTACCACAACTGTCTAACAACCTGATCATAAAAAAATAAAAAAAATAATGTGTTATTGCTCCATGGTTTACAAACATGAGAACGCAAACAAACGTGGCGACAATATTCAAATAGTGGATATTATGTCAATCCCTGCATCTAGAGCACTGTCTATGAATTTGAGGGGTTAGATTAGATTTCCCCGGCCCCATTCCTTAGCTGTACAGTACAAACATGTGAGTGTATGCCCTAACCGTTATGGTTCAGGTTATGGTTCAGGTTATGGTTAAGGTCATGGTTATGGTTATGATTATGGTTAAGGTTATGGTTATGGTTCAGGTTATGGTTCAGGTTATGGTTAAGGTTCAGGTTATGGTTCAGGTTATGGTTCAGGTTATGGTTAAGGTTATGGTTAAGGTTATGATTATGGTTATGATTGAGGAGTGAGGAGTTGAAGGTTGTCTGATCCTACATAGATCTATGGTTAAGGTTATGGTTCAGGTTATGGTTAAGGTTATGGTTAAGATTATGGTTGAGGAGTGACGGTTGATGGTTATCTGATCCTACATAGATCTATGGTCAGGGTCAACTTCTATGCTCAAGCTCAAACAGCACATGTATATACAGTACCACACAGGATGACGTCACTGAGAAGTCTTAACGAAGCTTCCTCCATGGAGGAGATTCTATATCTATGGCTTCCTGTCTCTCTCACATGTGCCTCCATGTTTTAAAATAGAGGTGTCCAATCTAACTTGTCAATGTGTGAACATTGTTAACATCCAGTTTAAGCACGTTTGTTTTTGCATTTTTATATTTATTAATTCAGTAGACACCCGTATCTTGAGACACTGGTTCATCAGGATACATTGAGCGTATGAACTTGGGAGAGGATTAATTAGAGTGAAATAGAAGTCAAGTGTGTGAGCTGTAGTAATCAGTCATTTTGAAAGCTAATTGTCAATGGTAACGTCCAGATAACTTTAATCAATCTTTATTCACATAATCAACATTTTACTATTGTGGTCTGTTTTTGTTCCTGCCTCATGATGTCAGACTGTTATTAGAGAACAGAAGAGGAGTGGGAAGAGAGAGAGAGTGTGTTATGCCCATATGATCACTTACCGAAGGAACAATAATAATTTTAATAAAATCTGATTGGCAACCGTGACACGTTAGCCTCTTAAATTGAATTGGTGCGAGACAGACAGACAGAGAGAGAGAGAGAGAGAGAGTGAGAGAGAGACAGACAGACAGACAGTGAGAGTGAGAGAGTGATCCACTTGGATCCCAGACCAATCTCTGCAATTGTCAGAAGGGGTAGGATAGAAAGAGAACGATAAAGTGAAATCTAAATGGCTACTGCACCTAGACAATGGCCCTGCACACTAAAGACAATGTCCCCAATGGTGTTCCTCCTGCCTCCCTCTCCTACAGGTCACCAGAGGTTCAGCCATGCCAACGGAATACTCACAGGAGGTAATCTCCCTCAGGCGATGCCCATGCTCCCTCTCCCCCTCCCCCTCCCCTCCCCCTCCCCCTCCCCGCTCACCTGCAGCTGGTGACTGAAATATGGATCAGGTTTGCTCCTCTCCAAAATTATACAGGGGATTTATTTTTCAATCTTTGGAGAGTTGGATATATTTTCTGTAGGAACTGCAGCTACTTACCTTTAATGAGAAATGTGGAGGAGGGATATTGTCATCTGGGATCCCAGAATCTCATCTGAATCAGTGAGACTAGGGACATTGTGAGGGAGGGAGTTACTGCTTGAAATTTGATTTCCCTTGATTTTGTTTCCTGTGGTTGAAAGTCATATTGGCTGCATTTGCTGTCACAGTGCATTCCTACAGAAGGAGTTGGAGTCTGGTGTAGTGACCAACTTCTAGTCATGATATCTAGTGTTGGGATTAAAATATTAAAGTATAGCTGTCGTGGGTTAGCCCAAGGTCTGATGATGATAATGCCGATGATTAAGCAAACGATACGATATCAGTGCGTTCTAACTACAAACTTTAAAGGAGAGATATTGGGATCGGGTGCACACAGCTTTGTGCTGCCTTGACTAAATGGGGGTACTTGTGAAAAATACAAATTCTCATACAGGCATCACATAATACTGTATATACTGTCTCACAGTATTTGCAGTTGAGGTAAAGGTGTTTTGTGCGAACATTTAGTGTTGAGGGAAGGGAAACATGTTTGCTGTTGTAAATTATGTTTTGTGTTGAGGTTGAAAATGGTGAAATGTGTTGTGGTAGGGGGTGGATGTTCGAAACAAGTGTTCACTTGTTAGGGGGTGGATGTTCGAAACAAGTGTTCACTTGTTAGGGGGTGGATGTTCGAAACAAGTGTTCATTGTTTCGATCATGTTTAATGCTTAGGTTGTCATCACTGTTGAAATGTTGAGACAAAGCTAACCTGGTAGTATTGAATGGTTGATGTTTAGTGTTATATGAAATGTTGAGACAAAGCTAACCTGGTAGTATTGAACGGTTGATGTTTAGTTTTTATATGAAATGTTGAGACAAAGCTAACCTGGTAGTATTGAATGGTTGATGTTTAGTTTTTATATGAAATGTTGAGACAAAGCTAACCCGGTAGTATTGAACGGTTGATGTTTAGTTTTTATATGAAATGTTGAGACAAAGCTAACCCGGTAGTATTGAACGGTTGATGTTTAGTGTTATATGTTGATGCTGTTCAATGTCATCACAAAGATGTCCAGTAATTGTGCCTTGGTCCAACGCCCTTCTGCAGAACCTCAAGTTATTGGAGAGGGGCTGCAGCCACCTGAGGAGACAGGTGGAGAACGCCAGGGCGTTTGGCTTGCCCGTGGTCGTAGCGGTCAACACCTTCAGGTGAATGGTTGTCTTCTTTACTGAGTGCAAATCTCAGACTACTGTTTGGAGGTAGAGCAGGGATTCACAAGCAAAAACCTGAGCAAGAGCTTTAAAAAGATATATTTGAAATGGTTTTAAATATGTGAAAAATTTGAGTGTGCTTGATTTCCTGTACGATGAGAGCACTCCATCAGCCCATTTTATCGGTAAACTGCATCGTAATGAAAACGTTGCATCTTTCAGCAATCAAAATTAGGTTTTAATCCAAAGAGACTAGAGAGACTAGCCAGAATCTTTGCAGGCTACAGTTTCTTTGTATACCTAGAGAGTTTTTCGTTGCCACTATGGCCTTGCTTGTTTAGGCACCACACAATAAGACCTACAATTTGATTGATTGATTGGTTGATTGGTTGATTGGTTGATTGGTTGATTGAATTGGTAACAGTGTAAGTAGTCTGTTCTTATGCTGCGTTCAAGTGCTCCTTGAAAAAAGGAAACTCACATTTTCAACTTGAATCACTTTATTAAGATGATAGCTAAGGTTCCAAGAAAGTCAGAATCAACCAATGAGGAGCACTATGCAAAATCAAAGTGGAAAGTACGGACTCTCGAGAAGCAATTGAAGGCCCCTTTTTACATTAGTTATCTTAGTATCTTGTCTTGTGAATACAGCTCAGACACGGATGCAGAGCTGGAGATGGTTTGTAACCAGGCTAAACTAGCGGGGGCTCTCGAGGCTGTGCGATGCTCACACTGGGCTGAAGGGGGCGCTGGAGCAGTGGCACTGGGTCAAGCTGTTCAGAGGGCAGCTGAAACTCCTCACCAGCTGAACTTCCTGTACGACCTGGAGGTAAGCAGCTCTCACTATCCACTGTCAATGGGTGCGTTCCAATAGTCTTCCCTCTATTCCTTGCCTCCTCTCTCCTCACTTCCTTCTCATTGGAGTAGAATATCTAAGGGGAGGAACCTTTGATCTTCTCTTCCTACTGTATTTGCTTTCCACATTTTGTTGTGTTATAGACTCAATTTAAAATGGATTAAATTAAAAAAAATAATAATAATTGCCATGAATCCACACGCAATACCCCAGAATGATAAAGCGAAAACACATTTTTAGAAAATTTTAGTAAATTTATTAAAATTGAAATACAGAAATAACTCATAATAAGTATTCAGACCCTTTGCTATGACGCTAAAATGCAGGAATGTCATCAAGAAATCACTCAGTAAGTTGAATTGAGTCCATCTTAATGCAAGGATAATAGTTCATGTCATTTTGGAATTAATATCTGTTTTTATAGGGTCTCTGATCTGCAAAATGTGGAAAAAGTGAAGGGATCTGAATACTTTCCTGAAGGCACTGTATTTGAACTTACCTTCCTATTTAAATAATCTCCTCATTAACTTCACATTAGCGCCAATAGACTTAACAAATCCAATTAGCACCCCCAGTTTAAACCTGTTTCATTATAGTTCCTGCTCCCCTAGTGAATTACTCTTGTGAAATATTCAGAGAGAGAAGATGTCTTATGTGGCACTCTGGCATTTAGCCTTTGATTGTCATGTATCAAAACTGCCATCTTGTTGTTCATCTTGTCACTGGTATTATCTTTGGTTCAATCACCTCCAGCGTCTGGTTGCAAATCGCATAGCATTAACATTTATCCCCACCTTAATCATTATTGTTTGACTGGAATGTAAATGTTAAGTAACAAAACATAATTTTGCTATCTATTTCCAGGTATATATAGCTCAGTATTGATAGTTAATTTAGTATTGATAGCATACTTTTGGTATTGGCTCCACTCATACACTGAAGGTATGATTATTGATTATTATGGTTGATTATTATGATTATTATGACACTGGTGACCCTTATAATAAAACGCGTAATAAGCATGTGACAATAGATAAATTCACAAGCATTTCTGCAGAAGAACTTTACAAGGCTGTAGCCAAGAGCAACTCGTTCTCGTTTTTTAATCTGTTCCTTTTTTTCTTTCTTTCGTGCTGTATTGTGCAGCACTTTGAGCTGCATTCTAATGTATGAAAGGTACTATATAAATAAAAGCTTATTATTATTATGTGCTGGCTCCACTCTTTGTGTGGGAATGTCGACTATGCTTTCAGACGCCCATCGTTGACAAAATCAGGTCAATTGCCAAGGCGATGTATGGAGCAGATGACGTAGAGCTTCTTCCAGAGGCCCAACAGAAGGTGGCGCTCTACACGAAACAAGTGAGCAAAAAGGCAGAGCTACTGGCTTAGCCTTGTGTAATACAAAGATTATATTTGCAAAAAAATGATATCCACCATTTAAAAAAATGTACTTTCTTTCCTATACAATTATTTCTGTTATGACTTAAACCTTTATGATGCATTTGATTATTGAGATGTTTTATGATAAATGTAAGACAACATTTTTGCAATGGATATATAGCATTTTGGAATTAAACTCTTCACGTAATACACAGAACAGCCATTCAACTATCAGCAATTGAAGACAGTCAGGGCTTGTATGGACCATTAACACACCAATGCCATAAAGCACTTTTTCCTCCATCTTTATCATAGGGCCTGGCCAATCTGCCAATCTGTGTGTCAAAGACCACCCTGTCCCTGTCACATGACCCGGAGAGGAAGGGGGTGCCCACTGGCTTCACTCTGCCTGTCCAGGACATCCAAGCGTGTGTGGGCGCTGGGTTCCTCTACCCCTTGGTGGGCACAGTGAGTACTGGGCACTAACATCTCCTATCATAGTCTACAATGCCAATGTATTAGTGACAGAGTATTCATTAAACAGGAACTGCAACACTATATTTTACAGTATTATTGCCAGTTATTTTTGCTATGTACTATGTAATTACTTAGTAGGAATGAATACTATCTATCTCTTTTTCCTTGATTTATATATATTAGCAACTATAATCAAACAGTGTTTGTTACAAATATTCCTCAAGTAAGAAGTATTTCAGTGTAAAATTATGCTTTTACAATGTAGTATAATTTCATTATAATGTCACTAGGGTACAGTAACATTGTCTTTTGATAAACTGAGCTGTAATCATTATTCAATGTAGTTGTCATGGTTTTATTCACTGACTCAGGTGTGTTAGTGCTGTGGGGGAAGCCAAAGGCTGCACAGAGCGCAGAGGTACCGCCACACGCTAGTAAATTGGTTGTTTTTGAGACATACAAACAAGCATATAGCGTTTTAACACAATTCAACATGATTTATTTTGCTGCCCCTTTCTCCCACCTTATGAAAATTGGTAATTACTAGTTATTTGTCTTTCCTCATGATCCCAGAAACGGAGACTAGGAAAAACCGTATGAGAAGATTTATGGTCATATTAGCCATGTTACTGAACCAGCAACATCCATCATAAAATATCTAATTAAAATCATAATATCGTCATGCTAAACAAACAAGCTGAAATAGCTACATTTTTGGTTTTCTATGGCAATTCCAACGCAATGTTTGTCTCCATACGGTTCATGGATTCTTTGCATTGATCGTGCCTGTTAGTGTTATGCTGTATATTACCTTTTAAATGACTGATGAAAGGAATCTCTTTGAATTATTACAATTTATTATATGTTGAGTAAAACCGTCTGTTTCTAGGTCAGTTGTGTGCTTAGTGCTGGTCCTTGTATGCTTACTCCTTTGTACATATCTGCCATACGGTTTTCTCCCTTCTTTTCACTTTTTACTACATTCCACTTCCAAGATGCACAATTTTCTAAAATGCCGTTAGCCAATAGACAATCAGAACAGAATGCTGATGAAGGCTCTATAGCCGAAACGCGTCCCATTTGTGACTTCTGCTCATAAATGCAGGAATAATAGCAATGGTGAGTGCTGGCCTTCTCCGGGGTGAACAGAACAGGACCCAATGAAGCAGAGGTCCCTAGACACTAACTCCTGTTTGGATGAAGGCACATGTCAATATGATTCAAAAGCACAAGCGCAGATATATCCCAAAGACTGAGGAGGCGAATGTCTCAAATCCTTGATTCTAATAGGTCATCAACAGGGACGTAGGAAGTATATTTTGCAAATGGGTGCTACTTAAAATGTTGTGAGGGGGGCGAAGGGGTCTGTGCCCCCCTTTCTACCCCCCCCCCCTTTCACCTGTTAAACAAGCAATTCTGGACTTTTGATGGGAGAATAACGTAGTGGTCAGTCCCCACCATCACTTTCCTGGTGACTTTTGACAGGAGAATAACGTAGCGGTTGGTGCAATGAACAGCGTAGAATCCATCAGCAGTCACTCAATTTTAACCAGTAGCCTAGATGACGCACATAGACTTGCACACACAGTCAGGCACACACTATCATAAGAACAGGAACCACAGACAGAGTGGATATTTTTAACGAGAGTCGCTAGGTTCTGAATATGTATGCGTAGCTGGAGGGGGGATCTGTCGGTTTGCGTCAAGGTGTGCTCAGTGAATCTGTCCATCTGCCTGTGGTGCACGTGTGCGTGTGCGTGTGCGTGTGTGTGCCTTGGAGTGTGTAATGTGTGTTGCACATTATTCTTAGTCCCATTACCCAAATGCATTCACACACACACACACACACACACACACACACACACACACACACACAGACATACTAATGTCTGCCTTAGCAACTAAAACTAGAGATAAAAAGAGATGAATCATATTGCAACCTGTTGTCCTCCAGATAATAATATTTACCATCTTCTTTATCTCTGTCTATCCACCTTTTACTAGACAAGTGCACCAGCCCCAGCACCAACCTACTCCTGTTTCCATGACAATGACCTCTGCACAGAAAACCTGTAGGACCGTTGGTCCCAGGTGAGTACATATGATATACTACCACTCTGAATGTTGGTGGGAATACTTTTTATTTAGAATTTTTTTGCTTTATTTGACCATTTTTAAAACAAAGCACAAATGTTATAAAAACATACATGTACAGCATCAGCTCTTCCTACAAGCAAGCGCAAGGGGACCCCATGTGCTAAAATAATAATTAGCTTACTGCGGGTGCGTGGTGGGCCGCAACATTTTTTGCTTAGGGACCCATAACTATCATAGAGGATATTACACATTAAAGTCCAGGACCTGCCTCGGATTCAACCGATGCTGAATCAAATCATAATTTACTTTACTTACAATGAAACAACGAAGTGAAGCTTCCCGCTTTTCTCAGTTATTATTTCCTCATATTTCGCATTTGAACGGTAACGTTTTATTGCTTTTTGTCTTTGCGTGGCAACACAATTCCAATTTTCGAGGACCATATGGCCACTGTTAAAAACAAACACAGGGTGTAGGCGTCAAATCCAATTCTGTTTGAAAGGCTGTGTGTGGGAAAAAAGACACTTTTTAATTAGCATTTTTCTGCTTACTGTGTTGGTTCCCTGAACGTGTTTTTCAGTGTGTAACTCTTGCTCCCTTTCTCTCCCCCTCTCCCCCTCCTTCTCTCCCTCTCTCCCTCCCTCCCTTCTCATTCCTTCCCTCTTTCCAATGAACTCCATTTCATATACCCTCTGCTTCAGTCTCTACCTTCTCTCTCTACCTCTCGTGCCTTTTCCTCTTTCTACCCCATTTCTTTTTCACTTTCTTCCGCCCTCTGTCTGCTTTACCTCCTCTATTTCTCTCCCTTCTTCCCCTGTCCCTGTTCAGAACAGAGAGTCGAACCCAATTAACCCCTTGAGCTCTGGCAGAGAGAAGGCGACAGCTGCCACCAATGCTTCCCAGCCCTTCCACAGGACGACCCAGGTCCTTGAGACTGGCAGTGGTGCGGATTTACAGTTGATCCAGCCCAGCATTAACACAACCAAACACGGTTGAATAACCATCAAGCGGTTTGAACACAATGAATGAAATGTGATTAACAAACAAAGCGATTGTTTTTTATTTTTTATATATATTATCATCATTATTGTCGATTGAGACCAAGACTGGTTGAGTCAGGTGTGTTAGAGGGGGGCAGGAACCAAACCCTGCACAGTCTGAGGGTCTTTAGCACCGGGATTGAAGAACCCTCTCCACCAACCTGACACTAAGTTCAACAGCTATGCCTCTCTATAGTTGTAATCTAACCACAACTTCTTCATCCCTGTGGACCAAGAAAGACTCTAAGAAAAAAAGAAAGGTCAGAAGGGAATAGAGAAATCCTCTCCTTCTCGCATCTCTCCTGGTCTCCTTAATCACCATGTTCATGGGCTGCCATCTTTTTTTTCTTCTTTTTTTTCCCTTTTTTTTTTCTCAAGCCTCTACCCAGAAAGCCTATTAGTGTCGTGTGTCAAAACCAAGTGACAGTTCTCTGGAGGGAGACACACTGCTGTCTCCAGGAATAGAGCTGGACACCAGCGCCTGTGCTTCCCTGAGAGCTCTCCGTCCTTAGCTGTTTCTGCTCATTACAGAGCCTGCCCATCAGCAATTAGCGAGGAACAGGAGTGTGAAGAACTTATATCTACATGGCTAACAAACAGAAAGGGAAGTGTGTGTGTGTGTGTGTGTGTGTGTGTGTGTGTGTGTGTGTGTGTGTGTGTGTGTGTGTGTGTGTGTGTGTGTGTTGATCTGTGAATGTGTGTCTGCAAGTGTGTGAGTGTGCGCACAATCACACTCTGGAGTGTATGATAATATCATTTCATGATCATTTCATCAGCTTCAGCCTAGTTATGGCCTGAACCGAGCTTCCAATGAAAATGCCAAATCGCCTTGGCTGATTTCCCAAGAAACGTTTACTGAATTAACCAGTTTGATGAAACACAAACAAGCTAGTACTGTGTCCAAACTTCGAGCCTGGCTGCCTGGGTTGATCGATAATGGTCTGTTATCTTATGTCATTATCTCACGACCAGCCTATTGTTGCATGTTGCAGGTTTTTACACCATCGCTCTCATATACTGTATCAGGTCCTTTCAGATCAATAGTCATGAAGGGAAGGAAAGAGCCTTGAAAAGGAATCCAAAGATTGAGAAAACCAGCAGACTCTTTTTTTTGCCATAATATACGATCAATACTGTACATTGAATGTCACTAAACAGCTACACACCTTTTGATATTCCTGTTGGCTTTCATCGCTGTCTTCTTCTTTTCTTCGTCTGTAAAACGCCATTTTGCCTCAATAGTATTGCAGCAATGTGAATGCAAGAATGAAGACTTGAATTAAAGCTGTTCCAGAGACGATGTTTGTTTTAAATGTATCACTTAACGGCATGAATATTTAATTGCTTGTTGATAGATTGTATTGTTTGAACTATTGTATTCACTTAGCAGCAGCATTATCTTCAAACAATGAATAATACGCCTAATTAGTATGCCATGCAGTAATTCTCACAATGAAGAGGCCTTGAGAGCACAATTGCAATCAGCCTTTCGAGCAATTAATTATAAGTGTAGAATTGTGAAATTATTGATCATAACTTAAAGACATGCATTCACCCACTATAGTTTCCACTTTGGTCTCACATGGATTTCTTTCCTAGTCACCTTTCCTTTGTGACCTATCCTACGACAAGACATTGGTGAGAGCTACTGAAAAGCTATCCTTTCACCAACCAGTGGTCACCTAGGGTAGGACGAAATGGAAGAAATGAAGAAAGGACACAGTTTGATAGAACTGGGACACTACTGCACCATGTTTTTTTCAGGAAAGCGGGATGCACTGTCCTCTCCTTAAGACAGCAAAAGATAATGGAAAACAAATGTATGTTATGTTACAAGCCTTTCTCCATTAATGACCCCATTACCTCCATACCCCCATTACCTCCATACCCCCATTCTCCACACACACACACACACACACACACACACACACACACACACACACACACACACACACACACACTCCTGCTATTAACTTCAGAGAGATGCTTTGTTCTCGACTGGATGTGAAATCCACCCTATATATATATTTTATCTTGTCTTCGCCAAATGAAATCTCTTTGTGACCTTTTCAAAAGCTTGCCGTTACCATAGCTCCCACAGATAATGATGTGATTGCATTGTGGGAATACAACGGCGTTTGTCCTTTACTTGTGTGAAGCCTCCCTCGCATATTAGACTTTTGTCATGGACACTGTACGTATGTGCATGTCAACTGGGGAAGGATTTGCTGGGCCTCAGGGGAGTAAATTCACTGGGGAACTTAAATGGATGCCTGTCGTATAGACAATTCTGATTTAAATCTTTGATGCCGATGTCGATGATATCCATGTAATTTGTCGATTTGTTAGCTTTTATGGTTTGAGGGTGTGTATTTTGGTAGGTTTGCTTTGAGTGTGTGTGCTCATGTGTGTGTGTGTGTGTGTTTTACATGTGTCTTCGTAGTGTTGAGTTTGTGAGAGTGAGTTCGGCCCACTAACAATGTGAATGTAATGTATAATAAAGTATCCATGCCTCAGAGTCTTAACTGCACATTAACTTACTTATATCACCTGCAACTTCAGTACCAGCTCCCTGCTTTCCACACACACACGCTGCTATGTTGGGTCGCCATACAGTCCTACTGCGTCACTCAGATATGAGTCTCCAGATCTCCATCTCTCTGTCTGGCATTTATTTGTAAATCTAATTTCCCCTGGAATCCCAGGGACTCTGATGTGCTTTGACGTGTATCATGCAATATTCAAAGGATTTATCATATGTATTTTTCTTCTTCTCCTCCTCAAAATGTATTGACTGCAAAGTGTTCAAACATCTCTAGACGAGAGTTCTGAATCCCTTTTTTAATGCAATTTTAATCTCATTGTGTACATACAGGTAAACTGATGAAATGTGAATAAAAATGTTTAGTGTCCTGGTAAACTTCGAACTTGAAACTATAAAGGTTGGCACATCTTGTTTTACGCCTATTACCACACACCATACAGTACATTTGTGTTAATGAAGTGGCTGAACAGAAAGTCAGAAACAGTCATTGATCGCTGACTCATCCACTGGTCAGTGTGATGATTCTTAGCCATGCTGATGAATAATAACTCTCCTGTCTTGATGAAGGCTGCCATTTTATCTTAAATTTGATAAGGTTTTCACACCTGCACAACTTCACACACTCTCTCTCTCTCTCTCTCTCTCTCTGTCTCTGTCTCTGTCTCTCTTTCTCTCTCTCTCTGTCTCTGTCTCTCTCTCTCTCTCTCTCTCTCTCTCTCTCTCTCTCTCTCTCTCTCTCTCTCTCTCCTAAAATCTTAGTAATGTGAACTTGTTAGTGGCAGACTCACAAAAGTGGAATGTACCATAAGTGTATTAGCATCCCTGAGTTGCACCACACACTGTGCTGCTCTCTCTCTCTCACAAGTTGTTCCCTACCTTTCATCAGGAATTAATTGTTGGAGGCCGTTACCTCTAGGAAAGAAGGAACATGGAGTGAAACAAGCTCGCAAGTTTATTACTGAGCCCTGTAACAGCCGGCGGTATACTTGTATTATTTTGTATAAAAAATATTTGATTTATACTTCTTAATCTTAGCACACTGCAATAGAGCAGTTTGGGACTATCACACCTAACTTAGTTGGGCGAACGGAAACACACAACAACACACAACAGAATACTGTTTCACCTGGCCAACCTTCTGAAAGACAAGTCTCTTCCAAACTTTTTCCAACAAGTTAGGCCTATTTGTGCTCAAATAAACCACAACAACAAAACATGATTGACCTAAGAAGTCGCCATCTTTTTCTTCCTGCCATATATGGGGTCTTTGTACCCTTACCATATTGGGGGTCCACTTGACCTTCTGGCAGATGCGCTCACACACACACACACACACACACACACACACACACACACACACACAGAGTGCACATATTTTCATTCCCATCGCAGCTGGAGGAAGTGCTAATGGTTCTGTTCCACCTGTTACACATGAGTCCTTGGGGCACACTTTGTTGCAAAGGGCCAACAATTTTTATTGACTGCCCTGAATGTTTCTCAATATAATTCTCTGGATGCTAAATGTTTGCTTGCAGTTGACCTAGATGAGTCTCTTTATGGAGGCAATATACACAAATATTAGGTTATATGACCAACACCATCTGTCAATGGTGTATTTTTTATTTGCTCAGATATTGGATCTCTAGCATCACGGTTCAGTGGTGAATCATTGTCAAGGTTTCCAAATGGCTTCACTATAACTACCGCATTCAACGTGTACCTTCTGCCACATCCTCCTATGTGCAAAAAAAGGGTGTGTGGGCGATCTTAGAGATGGATGAGGAGAGTCTATAATCAAGATGTCTCTTGGTGACATGTCAGATCTGAACATTACGTCTGATTATCTCATTACGTCTGATGTTAGTCTTAAATCATTCTGCGAAGACGAAATCTCTGAAGGCGACTGACTCACTTGCTATTTCTCTATGACCTTTAGTTGCCAGGGGAATTCAGATGTTTGCAGTCGATACAAAGTTAGACAGGTTATTTCCTGATGTTCAATTTATCTTGCAGCAATAAAAGGCATCATTTTATTCTCTTTGGATATTATTTGAACACTTACAAAATGTATTTCCCACTTATCATAAACTTTGTTAACTTATGAGGTAAAGTGGAAACGCACAGACACACACACACACACAGACACACACACACACACACACACAGGGCTGTGGAGAGAGAGTGGTGTCTGTTGATTTTCTTTCCTACCTTGGTTACTTTTATAAGATTACAAGGCTTGTCTCAGTCTGTCAATCTCCAGGTTGCCATAGAAACTGGGCGGTACAGTAGCCTACGTGCGGGCAGCCTGCAGCAGCAGCAACCACAGGCGTGAGTTTGAATACTCCAACCCATTACTCCTCAAAT
This sequence comes from Argentina silus, assembly GCF_951799395.1. Classification (NCBI taxonomy): domain Eukaryota; kingdom Metazoa; phylum Chordata; class Actinopteri; order Argentiniformes; family Argentinidae; genus Argentina; species Argentina silus. Next base: position 4,071,064 of record NC_139671.1, read on the forward strand.
ACACGGGAGACTGGCAGAGAGCTTTTCAGCGGAAAATCCTCTTGACCTACGGAATTCGCCTATATCTGGTAGGCTTTACGTCCGTTGTATGAATATTAATGTGCATGAACGTGGAATAGTTTTCCAATTTTGTAAAATGTTTGTAAAAAAAAAAAAACTAAATCATGGCATCCGTCCGCTTTGCATGTTAGGGTAGAAAGCGCGAGTTTGATCCGTTAATTAAATATGGTTTTACTTGTGAGCCATATGCAAGCTTCATTCCCAATTCATGACTAAAATAATTAAGTGGGGACACCACACTGTTTAGGCTACCATACTTCCAGGAAAAAAAACAATTAAGAGCAAAAACTGTCTGATTTGACCGTATACATTTTTTCAATTAAGCTTATTTCAGTGTGGAAAACATTATACACCTTAAGTGTAGAAGTATGCTAAGGTAGGTAAATTGCTCTGTATATATTTAGTTGTATGTGTATTTGTCAAATTCATATATTAATTTAGAACAGAGGTACCTGTGTATTGCAACCTAAACCGTCAATTGTTGTCAATTGTCGAATCCTTTCGACTTGTTGACTAAGCCAGCCAACCTGTAATTGCCTTGTCCATAAAGCTAATTGTAGAGGCATATAGATTTTTTTAAAAAGAGAAAGATATTTGTAATTGCGTTGTATGAGTCAAAGTCAGATGATTGACATCTTTCAGTGACAGTGTGACAGTGTGAAATGAAAGCGACACTGCTGTTTAATTCAATTATGTGAGAGCAAAAACTCACTACTTTCTGTAGTGAAAATGCATTTTAGAAATGTTTTTGTCTCACTTATACAGTCCATGATTCCCTTACCAATGCAAGATTTGGCCAATCCATTTACTATATTGATTAGTAATTATCTGTTGATATTCCTTAGGTTTGGGACATTTGCTGGCTGAGCATAAGAGCATGACAGCTGGCCACACACAAGTGAGATATGCAACTGCAGTCATTTCTGATTAGAGTAAACTGCATTAACCTCACTGCGGAGCTGCAAACTCACCATGGCGACTGAGGAGAACCCAGATGGACAGTGTCAGGTTGAAAAGGTTGTCTTGAAGAGGAAGTTGACCGGTCCCCCCAGACTCCTCTTGGGCAAATCAAAGCCCAATCACCAGGCAGACGACAGGTCTGAGGCTCGGGCAAAGAGGAACAAAAGGGTGAGCATCAATGATGGGACTCAGATCTGTTCTTCCCCAAAATGTACAAATTCAAAAGCTGGAGAGATGGGATCGCCAGTTGTCACTCCAGAAAACCTTGATACAACCTCACAAATGGGCGTGGAGGAAGCTTGGCCTGAACAACCCACTGAGCCTTCGAGAGCCCACTCCATCTCAGAAGGAGATGAAACCATTGATGGCCAGTTGGAAGGACATAGTAAGATGAGGAGATTAACAAAACGCAGCTGGAAAAGATTCTTCTCCCCTTCTGTCATTTGCATCAGAAGATCAAGGGAGGATGGGAGCCAGGGAGGAGTTGGAATTGAGCTGCCTTATGCACAAACTGAGATTCAGACCCATACTGAGGCAAAGTCAATAGGAGAAGACACAATCTCCTCGACTGAAAAGTGTGTCCGAGATGCTCCTGGTGTTGACAAGGTAAAGAAAAGTAGGGGAAGGTTTACCATCCAGACATGGCCGACTTTCAGAAGGTTCTTGACAGCATCTTACATCCGTCAAAGGCCCAAAAAAGGACATATTGTACAGGAAGTCTCTGAGGACATCCAAGAACCAGTGACCTTTAAGAAGAAGTTGCAACGTTTCTTGACCCATGGAAGGAGGGCACCTTCACCTGCGCTCCCTCACAGACATGAGGAAAGCCAGAAAAGCCCTGGAGACAAGGACGTTGAAGTTCAACTGACTGTCACACAAGACAAGGGATATGATCAGTGTGCACCTACTGTCCAGGAGGTTGACCTTCTAGAAGATGGGACTGAGGTTAGAGGACAATGTACAGAGAGAGTGACAGTAAGTGCAGAAGTGAGTGCCCTGTTGATTGAAGAAAACGATGCGACAGAATCAGCATCAAGCCCAGAGGTGCAAGGGAGCCCCATCCCAACAGCAGAAAGACAAAAGATAGAGAAAGACACGGAGAGCTGCTTGACTGAAGAGTCATTATTGGAAACAGAGAGTTCCATCAAGACAGAGTGTGACCTCACTTGCACTGCTGGCCCAGACTCTACAGTCCTCAACGAGGATGTCAATGTTGCCATGGACACTAACAAGGTTCACATAGATGAATTGGATCAGGTCCACTCTTCAGAGAAGGAGGAGCCAGACAGTGTGATCGTCAGTGGCATCATACGTGTTTTCATGGACACTAATGATTATCTCCCTGACTCAAATCAGATGTCCCCTGAGAATGCTGCTGAGTATGGATCCGATGAGGAGATTGACGTACTCTGCAGGACCACAGAGGAGAACATCTTGCAGACCAACGACCAACCCTCGACAAACATTGCAGCGGATGGGCTCCGTGTGCTACACTGCAGTCTTTGTACAGTAAACACAACTTCCATGACTGACTCAGATGTGACTGAACAAGACAGCCTCCTTCTTGGCAATGAAGGTTGTGGTGACGATGTCCCTAGGAAGGACTGTCAGGACTTGGTGTGTGGAGAGCGTCTGCTAGTGCAGACCGCCTGCTCTTTGGTCCAGGCAGCCATGAGTGCTGCTATGGAGCAGCTCATAAGGGAACAGCAAGGCACTCCCACTAATGTCCACCGGGAGGCACAAGGGTGCAGAGATCACGCTTGACATCCTCCCACCGTGTTTCCCCACTGCAGGCTTTAGATCAGCAGCTAGAAGTGACTCCATCCAACACCTGCTTGTGTCCCAATCTGTACAGTCCCGTTTAGATTGAGTGCTCAGTCAACAGCTAACACTCAGGTCAGGCTCATGGTGAGAAGAGATACCTATACTGTATGTAGCAGTCAGTGACAAGTCTGTAAAATACTTATTGTTTACAGTGTAAACAACAACAACAACAACTGTGCTTTTGTCAACAAACCAAGCTGCTGTTGTTTGTGCCTGTCAGAGAACTGTATTGACACTATCTATTTTTACAATCAATTGTCTTTTACAATATGAAACGTAGCACTCAATGTTAACAATCGTCACATACGTTTTAACTGTTCAGTGAGTCTTTGTGTTTTGAAAGTGTCGTATTGTCAGTTTACCATAGGTTTGTACTAGACTTGCGCCAAGTACATTAAAATGCTACTGTTGTTTTTATTGAAAATGTATAAGGTATATGTGGTAATTGACATATGAGTATATGAGTATATATATGACAATATTTCACGACAATGTAGCAAGTTTAAAAAGTATTTATGCATACAATTATAAAGCTTACGAGTAGGAATTGTACTGTCATAGACTCCCCTGTTTCTCAATACATATGAGAATAAAACATTGAAACATTGAAACATTGAGGACCAGAGCCTACAGGATAATGAAGGACCCTCACCACCCGAAAAATGGACTGTTTCAGCTGCTGCGGTCAGGCAAACACCTTCGCTGTCATGCAGCAAGAACAGAGAGGCTAAGACTGAGTTTCTTCCCCCATGCCATCAGGATCATCAACGATGATGCCCCCCTCAAGACACTCACACACTCACTGACATCATAGCACATACGCACACACATAATTATCCATTGCAGACTCATCTTTCACTGTAATTAACTGTACTGTCAACCTGTCATTGCCATTGTATATAGCCATTCCATTGTGTACATTGCTTCACCGCTGTTTATACTGCTGCTTATATTCTATTTATTTTTATTCTTTATTATTTTTATTTTATTTTATTTTAAAACTTATTGTTGCACTACTCTGTGGCACTGTCACTTTCGCATTTCATTGTATACTTGTATGCACGTGACAAATAAAGAATCTAAATAAAGAATAAAGAATTGAAACTTTAAACTAAAAAGAGTGGGCTTCATGACCAAAGGGGGGTTAGGCCGATCATGTTTGAATATGAATTGCCAACTACTATTATGTGCCATTGAAAAGTAATCAAAGCAGGAGTTTAGGTCTGTTATTGTCTTCTGACCATCTTCTTTAAAATTTTAAAAATACTTTTGATGGCATTTACATCTTATTTGCTTCTAGTTTTAAAAATAATAGTATTCAAAGCAATGTTTTGAAAGGTCAGCTGTGGCCTTTGCCTATGCACCCCAATTGAAAGATCCCAGAGGAAAACCGTTGCTACTCTGTTATCTGGCATGCTGAGGAGCCGAGTCCTATCATACGTGCTTTGCAGGGTTCCCCCCCTATATCTTCAGTAATTGCCAAAGTAGGTGCAAACTAATGGACTCCCAGAAAATACTGCATGGTGTATCCAGGTGTGCTACCCCATATTGCTTTTCATATAACATATCCCATAAACAATAGCCAAAATAACAATAAATAATGTCATCATAATGCATAATTCCATTCCAAAACACACGTTATCTCACAATTCTATATTTTAAGGGTTTACTGGGGTATAGTTTGAATTTGAATGTACTAGTAGATTGTCTGAGAAGCCATCTGTCAGTTTTAATATTTAATTGTTGAACTCCACAGAGAAATGCATAATACATTCTGTGTACAGCCATTCCATTACCCCGCACTCAGAGGACCATGAATCATTGGGCAGATGAGGAAGGGCTGGTCAGGCCCCTCTGTTCTCAAGAGTCCTCTGGTGGTAGAAGGCTGTTACTGCAAGAGAGGTTAACGGTACTGATAAATATGAAAATCATTTCCATTTGCAATGATGTTGATGCATTACAGCAATGATGGAAAACATATGGACAACTGGACACTTTGGACAATTCATGGAAAAAGGAAATTTATTTACAAAACATTTTCCATCGATGGAAAAGGGACATTTATTTACATCACAATCATGTTTTAAATGTATAACAAAATGGAGACACCAAACAAGAGTAGCTTATTCAACACACCCAAAGTCACACACAAACAGTACAAAATAGGAACATACCAAGACAGGCAAATTTGATATAGCCTAGTAATCAATACATTTGGATAGGTTCAGGCCGTCTCTCACAGTACATTGTCTCCTGGTTCAATACAACCAGATCAGTCCATACATTCTCATAGCCTTTGCCATACATACACATTACAAGTTAGCACACATTAACTCCAGGTGCTTGGAAAGACAAAACTAAACAGGCATTCTTGATTTCCTGCATTAACATATTTAGTGGATCAGAACCTTTATCATGGTAAACTGGGTTGGTTCTGATCCAATAAATGTCATTGTGGAGCAATCAAGAGCACCAGCCTTTGCCGTACATACTGTACCATCAAATGTTGACTTTATATAATCCCATTATCATAAAAAGCTAATATAGGAATTGATATGGACTACAAAGCCTTAATCAAAATGACATAGCAATACAATTCAGAGCATCTCAGTATAAGTAATCTACTCATGTCCAACCTATTACACATTGCCAGTGTTGGGGAAGCTACTCTGAAAATGTATTTAACTAAATTACCAATTCCTTAACAAGGGAAGAAGTTGAACTACACTAAAGCTACCCTTGAGAGAAATATAGTTTGTCAAACTAAAGCTACTTTGAAAAGGTAGTGAACTATATCGAAATTACTTCATCCAACACACAACAGCCAGTTACTGAAAGATGACTAGTCAGTATGACAGAAACTGAAATGACTGAAACACTCAGAAATCACTGAGAAAGATAAAAACCAGGTGAGGTGGAGCAAAGTGGGGAGACGGGAAGCAGTCAGGGAATAAATAGTTGGGACGTTTGAAGTTCAAGGGCAGGAATAATAGTTTGTTTATTGTTTTGGAGGAAAAAGTAGCTCACTACACTTCTACATGGCAAAAAGGTAGTTAACTACTGAAAACACTACTAAGATTTGAATTTAGTTCAACTACCACCAAGCTACAGGAAAATGTAGTTAAACTAGTATGTAGTGGAATTACTCCCCAACACTGCAAATTGCTCTTTGTGTGTCTTTGAACATCTGATTTTTTTTAACTTGAGAGATCTCAGAATGACACTTGTGATAGTACTCTTTTGCATAAATGTCCACTTTCACAGACAAAACACTTGAAATGTTAATACACTTGAAAGTGAATGGAGCAGGCCATCTGAAGTTCCCTCAAGCTGAGCTGAAGCGAGAGGAGCAACTGTTGTTAAGTGGGTAAAGTAGTAAAAACAAAAAAACATTATATTTAAACCGTCGGTAGGAAAAAGTAGGAAAACATTGGTCTTGTAAGAATTTCCTTCTAACAAATCCCATACGCTGACACAAAGTATTTGCTGATTTGCCAACCGATTTAATCTGGTAAAATACAACAACCGAGGGAGAAAACATCCTTAAAAAAACAACAACTTCCTATTCTATTCAGACTCTTTACATGACTGAATAAATAAATATACACTTACACTGGGATCACTACGCAGGGTATCATTTACCAACAGAGAGATGCCAAAATGGGTGCGTTGGCCAGACACAGGATAGAAGGGGCAGAGGAGGGATAAGAGGGAAAAGGTAAGGAAGAAGTACAACTGAAACAGACTTGTAGTCCCTCTATGTCATGGTAGGATCCAGGAAAGTGATGAAATATTTCAGGTCACATAAACATTATTCCAGAGTAACTATAAAGGAATAACTTTTGGTACCACATGTAACAAGTAGGTACAGTACCTACAAACAGAGCCATAAATATATTGCTATATGTATGACTCTGATTACAGGTACCTAGCCTAATTAATTCTTACCATTCTTTCAAGAAAATAGAAAAAGGTGAGAGCTTCATTAGAATGTACTGCATTGTACTCTCATTTGACTTCTCGTTAATAGTAATTCCATAAGCTATTCCACTAGTAATTATGAGAGCTATATCATGTTAAGTGTAACCTGGACTCCTTTTTGCCCCACAGTTTTGTTGTCACTCTACAGTGACAGCGTCAACACTTTCCTGCGAGATCTCTGAGTCTAGTGAGTAGCAGGAGCTGCCATTGTCCTGAGCATCCCTGTTGGCCTCCTCAGTCATCACCGCAGCGCCACCTGTCACACCCACAGTGCCCTCCAGTGGCCCCTCGCAGAAATGCCCCGAAGCGTGGATGAGCTGGCTGCAGAGACGGTTGTAGCGGTGGTAGCGCGAGGGCTTCCCTGTGTGTGTGTACATGTGCTCTTGCAGCTGGCTCTTCTGGGCGAAGCGTAGGCTGCATACGGCGCAGGCGATCTTACGCTTGCGAGTACTGGTGCCTCCTCCCCTGCTGCACCTCAGCTCTGCGGCTAGCTCGTCAGCTAGCGCCTGGCTCTGCCTCAAGGCTTCCTCCAGACAGCCTGCATCCAGCTGCTCCTGCTGGGCCTGGTGCTGCTGGTCCTCTGGGCCCTCCTCGCCCTGGGAGAGCCCCTCCATCAGTCCACTGGGGTCTAGGGCGCAGGCGGCATGATTGAACAGGTGCTCACGGAGCCCTTCGGGGGACGAGCAGCGCTCCCCGCAGCGGGGGCATAGCAGTGCCAGGGGGCTGTCCTTGAACAGGAGGCCCTGGCAGGGGCTGCTCCCTTGGGCTGGGGACGGCGAACCCGGCCCCCGGCCCCCCTCCTCTCCAGCGTCCTCCCCTTCCTCCGCCCTCTCCTGCTTGATCCGGGCAGAGATATCCGAGTCATCTCCGGAAGCCACAGAAGACACACCACGGACGCCAGAGGGCTGCCTGTTAGAGGGGATCCCCTCCAGCCCCACGGCCATGGAGAGCTGGGCGTGGGAGCGGCCTGCGCGGGTGGATGAACGCCCGTCCTCAGGGCCACCCCGGGCCCCCGAGCCGCCCTTCGGGCCCCCAGCGCCCTCCTTGTTTGCCAGCTGGGAGGAGATCTGGATGCCGTACAAGTTGGACATGCGAACCACATCAGAAGTAGCATCAGGGCCACCTTCCCCTGGTTTGGGGCAGAGCTGATAGGCGTGGAGGAACTTGATGCCCTCCTGCAGACGGCCCTGGTCCACAGGCTGCTTGGGGCCCATGCCTGTGTACATGATGTGGAGCAGGTAGCTGAACACGTCAGGCTGAATGTCTGTGGGCTGGATCTTAATGCACTCACTTTGGATTGTTGGTTGAAATAATGGGAGAAAAGTATGATTATTATTGTTCAAATTATTTGTTTTCTCACAAAGCTTATTGATTTATCAAATATATTCGACATCGAAAGGGCACTGTATGTAGTATAGGTAGCTAACCTGGATTGGTGGATGAAGATCATCTTGAAGTAGTTGGAGAAGGCAGCCAGGACTGCCCGATGGGCCTTGAAGTACACGTTACCAATGGCAACGGTGCAGTCACACAAGAAGCCAAACTCCCTCTGGACGTTCAGCTGCTGCAGGAGGAACAGGCTGTGACTGGACACGTCCATGACGCACCCTCGCAACCTGATACACACAAGCACACACACACACGCAGAGTACACTGTAAATCACAGACGTATAATGGCTTAGACATGGTTTCGTTTTCCATGCCTACCACACACACACACACACACACACCTCTATGAGACATCATGTACTACGAGGGAAAATCCCTCAAAAGGTGTTGTTGAGACAATGGCGTACTCTGCTGGTCTAAAAAGGGTTGAAAAAAGGTTTTCAGTTTCATATTTTCCTGAAAAGCAGTATTGACCAGATGTTGGCTTCTCAACAGAGTTAACGGAGAGTCGAATCACCCCCCCGCCTCTCTCCCCCCAAAAAAACACGCACCCATGAACGCTCTTGCATTAGGAAAACAGAAAACAATAGGTAAAATCTCCGTAAAGTTACCTACAACCCCCCGTATCTTTATCGTAGCCTTTGAACAAGAACACTGTTACATTGTAGCCCATAAGCGTGCGGCCGATTGTTACATTGTTGCGTTGGGTGCAAACGAGTATTCATGTATGAATTCATTCTATGCTATATTCTATCTCTTCCAAAGCACACCGGACAATGTAGCCTACGAGGCTGCCTGACAGACAAAGCATGCACGGATGAATAACGGGGTTTTAAAGGGTCATCTATAGACGTGTGCACTGTATGACAGATGCAAAAACTGTAATATCATCTAACCAAACATTCAATAACGCCAATAAAGCCAGCAACCTCGCTTGTTTCTCGACAGTATCACACCGATCCCCATACGTCTGCGTGGTATCAAGTGTTCCTGCCGACCGAATCAAGTGTTCCAGGCAAAACCAACAACCACGGAATAGCCTCCATAACGCGCATAGGCTTTAATGCAAACATATGGATTTCCCATACAAAGCACGTACAAGGATAAAACGGAAGACTTTCTTACCACCTATTTGCGTAATATAGGTTTGTATTTCGTAGTCTATTTGTTGCTGCAGAGATATTCTCGCACAGTCTGATATTCTCGCGTCATTACTGGTCACGTGACTCTACTGTACATTTGCTGTCTTGTGAATACGAAGGTAACATACTTCACCTGAGTAGCGGTGATTAAACTACCTATTTATACCACCATGTTCTTTCTTTCTTCTCCTTAGAAACACTGATGTTGGTGATGCAGGAATATTGATGTTTCAAAATCTCAAAATATCACTTTTCGGAAATTCTTATTACCGTACACACTTTCGCCTATCGCTCAGACAACTTGGTTCAAAGTTATAATGACTAGATGGACACATCGTAGGCCTACGCAGCCTAATCCACGAGCACACGGGCAATATAATTCAGTTAGTTTGTTATGTTCATGTTTTTGGATGTCGTGCAAACGAACCGAATTGAACCTGAAACAAAAAATATATGCTCATCAAAGGCATCTTATACAAATCTTATATTGAGCTTTAGTAGTCGAAATGCTTGAAACTGAAAAATAAAAATAAAAATGAACAGAAGCATGTCTACTGACGTTATGAACGCAAAAGAGAGAGAAAAAATGCAATGTGTTACGATCTATACCAATGATTATTACAGGATATCTTACATAGTATAGGTCACATTTTCTGAGGTCATCCATGTTTGTTCCAAGCGTTCAGCTAACTAAAGTCTGGTGCCTTGTTATTGTGCTGTGCAGCCAGTCCGGGGAGGGTTGGATGTGCGTGAGTGGGGCTGGATCTCTGTCAGGCAGCCTCGGTGCGGTGCACGAGCTCACACAGCGGCTGTGCGGAAGTTCTTTCATCCGTGCTGCAGAAGGGGCTTCGCCCTCGCGATTATTCTCCTCCCGAACTTTATGCTTGGATAAAAGCAGTAAGGTGAAAAACTTCTGGACTGTAAAGCTCATTTTGACTTTTACGACATCCACAGTCGGCCCCCTTTAGTGTTGGTGAGTATTTCTTCAGTGTTTTCGGAGGGTAAACATTCCTGCGTTCGGAAAAACCCTGTGTGTTTTTTCATCGCGTGAATGCGGGAAGCAGCGCGGGGGTGGCAGTGCGTGCTTGCGTGAGATTTCCGACAACACTGGTGAAGAGCTCTCTCTCTCTCTCTCCATTTTGCGTTCACTTTGTTTGATCTCTCCGCGTTGTTTTAAACACGTAGTGTTAATCACTCTCTTTTGATTTGCTTATCGGCATGATTCTAAAGCCATATAGTTTATTACTTTTAGTGTGGTCTGATTGACAGCCACTATGCCCGCACGACTGAGTCTCCGAAATAGGCCAATGGAAATGCGTGGGCGGGATGTCACGTCAATCTCTCAATTTGAGCTGTGGACGAGTCCCGACAAATGAACTGTTATATTTCGAGCCAAATATGCGGGCATCACCTCACTGCGCCTATGATCAAGCACCACTGACAGCAGAGAGAGTTTACCATAGCCTATAGGCCTAGATAAGGTACAGTTGAGGTACACAGTGTATTTAGTAGGATATAATTATAATGATAGTAAACACGTAGATGATTAGCTGCCACGAAATCAAGATAAAACTCAATACATGTATTTGTCACTATAGGTGTATGTCTGTAGATGGCAGCAAAACAATATAATAATTGATGTACCAGTAACTAGTTAAAAAGTGAGACAAAGGCCTATTTGTAAGCTGTTGAATGTGACACTAACTTAGTGTAGAGCCTTGAGAGTGTGACATATATTATATTAAGGGTGTCACAAAGACAATGTTAATTTGTAACACAGATCTCTACAAAGAGACATTTCAGTGCACTATTTAGATATGATAACGTGAGTTTCGAATATTTGTATTTACCCTCTTTTATATCTGTGAATTCAATTAGCAGCCCTACTGTAAATGTGTAAATGAATCCATTCATGGGAAGTGAACTACAATTTACAATGTAGTGTTTTTTGCGAGTTGGCTGTTTCCTCTGGACCGGGGTTATGACTAGACTGGGTTGTGGTAAGATAGGCCTATAGCCTCTCTTTTGCAATAGAGACCTGAATATATTTATTTTTACTGGGACACAGCCCAAATGTTTTGGGGGGGAACTTCCCCACAGCACAGTGCTTTCAATCAGATAGTCTGCTGATAATGTTGCTGTTATTTCGCTTCGAGAAAATGAAGCATTGCATTGCTGAATCTGCTCTCCTCTCATCTGTCTCCCAGGGTAATGGCAAGGCCGAGCCACAGCGAGCATGTCCTTCAGCAGCTCAACAACCAGCGGGAGTGGGGCTTCCTGTGCGACTGCTGCATCGCCATCGGAGACATCTACTTCAGGGCTCACAAGGCTGTGCTGGCCGCCTGCAGCTCTTACTTCAGGATGATGTTCATCAGGGACCAGCAGGGGGCAGCGCGCATGGATCTCAGCAACATGCAGATTAGCGCTGAGTGTTTTGACCTCATCCTGCAACTCATGTATCTGGGCCGTATCGTGGTGGGCAGCTACGAGTTTGAGGAGCTTAAGGCGTCCATGGCCTACCTGCAGATGTACTACATCCCCGACTCCCTGGAGGAACTCAGGGACATCAGGAGCTCCAACCTCACACCATCCTCCTCAGCGTCCTCTTCTTCCTCTTCCTCATCCAGTTCCTCTTCCTTAACTGGCCCAGCTAACGGGAAGATGATGTTTGGAGTCCGCATGTATGAGCAGCAGAAGCCAAGTGCCCCTGAGGCAGAGCGTCCTCCAAAAGCTGGCATCACAACTGTGCGACCAAGTGTCACAGTCCCTGTTAGCAGGCCTGTGGTGGAGGAGGTGGTGGCGCCCCCTTTGGTTGTAGTGCCACTAGACAGTGTGGTTGAGCAGCCCTGCGACCTACGCAAGAGACCCGGAGGCCGAAGCTCGACCTTCAAAGAACGTCCCCGCTTTGGCCGCACGTACACCTGTGACGACTGCGGCTTCGTCTTCAGCTGCGAGAAACTGCTGATTGAGCACATCCTCACCTGCACGAACCGCAAGGCGTTCCAGAACCCCAGGGCTGGCACAGAAGCAGACAACGACTCCAACAAGGCAGAGAGCTCGGCTTCTGAAGGGATCGAAGAGCACAAAGTCATCTGCAAGGGTGAAGAGGATTGGCCAGACCACAAGTCGGACTCTGAGACGGTGATTAAGTCTGTGGCGACTGGAACGGAAAATGAGCCTGCCTCTACCAGGAATATCTCTGTCAAGGTGGAGCCAGAAGAAGACGTGGTGTCTGAGATGGAAAGCATAAAGGTGGTCCGTGTGGGAGAGTTCAGTGCCAGAGACTGTAGTGCAAGGTATAGTGCGGTCAAGGACACTATGAGGGATCAGGTGAAACAAGACAAAGAGCCAGAGGCTGGAGCTTCAACGATGGAGGACAGCAATGACTCATTTGAGGGCCACATATCCAGCAGTGAGGATTCAAGTGTGCCTGCGAAAGTCCGCAAGATCAAAGAGGAGAAGCAAGACGGGGAGTGTGCACCTTGTGAGCTGTGCGGTGCGCTTCTAACCGAGGAGGACCAGTCAGCCCACTACATCTCCAATCACATGGGTCACATCTGTGCCTGCGGGAGGTGCGGCCAGGTCCTGATCAAAGGCCGGCAGCTCCAGGAGCATGCTGAACGCTGCGGTGAGCCCCAGGGCATGGAGTCTGATTCCCATGGGGACGATGACTCCCCCTTGCTGGAGGACCCGCAAGCCATGGAGGAGGGCCTGCTAGAAGGGGGCGACCTGGCCTGTCCCCACTGCGGCCTGCTGTTTCAGAGTGAGAGCCTGGCCCTGGAACACGCTCTGGCCTGTCACGAACCGGAGCTGTTTCGCCCAGCTCTACTGGGGGAAGGAGGCGAGCCGGACCACCGTCGCAAGCACTTCTGTGGCATATGCGGCAAGGGCTTCTACCAGCGCTGCCACCTGCGGGAGCATTACACCGTCCACACCAAGGAGAAGCAGTTCACCTGCCAGACCTGCGGCAAGCAGTTCCTGCGAGAGCGGCAGCTGCGTCTGCACACCGACATGCACAAGGGCATGGCGCGCTACGTCTGCCCGGTCTGCGACCAGGGCACCTTCCTCAAGCACGACCACGTGCGCCACATGATATCGCACCTGTCGGCCGGAGAGACCATCTGTCAGGTGTGCTTTCAGATCTTCCCCAGCGGCGAGCACCTGGAAAAGCACATGGATGTGCACCTGTACATCTGCGGCGTCTGTGGGGAGAAGTTTCGCCTCCGCAAGGACATGCGGAGCCATTACAATTCCAAGCACACCAAAAGACTATGAGAGGCGGGCGTGGTACTGCCTGTGTCCCTCCTGCATTTATAATGTTTGTGTTACTTAAAAAGCCATAAATGTGAGAACAAATTTATGCACTTGGAACACCAAAAAGAGAAAACTTATAAAATTCTCCTGCACTTTCAAATTGTATGCGTAACCTAAGTGTGTTTTATAGAGGGCTATAACCTATTGCCTCAAGTTTTGGGAATACATTTTAGAGCTTTGATGTCAGCCCTGTACTCCTTACAAATTAATGTAATTGTAAGACATCAATAGGATAGACAAATCCTTAAGCACGGTTTTCATGGATTTTTCATACATTCTGGAACTAAAACACACAGTTTATGGAGTTTTACCAATTAAAGAAATCCTGCAGAAATGTCATCTTTGATTCTAACATGACTCCACACTTTAATCTACTCAATGATATACCAGTAATACGCAAACATTTTTTGTGATGGTGACATGGAGACACTTATTCATCGAGAATTAAGAATGGCAGATACAAACTCTCCGTGTATGGTGCCTTGCATTTGCCTTGCAGGTTTTTTTGGTGCATGGTAATTGAAATGCATTTCTAAACATTGTCTGTCAGTCACTATGACTTTGTAATTTCCCTCATTTTTCTAATTTAATTGTGATGGGGCACGGACAGGCATTGTTGTGTATCTCATAGAAGTGAGAAGTGAAATGGCTTTGTGATCTTCAGAAATTAATGCAAAAACACTAGAAGTTGAGGCACTGGTTGGAACCAGAAAAAAACAGAAACACTTAATGAACTCTTTATAAAGGTTATATCCCTGAAAATCATGCCACCACGGTATAAATATGCATTCTCTCTTTTGCCTAATCAATTATTTCATGTGTTTACTATGCAATGGTGGGTCAAACACAACTTGGAAATGTTTAATTTGCTTCAAAGTCTGTCTATGGGGTAATACATTGTAATTAAATTGAAATGATATACTGACTTTTATTATTTTGTTGTATGAAACAAAAAACATTCATAATATTCTAAATTTCATTCTTGATCAAAATTGTTGCACAATCATGTACAGTAGTTAGTTTTTACTTCAACGGCAAGAGAACTACTAGACTTGCTGTAAATGACAGTCAAATTTAATTCTCAAAAACTGTATATTGATGTTTTGCATATTGTACACAGCATAAAACGTCAGTTTCCAGTCATATCGGCTACCTTTTATTCTTTTTCATTGATATTACATAGAGAAGTTATCCTGTTTTCTCCTCAGCTTGGGTGTGATATCAAAGTTACATGTTTGTTGTTTAGTAAGAAGAGGCTTTAGCTACTATTTTGTCTTTGTATGATTTTTTTGTGTGTGTACAAAGCAGGCAAAACAAAGCTTTGTTCTACAGTACATGGATGTTGTTCTATTGAGCGTGGCTGTACTTGAGCGATCCTGCATGTTGGACAGTAACACACTTTTGGCTGTTGGGAAATTAGATTCCTCATTGCTACGCTGCAGAGAACATAATCCCTCAAACATCACAATATGATATGCAGCAGTGTGCAGAGGTTACGCAAACTGCACTAGCTGTCAAAGCCCATACTTTGGAGGTTCACTTGTTACTATAACAACCATTATTGGTGACCTAACAAAAGCTTACCTTTTCTCAGAATGTTCTGGAACACAATCAAAAGTGGCAGAATTGTTGCTGTTAGAATGATTTAGGTTTATTAAATCAAACATGCAATGAATGCATTGGGTATGATTGTAATTACTGCTTCGGTACTGTAGGTCAAAAAGTGCTACAATGGTATAGATACAGTGCCCCCCATATGTGTTTGGACAGCTAGCCTAGAATATGAATTGTGGTTCCATACTCAACCAATTTGGGTTTGTAATAAACGTATGAATATGGGGCAACAGTACGGAATGTCAGCATTTCATTCAGGGTATTTGAATACATATGCTTTACAATTTGGAAATAAATTGCTTGAGGTATGTAGTCCCCCCTTATCAATATTTGGGCAAATTAACTTTACATGCAATGACTGCATCAAGCCTGTTACCGTGTAGTCTTTGGATGTACTTAAATGCTGAGTAAGGGGTCATATTTGATATCTGGAGACATGTTTTGTTTTAATTAATGAATTGATTAATTCTGATGTTGCCATGACTATGAGTAATGATGAGTGAGAATGTTACACTGGCTCATTGTTACATCATTCACCACCATGTGTTTGTATTTTTTAAATGTGGGGACTAAATACAGTGTTTTTATTTATACATGGTGAAATAGATAGATGTATGAAAATACCCTCAAATAAAAGGTGACATTCTGCACTTTTGCAACATAGTCATAATTTGATTTAAAAGTAGAGACATTTTTTCAGTTTTCACAATACTTGCTCTCTAATCTTCGTTTGTGAAATGTTCTCTAGTTTGTCATGACATACTGTATTAGCTAATACGGTTGTGGTAAAAAAAAAATATATATATATTCGTCATTTGTTTATACTGTTGCAAATGCAAAATGTTGAGGAGAAGTTGGTATGCATAAAACCAGATAACAATTCATGTCACCAAAAGTGATACTGATCTTCCATTAGTCTTTATCAAAGACTGTATGCTGTATGATGCTTTTGTTGCTTTTCACAGTGATGTCAATGGCTCGTATTCTATTTGAAGAGAAAGAGCGATCAGTCATGAGGATCTCAATTTTGTTTGTCACTGTCACTGTTATGAAGGTCATTTCATTGGGTTGGGTTGTGTTAGTACCCAGTTCAAGCTCTGAAGTGTCTTTATCATTGGTTGATTGATGATTTGGTATCTTTGAGAGTTCAAAATGATTTTGTAGCCGATCATCCGTTTGAAAGGCTGATTGTTTTGTACAGTGCCTTCGGAAGTATTCAGACCCTTTCACTTTTTCCACATTTTTGTTGTGTTGTAGATTCAATTTAAAATAATTCGCCATCAATCCACACACAACACCCCAGAATGACAAATTAAAAACACATTTTTTGAAATTTCAGTACATTTATTAAAAATTGAAATACAGAAATACCTCATGTACATAAGTATTTTGCTACAGAACCTTTGCTATGACACTCTTAAAATTAGCTAAAATGCAAAAATGTCATCAACAAATCACTCAATAAGTTGAAGTGTCTCCATCTTAATGCAAGGATAATAGTTCATGTCATTTTGGAATTAATATATTTGTTTTTATAGGGTCTCTGATTTGCATAGGAATCATTGTTTGTAACAATGAATTCGCTTTGTCATTCAGGGGTATTGTGTGTGGATTGATGGCAAATTATTTTAATTTAATCAATTTTAAATTGAGTCTATAACACAACAAAATGTGGAAAACGTGAATGGCTCTGAATACGTTCCGAAGGCACTGTAAATGAATAAATGTTTGGAAAGAGAAACCTTTTGTCAAGCTCTTAATAAAGCAAGTGGATACTCTCCATGCTAAAACCATTTAATTTGTGTCATGTTGCAGGTTACGTGAAATACCATTCCTGTTCAGTGATTTATATGTGTCAATTGTGTAAAACGTATTTACCGCACGGCATTTCATTAAGGCAATAGGCTTACTACTGCAGCACTATGCCTGATTATTAGGACGACGCTTTTATGATCCACTGAAAAGGTCATTCTGTAAATAACATAATAGAGAGGTAAACAAGGCTTTATATTTGCAATGCAAATGGCACATGGAGAGCTGCATGTAGCCATCACTGGGTAGATACCTTTTACAATCTAAGATAGATATCAGCTGGCAGGCTTGACACAGGAAACACTGTAGGCCTACTTAGAGTTTGACACGAGAAAACATGTTAATGAGCGAAATACTGACAGTAAAAATGTGTTTTACCATGCAAAACTGTAGTGATAGGCCTACTAAAACCCCATTATATTGATCATAGTACATTATCATATTGATCAAGTATTATGCCGAAATGAAGTTCTTTCTTTTTTTACAAGCCGGTCACTCACGTGGTTAATTACCCAATTAGCCAATCTAGAACGTGTGGTAAATGAACCAATGGAAAGTGTCGCACTCGCGCTATTTTCCAACTCGCCGTGGCATTGAAGGTAAGTCACGCCACGGGAATGTTGTTACGAACAGTTTCATTTGAGTTTGCACCACCAATTAACGTTTTAGACGTTCGCAAGAGCTTTGGCTGGCTAAAGTCAACAGCTAGCGAACTAACTGTGGCTAACAACTAGGCTATATCTATCATTGAAAGTCCAAACTCACTCCATATTTCCATTCTAAATGTCTATATAGGCTAACCTCGCTGTTAAACCTTGATTGATTTCTAGAAGGCCATTCAACGTACATTTAACATGCATAACTACGCCTTTCATTGTTTCGCAAACTTTGGTGATGCAGAAATGGGGTCAACGAATTGCAAGAGGAAACCCTGTGCCTGTATTCTGAGTCAAGATGATGATGATATTGATGTAGTAATGCACGACGCAAGCTGCTTGTTTCTCCTGGAATGTTCCTCCGAAGATTCGTCACCCGAGATGGAAGACAGAAATGTCCCTCTATAGTTGTGGGCATCAATCTAGACAATGGGCATCAATCTAGACAAATGTGCATCGCAAAGTCCCTTTATTTGCTAGTAAATTACTTTGCAAGACAAATTTGGCACTCTTGATGCCCGTCAAAGGGGACAACCACCCAATGAACCATTAGTCAGTGATGAAGGATTTTTATTACAAACTGTCTTGTTACTGCCAAAGTTCAACTTTGGATAATAGCATCTATCATGATACAAAGTTTAGGACAGTCCAAAAAAGGTTCTCCAAATTGGTGAGACGTGGCAGAATATATTCAAAATTGTTATGCATTTTTCTCTGACGGTTTATAAGATTTGTTTTGCCTTACTGTTATTTTGAAGGAATTCTCAGCCATATGCTATTTTCCCTCTTGTTTCCCCTTGCCAGTGCCCTGACGAAATGTCTATCCCTTCAGCTCAAGAAGAGCTTGACAGAAGAATTGAAGAGCTGAGTAGGAAGAATTCTGCATTACTGGAGAGGTTCCAGGTGAGTTTCTGTCACTGCTGTCCAGACCTATAGTCCAGACCCTCTGTGCACAACAGGTTGTGTGTGAAATCCCCTGAAGGTAAATAATCATGGTGAGGATACAACTCAGCGAAACGGTGGACTTGAACAGGGAAAGGAGCTACCTGCTCTAAAAAGCACAGAAACAAACATTTCAGCTTGTCTTTGGCTGCACTGAGGCCTCTCCGTACCGTTCACAATGGCCTCTCCCACCACTCAGGAGGTGGAGGAGGATAAGAGGCGGGCGGAGCAGAGAGGGGCAGCCATACAGCATGGCAGCACAAATCTGACCAAAACCTCCTATGAAGCTAAAACTCCACACCGTCGTACCGCAGCCGTGTCAGACCAATGGGAGCACCTGACCGTCACAATATCCAACCAGGTGAGCCTACACCTCTCGTACCACCCGCTCCTCTGCCGCTCTTGATTGGCTACAGTTGTGGTCAGTTCAGTCCTCCGTTAAACTCCATTCTCAAAATTAATTGAAGTTCAGTTAATGTATGAATTAAGTAAAAGTGAGGGGCTGTGTACAGTTTTCTGTGAAAGTAAGTACATTTCGTAAATACATTTTTGCTGACCTAGAATTATTTGACCCCGACCCTGCAGTTGGTTGTTTATGAACTTGTCTCTGAAAAAGGGATCTGCAGGGTTCCTTTAATGTCTCATCTCATCTAAATGCCCCATGTTTTATTATTTAAAAAAAAAAAAAAAGTTTAAGGATGTGCCGTCTGTGGTGAAGTGGTTCAGAGCAGACAGCAGACCTTCCTAATCAAGGAGGGTTGAGGATCGGCTGGAGAAGGAGTGTGAAGGTACCGGGGAGGAAGAGAAGCAGCTGATCTGTACCATCGATGATCATGAGGTTTTTTTGCATCAACGGAGGGTGGAAGACCCACCGAAAGCAGTCATGGTATAGACATATATACAGTGCCCTGTGAAATCTTTACCTTTTGTCACATTACACCTTGGAAATTAAAATAAATCAAATCTAACTTTTTTGAGCTGTATGTACCCGTTATAACCCTCATCATCGAAGTGAAAATAAAAAAATGTAAAAGTTCTGGACAATTATTAAAAATGGTTTAGTGAAATACCTGGTTTGGTTAAGTGATCAGCCCCTTAGAGTATACCATTATAAACTTGCTCAGGTGCAACCAATCAACTTCCAGATCAAACACCAGGCTCAAGTAATTGTCACTAAATATCACAGCCATTTAAAGACATGCTAAGGCCCCCTTATATTGACGACAAAACCCCATCCCCCACTAGAGGACAAAGGAACAGCCTCTTGAAAGGAAGCCGTAATGTACTCTGTGTGGTTGACATCTAGCTTTGTGGTTTGGTATCTGTCGAGTTTGGTGGCTCTACTAATGCATCCGGTAACAGATGAAAGAATGCAACGTAAAAACCTTTTCAGTTCATCTCTCCTTCCTGTTTGAATTGCAGTGATTTCTTTCTTCCTTTCTACAGTAGTGATACAGTTCTGTTTGGTTGAAGAACATCATTTGTTGATGTTTTTTTTTGGTATTTGTACCCCTGGGCCGTGTTACGTCCCAGAAAGTTGCTCCCTACAATCTGCCCTCATTCACTCCCCTTCTCAGATCAGATGGAACACAGTAGCTGGATAGGTGTTAGCAACATAAGATTAGATTAGATTCAACTTTATTGTCATGCACAGTGAGAACTATGTTGCTAGTACCTATCCAGCTACTGTGTTCTATCTGATCTGTGAAGGGGAGTGAATGAGGGCAGATTGTAGGGAACAACTGTCTGCAATGAAATGCAGCCCTGGACGCCTGCAATGAGTTCTGAAGGAAATGGAACATTCGGTGCCCATTTGACAGACGAAACATCTTGTTTTTAAACCCTCAGTCGACCAGCCTGTTGTTTAGCCCCCCCCCCCCCCCCCCCCCCTTCGCTCTCTCTCTCTCCATTTCCTCTCCTTGTCTGGTTTTCTATGTTATTATAACCACAGATGGCTTAAAGGCACTGGATAGGTGTCTAAATGTCTTGACCTACCAGTGGTAAGTCAGACCAGTGGTCATAAAGGGCAGATGATGATGAGGAGAGGGAGAGAGATCCCAAATACCTCCCGTGTCTTGCTAACAGCTGTTTCTGGAGTAGCTAGCAGGCTGCGGTCCCTCCAAACCGCCACAGAATCCTAGCAGACGGCATAGTGATGCAAATGAGCGCTGTGACTGCCAACGGCAACGAAAGCAGTATGCAAGCAATAGCTGATGGCATACTACCCCATATTTTATCGTATAGTAGGGCCTGCTATCTTGCACTCTACAACACGTCACATCAGATGTCAAGCTAGTGGTGGAAGTCACTACACTATAGAGCGGGATGGACTGGCAGAGGCCTGTGTGGATGTACCTTTTTTTTTTTTTTTTTTTTTTCCCCAACCAGCTGGTAGCCAATGTTAGCTACTGGCTAGTTTGCGGTTGCTAAGGCCCTTGCTGGGTGACATTGCCCTGCCTTGGTTTACAGCCAACTGTTATCCCAGTCTGCCCCCTAACATCACTTACACACATGTTTTAAGGCCTCTATACTACGCTGAAAAGCCTCTAGTCTAATGAACCAAGCTGATGGTAATTGTAATTGATGGTAACAGTATATCTTACGGAGAAAATAAATCCACCCCATGAGCTTAATCCAACCCTCTTACCATCAGAACCCCAAATAAAACTTGTTTTCCTCCATTGATTGTAAACAAACTGTATAGCTTCAAAACATAGATAAAACTATCATTTTGATCTCATGGATGGTGAGTTCTTGCATCCATATCCTCATCTATGCATTTGAGAATGGTTCCATTTCTCCAATCCCATCCCTCAGCTCTTTTACCAAAATAAAGTGGCAGAGTGACTGCTTTGTGTTAATTTCAGATTGCCCCTTTAAGAGGGGTGGCAATTGCGTAGGTACTGTATGTTGCACCACTACTAAAAAAATAATAATAATGTTGTTTGAATGTTAGTAGTGAGGTGTAAAAGAAAAGGGTAAAGATCATAATTCATCCACATGGGTGTGCTGTTTGCTCTCTTTTTGTTGGTGAATGTTTCCTCTTCCTTGCTTGTTTGTTGTATTGGTGGCTCCTTTGGACCCCATCTCCTCAAAGTGTAGGCCTATGTTTGTGACTCACAATGGTCATTCACTACAGTTTGTTGTAACTCTTGAATTCTCATCATTGCTCAAGTACATGATTTCACATTGTGACACGCTTTAGTTGAGTAGATATCCAATGAGTTTGTACAGCTTTGGCACTTCTGTTGCATTCTGTTGGTGAACCTCATTGTCCGTCATAATCTATTGAGAAACTGTTGACACAATCCAGTTTCTCTCCCCCTGCAAAGGAAGAATCTGTTTCTTCATCTCCTGTATCCTTCTGGCACGCCCAAGTAATTATTTTTCCAGAGAGCCAATTAGGCCTCATCACGCCCACTAACCAGGACAGAGACGTCTCTGCTGGCCATCTGACTCTAGATCAGTGATCAAGTATACATACTGTACAGTTTGAGCTGCAAAACCGAAATGATTTCAAATACTATTTAAACTCAGGCCTGTTTCAGACTACTCTCAAACTAAACAAATTGTGCTGGATTTGACATAGCTTCTGGTGTCAATTTAGATCTGTTCAGTAAAGGAGGTTTGACATTGTTGAACTTCAATTATTGTCTCTATAACTACCTGTTCCAAGAGTGTACAGTGCAATTCACCAGGCTGTTGGAACTGTATTCTTTTACTGTCATATTTCACAAGTTACTGTTACTGCTCTTTCTGAAATATTTTTTCTTTCTTGCTGACCAACAGCATCCCTCGTCCCCTCATCCGTCCCCCCGACGACAAATGTAGGTAAGAGTTTAGTCTCTGTCGCTACAATATAATTTCTCTCCCGTTCTTCTCAATGCATCATTCTGCCCCACACCTGCCATTGGAGACAGCCTTATGGCTCTGATTGATGGTCACCCCAGCATCAGGGGAATTACATTACCACACTCTCCTTTTCTAGTGTGTTAATGACGTCATCCATGACCCATGGTCATCAATCGAAGACTCCTTTATGGAGGTTTGTTTTTCAAGCCACATCAGCTCCTCATTATAGACCCAACTGTCCTGCTGGACTGTGATGGTAGAGCGAATGGGCTATGCAGCAGGGGCGCAAGACTAACCCACTCAAACAGATAGACACATATTCACAAATGGGTGCACTCGCTTACAAACAAAAGCACTCTGCTCGACCCCACCCCCCCCATATCTTGAAATCGGTCTGTATTCTATACTTATGGTTATACATCAGCCACATACACACACACACAATTCCTCCCTCTCCAAGCCCTAGACTGCAAGGGAAGTTGAAAGCACTGATTGCAGATTACAGCTCTCCCTCAGAGGCCTTGCTCTTCTCCCTCAGAGGCCTTGCTCTTCTCCCTCAGAGGCCTTGCTCTTCTCCCTCAGAGGCCTTGCCCTTCTCCCTCAGAGGCCTTGCCCTTCTCCCTCAGAGGCCTTGCCCTTCTCCTTCAGAGGCCTTGCCCTTCTCCCTCAGAGGCCTTGCCCTTCTCCCTCAGAGGCCTTGCCCTTCTCCCTCAGAGGCCTTGCTCTTCTCCTTCAGCAGTGTTCCATCACGTGACCCTTCGGGTCCCCCAGCACGAATAGAAAAGGGCCTGCGTCTCTGTGGAGAGAGGAGCGCCTCCTGCAACCTGCCCTCAACACTTTCCCAACACTTCAACCTTCTTTCCCCCCTACTGCTATTCTCCCAACAGATCCTCCCTCCATCCCGAGGCCTTTTGTTGTTTCGTCACGTCTTCTCTCTTGTCTTAGACCGTTGTCGTGAGCAACCAAGGTACTCCAGGTTGTAGCTTTGCAGCTTTAGAAACGTTGTAGATGTTAAAGAGCCCTCTATACAGTGCCTTCGGAAAAGTATTCAGACCCTTCGTTTTTTCCACATTTTGTTGTGTTATAGACTCAATTTAAAATGGATTAAATTAAGAGTTTGCGTCTGTGTTGTCACAGCTCGACCAGTTTGATAAAGCATCCGTTGTTCGTTTCTTCTGTGGCGACAAGCGACATTTCACAGCTAGACATCTTCACTGTGCTGCGTATGAGACGCAAGACTGATTAATAGTGTTCCTGCTAAGAATCTACAGATTTTTCCCCCCGAGCACCTGCACAACATTTTAAACAAAGCAGTGTGTTTAGGCATTCTTCGTCGTTAATATTTTCACAAAAAAAACTTTACACCACCCACTGGACGGCAACGAGAGCTAACAGAACAACCGCTCCACATTTCAGTGTAATTACTAAAACCCAACCACTGAATAAAAGTCAGATGTTTGTGATCCAAGCACAGACTAATAATACATACTGAGCACAGACACACCTCTGTGTACAGTGGTGTGTGCAGACAATTTTTGCTGCACCAAATTCATCCAGTGAGCAGTTTATAGTAGAAACAAACAGGAGAGCGTTCAAGTCTCTTAATCCATGTTCCTGTTGCTGATCTCTGCTAAACCCATCAGAAGCAATAGTAACTAACTACATTTACGGTACCAATGCTTACTGACTCGCAAGAATGGGGCGGGGGTCATCGGTAGCGGAATTCATTTAGCGGGTCTGGTGGATGTTCTAATGTCGTTTGACAAGATTAAAGCAGCTTGCGTCACTACCTCGTCCCCTCATCGTTGTCACATGTAGCCTCGTTAATTTGATGAGGCATTATGTCAACAAGGGGCCTGTACCAGGAAGGATGCCAAGATAAATAATTGCAAATAATTTGAGGACAGAAATTACAGTGTGTTAGGGGTCGGTGGATCATTATCACAATAATTGGAAAACGGAATTAAGCGATAGCACACATGGGAGAGTTTGCCATGTTGTGGATAACTGCTGTGACGTGGTCATAGACACGACGTGGTCATCGACCATCATGGTCTGACATGACAATGCTTCATTTGATCAACACGTTGTATAATTTCTATTTTCATCTATATGCTGTGTGAGGAGGGGGCACTAAGTGAGGTGATTGGTGGTAGTGCCGTGTGGATGGCAGGCAGAGAAGACGGTGTAATGTGGATGAAGGAATGGGAGAGAAAGAAGGAAGTATCTATTTTTATTCTGGGACTAAAATTCCTTGCCATATTTGGGAAAGGATGATAAAGCACTAGTAACTGCCCAAATTATATTGGGCAGTTACTTTTTTTTCTCTCCACACTTTATTCTTGCCATCACTCTG
Source organism: Argentina silus (assembly GCF_951799395.1). Lineage (NCBI taxonomy): Eukaryota > Metazoa > Chordata > Actinopteri > Argentiniformes > Argentinidae > Argentina > Argentina silus. The sequence continues at coordinate 4,095,966 of NC_139671.1, forward strand.
TCATCTACATTTACGGTACCAATGCTTACTGACTCGCAAGAATGGGGTGGGGGTCATTGGTAGCGGAATTCATTTAGCGGGTCTGGTGGATGTTCTAATGTCGTTTGACAAGATTAAAGCAGCTTGCGTCACTACCTCGTCCCCTCATCGTTGTCACATGTAGCCTCGTTAATTTGATGAGGCATTATGTCAACAAGGGGCCTGTACCAGGAAGGATGCCAAGCATTGTCATATTAGACCATGATGGTCGACGGCACTTGGCTCTCATTTGTCTCATGTTCGATTTTGGAGTATAGAGCCAAAAGAAGAAAAAATGCTTCCCTGTCCCATTACTTACGTAGGGCACTGTGTTATCATACTAGGTCCAAAAGCTCCTTCGGTGGGATTGTAATGGTGTTTGAGGTATCAGTGGTAATAGAATAAAGCTGACCTCTTAATTAAATTGTTCTGACCAACATTGACCGCTGAGCTTGATTAAATGGTTGTGCCTAGTGTTTACCCCCAGGCTTATAGAGTAAGCCCACACATTACAAAATTGCCACAAACTCACTGGTCTGGCCAAGGGACATTTGTTATTTGGGGTCTCCTTGGGCAGTCGTCATCACTGCTTAATCTTCATGTAAGGAAAACTGGGTCCGGGTATCTAAGGGTTAACGTTTAGACAGGGAAGCCACATTGAGACGATTGTCTTGTTTTCATGGGTGCCCTGTTTGTGCACCAAGATCATTTAAACATTAACTAAACAGTCAATTACAGATGCATAAGAAAACAGCAACTGAGCTGCCTCAGTTGTCCATACAAAAACATTTCCACACATCCACTACATTATTTAACATAATGCTTAAAGGCTGATTTCTACCTTCCACATTGACATCCACGCCTTTTAGCAGAAGGGTTTGCATTTATACCTAGCCAGACGTCTGTTATTGTGCAATATCTTCAGTGCGGAGAAATGCAGACGTGGACAGTAAAAATCAACCTTTACACACTACAGGGCCAAACTGAACCACACTGTGCTTACTCAGATATTTTCCTTTCACATCGTCCTTTCCAGCAGTTCTCTATTCCTGTACCAGACCTTGTTTGTAGCCCCCGGCTTCCCAGTCTTTCAAGGTATTTTTAATGCAGGAGTAGTCACCCGGTTTGCCGGGTTCCCCTGGATAAGGATTTTCCCTGGTTAAATAAAGGATTAATAATCCAGCTGCAGCTTCCAAATGTAGTGTATCCTGCTTCATATTCCCATGGGGCATGCAGGGGGACAGGCCTTGTGACCTTGCCTAGGTGTGTTTGTGTGAATGTACTGTATTGTTGGAAGTGCATATTTGGGAGAATGGTGATTGGGATTTGGATGCCTAAACCATTTGTTTCCACCTGGACACCTACAGAGATTAGGTCCAGTGCCTCTGCATGTATTCACTCCCATCTATCCACTCACAAGATTACAAGTCTTATGTAAAACTCACTGACCGATTGAAAAAAGCACTTACTGCCATTCAAACGCAATTGTGAGGGCCTGATCCTTCCCTTAGCTTGGTCGGCCCTCTCAGCATAGATGGATGAAGCAATTTGAATCCTTTTACATCTGTACTTCCTGTCCATGTGGGACACTTATTGTGCAGACAAAAACCCTACTCTTTGGACGTTGGCATGTGATTTGAGGTTGGTTTGGTTGTTTAATTTATAGTGGTTAATATCTGGCGTTGCAACAGGGATTTCAGGGTTCAGAAAACAGGATGAATACTCTTCATCCTCTCTCAGGTGTATTGCCATAGAACCTCTGCACCTCTTTGCATTTCCATATTCAGGGCCTGGTAAATCTCCATAATGGTCGCTATGATGGTCGCGTTTATTGAATTCTCCAGTGGGGGAAGGGCAGTTGGTGTAAACAGGTTATTCCAGGCCCAGGTTGTCATAGTGACGCTAGCCTCATCTGGATCAGATTTTTCAGTGATATGATTTGATGTGCATTGTTTGTTTTGGACATTGTTGCTGATATTATTCCATTCAGATCTCCTCAGAATAATGGTTTGATACGAGTAGGTTTGAAGACTACAGAGCAGAATAGCACTGAGCTGTGCCAAAAAAATATCCTCTAGATACCAGATTTGAGAAAGTGCTTTGTTATCACCTAAACAGCGCTCTTCAATGAATGTTCTTTATCATGTGATCTCATTCCTAGATCACCACTGATTTATCATGGCCACTCTGGCCACTTAACTACATACTGGACCTTTCATGTTAAGTATTCCCCAAGTCATTTTAGAGGGGGGGTCAAAGGTGGGGAATCAAGGACGACAGCGATGGCAGCACTCCTCTGAGGGTACAGCCATTTGTGGCAGAGGTTGTCTCTGAACCAACATGGCTACCGTTAAGACCTAACACCATTACTCGGTTGAACGGGAGCGCTATAACTCGCAGTAGAAAAGAGCCTTGGCACTCTGTTGGACAAAGGCCAACTTTTTCCCAGGGAGCCTGGGAGCTCACTCCGCATGGTCAGAGCACAGGTAAATGATTCTGGGAGGGGGCCAATACCGGGACTTAGCCTACTGTTCCAGTGTGTCACATGCTGAAATGCTACTTAGTCAAGCATTGCATCAAAGCAGTGCTGCCTCAAGGTGACAGTTTAGGAACATTGGGCGATACTTGTCCGGCCTTTAATGCAATATTTCAGGACTGACCAAGCAAAGCCATCACCAGTGGCAAAGGAAGATTGCTACGGTTGGTGTTGGCTGCCATGGGAACTTCACCTTGCTTATAAGACCTCAGTGAGTTCATGCTTTTCATTTGGAGTGTGCATTACTTTGACAACCTGGGTTTGATACTGTACGTGGTTGGTTACTTTGGTGCCGTGACTTTGATCACAACAGCTGATGTCAACAGGCGGTCAAAAGGAGATGTATGCAGGACATTTAGATTGAAAACTGACACTGTTGTGTTACCTTGCGTGAGACAGGACAACAGCTTCCAGGGCTAATTCCTATGTTTTGGCTTGACAGGTTAATGTCGTTATCCAAGCTGCTGTGTTGTCGACCAGTGTTTGATTTCAGTTGGGATATATCTCTATAAATTCTCCATGCACTACCGAGATGGGAGTATGGAAGGGTGAGATGGGAGTATGGAAGGGTGAGATGGGAGTATGGAAGGGTGAGATGGGAGTATGGAAGGGTGGGATGGGAGTATGGAAGGGTGGGATGGGAGTATGGAAGGGTGGGATGGGAGTATGGAAGGGTGAGATGGGATTCTGAGAATTAATCAATGAATCAAATTCCGCTCAGACTTCCCTCTGATTAGATACGTCCTTATAGACCTTTCTCTCTCTCTCTCTCTCTCTCCCTGTCTCTCTCTCTCTCTCTTTCTCTCTCTCTGTCTCTCTCTCTCTCTCTCTCCCTCTCTCTCTGTCTCTCTCTCTCTCTCTCCCTCTCTCTCTCTCTCTGAAACTCTTTCTCTCTCTCTCTCTCTCTCTCTCTCTGTCTCTCTCTCTCTCTCTCTCTCTGAAACTCTCTCTCTTGCTCCTCTTTTTTGTGCTTAGATTTTTTTAATGAAAGGAAGCCTATAGAAACTGTATCTACTTGTGTATTCATGAGCGCATTCAATGTGAAAGTAAAAATATACCTGTTGTCTTCATTGCTTCAGTGAACTTCATTAGGAAATGTGCCAGTTAACGATTATGTACCATGATACCATCATATCAATGTCATAGCACATTGTTCTGTCTGCAGTTGGCCCATTTCAATAACGTAGAAAATCCACAGCAAAACAAACAAATTGTTGTCATATTCTGCAATACATGTCTACATTTTCCAGTTCATATCAACCAAGAGGTCTATTTTGTAACGTGAGTTTCCTCTGGTTTACACCATCCCCGCGCATTATTAATTTACATGAACACGTTTCTTTGTAACTCCACTCCATTTGTAAAATCCATTTAGATAACCATGTACATGTATGCGTAATTCTCCCTTGGCAGCATTGAAAGTCACTTGAAAGCACATCTCTTCCTGTCATACCTCTCCACAGAAGCCGCAAGTATCTGCTATATAATAGTACTGTCGATACAGTATTAAGGGCTCATTCTGACAGAAACAGATTAATTGCCCGAATAACAGTTTAGTCATAGGTTTATCAGTCAACTTGAATTATTTCTACTTTTGACTGAAATACAAATTGACAGACAACTCATACCCTCTACGGAACATTCATAACCTCTACGGAACGTTCATAGCCTCTACAGAATGTTCATAACCTCTACGGAACGTTCATACCTTCTATGGATCATTCATACCCTCTACGGAACGCGGAACGCTCATACCCTCTACGAAACATCATCCTGATGACCCCGCCTAATGCAAACTTCCATTGCCCCTTTTAAATCAGGCATTTTGTTTTGTAGGTCAAAGATTTTAGGTGATACATCCTATTTTGTTTTGTCAAAACAATCACGCACTGAATCAGCCACTGCGTTTGAAGCTTGAAGTCTCAGGACAGTGTCAGACAGTGTCCAGTGTGACATCTAAAACAGCAGTGACCCCTAACTTCACAGAAACAAGTGAAAAGGGCCTGTGGTTGAGGGTTGCTTCAACCTCTTCTTTTGAATTTGTTTATTGAAATAACCCAATCTATTTTTTTAATTCAATGAAAATACATTAATGGTTTGGGCTAGACATCATAACCTATTTAATTAGCTTAGCCAGTCCTGAAAAGCCTTAATTGGCTTCTATCACATACCAACATCTGATGTCATAATGATAAACAGTTATTTGGAGAAAAAGAAGAAAAGAAAAATAGAAAGAGAAATTCTAACATTTTCTCAGCTCACCTCGGCTACTGTCAACCTTGGCTTGCTGGCTGTAAATGTAAGCACTTTCAACATGCAACTTATTTCACGTATTTCAGGATTATTAAACGCTGTTTGTTGGTCTCTTCCTGTTGTTTTTTGGGTAGGGGGTGTTCTCTACTCCAATAAATGTGAAATTGTGATAGAAGTTATATTGTAGCGGCGGCAGGTGTGTTACTTTGTTATTAAAAGTGTTTGGGGTAACTTGGTTGGGTTATGCTTATGGAGACTTATTGATAGTGTTGCTGACCACGATTTGTGCCTCTTTGTGATGCGTTGATTGTGCCCTGGTTGAGAGGAGAGGCCGTTTATATGGTGTTTGTTGTTAGCTGTGCAATTAAGGAAGTGTGTGTGCTCTGCCAGTCCTGCAGTTTTTTGTTTTAGTTTTTTTTAAATAGCTAAAGTGCAAGACAAGTAAAGAGAGGAATACAAGTTGAGTGTTTGAAATTAAAAGTTAGTGTTAAAATTAGGTTTGACAAACTTGAATTATTGGTTTAGTAATACTGAATAATTTGTGTATCATTGAGTCAAATAATTTAATTCAACAAATTCATTAATGTCTTTTGAATAAACCGAATTCAATAAACTGAATTACTTGTTACCTGTTGGAAGTCATTTTCTACAGTGTTGGCTCTCTGGCCTTCTGACCCCTGGAATACAGTGATATGAATACAGTCATTGTCTATATCTATGACTAATTCAAATTGTATCTTAAATAGAAATGTTCCTCAAAATGTGTTAATTTATTTGCTGCCACATTATTTTCAGTGTTTATGTCTGAATATTGGTTAATATATTCAAAATGTTGCTACAAACCATAAAAAACAACACCACCATTCTCAAAAACAGGTATTTTATTTTTCTTTTAATGTATTGCACAAGTGTCTCATAAAAAGTAGACTATACTTAATTTGGCTAAAACGTCAACATGATTATATGGACATACCTGAGCAGGTCTAAATATTGTTCCTCTGCCAATGCATTCCTGATAACGCCATACAATGAGACATGAGCCAAAGTTGGTGTAAAGTGTGAGGCCCCTTTACCCTGGAGTATGGCCAAGTGTAAACAACACAGATTCAGCATTGCGCAATGCAGACGCGATGTTTTGTTAATTTCATTGACATTTTAAATATGGTACAATCAATAGCCTATGCTACAGTTTTGTTGTGAATTTGATGGTGACAATCCAAATAAAGTGTCGTGTTTAAGGCATAACGTAAAAGTTGAAATGTTCAAATTATATTTTCCCCTAAAAGCTTTAATGTGTAAGAATGTATAGAACCACAGCGCAGTTTGTGTGGTGGCTCCCAAAACTCATGTGCGCTCAGAGGACTGTGTTCTCACTGAAGCATCCCCGGTGTCCTTGGTGACTAGCTGCTCCGGCACAGAGGACCCCTCTGTTAAATCCAAATCGCGGTTCGCGTCGGTAAAGGTCACGGTTCCATACATACGCACGGTCTGGTCAGAGGTGCTCTGCTCTGTGCGCAAGCCCGGTTGGATCGCGCGTGGAGTTCCCGAGGCTTCCGCTAACGCCAGTCCGCTCGTACCAGTAGAACCCGTAGCCTGACTCTCCGGAAAATAACCAACCCCAGATCCTTCCATGAGTTCTGGTTGTACTCCAGCGGGAGAGTCCGAGCCAAAACCCCACCATGTCGTCTCCTCGTCCTGTGTGTGGTCCCTTAGGGTTGCGTGAGTCGGCAGGTTGGCTGGATCCTCAAAAGTGACACTTGGAGACTTATGTCGGACGTTTGTTGTGGTGGTCAATTCGGTCTCTGTAGATGCACTTTGTGCTATGGTGTATTCTCTTGTAGGTCCAACATCCGTTGTTTGGTGTAGATTATCATCTGGTTGGACTGTGGCACTTTTACTACGACTCTCCCCCCGCTGAACAGCCTTGTCTGGGTTCTCAGTTTTGAGTGTAACCGGTGATGACGTTAATCCCGTGTCGTATTGTGTTAAAGCGTCCGTCGGACCAGCACCTATGTGTGTGGTATTATTTGGCACAGTGGTGGTGATATTCGTGGAAGTGTTCGTGGCGACTGTGACCACCACAGCACCAGGTCTCACGGACGACGATGAGCCAGATGTCGGCTTCCATATGAGGCTGTAGTATATGGCCAATATGATAGCCGCCAAAGACACAGACAACACGTATGCGAAAACGGTAGCCAATCTCACCCACTTTTTGTTGGTTTTAGCAGCCATTTTCGCCTTTTTGTCCCCTGTGTATGTGGCGGGTTTCCCCCGCTCGATGTTAGGCATATAGTCCCGGTCCCTCATGTTGGCCCGGATTCTACCTCTGGTTTCTACCACACCGTCCGTCTTGGAAGATTAGATGATATCCACGGTGCAAGAAAATATGATGAGCCCTGTTTGATGCTTAACGCACAATGCCCTCTACCGATTGATGAATCACTCTGTAACCAAGTACATGTTCCTCACTTGGTGTTCATAGAACATAAGCTTGCCTTATAAACCGGTTGCACCATTCCGTTATTTGCAAGGCATTACTGAAGATAATTGATGCGCTCTCCGCGGTCCACGCATCGCGCATGCAGTCAACCGTTTACTTTGGTGAACGCTCTGGTAGGGTGTTATATAGGCTCTACGGTCCGTCAGTGATGTGATTTATCCCAGTTATTACATTAGATCATAAGGAGCACAAGGACGCCTTCTCTGTTGTCCTGCAAATGAAGATCGGCTTGGTCTCATGGTCAGGAGGCGGGTCTTAGATGAGCGAGATACCGAGCCAATACTCTTGCATTGATGAATTCTAAATTAATTGTCCTCAGATGCCATGGTTTTTCAAGGACGTCAGCATTTTTTTCTTTATTGCAAATACAGGCTACGCAGTTTTTCTTTAATTGCATCGTTCTCGTCCCGTTGATATTGTAATGATATTGTAATGAAAAAAATCGTAGAAAGTGGATAAATATAGACACATGCATCACAGACGTAGTTTGACTTTTTAGTTTGGGGGCGCAGGAGCAAAAAATAGAACATTTATGATATTGTTACGACCCTGTGTAAAGCCCGTTAGCAGCCAGGGGAGTTAACTCTGGTGTTGTAGCTAGCGGCCGGTATGTAAGCGGAAGATTGTGAGTTCGATACCCCCTTAGGGTTCGCCGTTCGCTGTCAAACTGCGATAAACGTAATGCTGAGAATGCGTAGAGGGGGTTGTGATTTGCGAAGATACCTTATTTTACGTGCAATAATCGATACTACACCAGCTTCGGGTGAGTACTGATGGCTCACGTCAGCATCGTGACGCAAGCTGTGTTCCCAAGCACAGCTGACGCGACTGTGGCTGTCCAGGGAGAGGACCTCAGCTGCTCGCCTCCTCCCTGTTGGGACTCGGTCCAGCCGTAGTACAGCGAGGAATGCAATTACATGTTTCTCTTTCACATCATGGACGATTTATTTTCACGTTATTTCATGTTATTTCATGTTATTGTGTTTTCAAGGTCATTGTAAATAATCTAGGGAATGACTTTCTACAATCAGATAATGCCCAAACTAGAATGAGAATTTCATAGGCTTATTTCACAATTAAGATAAGTAGCTGTAGGAGCATTGCATTTACATGTCAATGTTGGAAACGCCCTAACCCTAACCGTAACCCTGGACAACATCTGGGTTACATAAACTGAGCATTGCAATTGAGTCTCAAAGATGAAGCCATTAATTTCAGATTAGGGTGTTACTGTGTGTGTGTGTGTGTGTGTGTGTGTGTGTACAGATGTGTAGCCTACGTGCGGGTGTGGCGTGCAAAAGCTGGAGCCTGCTTCTATGGCTTTGGCTTCGTACGGCAGCTTGTATGGCAGCTTGTACGGCAGCTTGTATGGCCCTTCAGTGAGCCTTATTCCCTGCTCAACCTCTATATCCCTCCTACATATACATAACATAAGCCACTAAAACAACACACAGGTTGTGAATATCAGGCCATCATGAAAACCCCCATCATCACTCAAGTCGCACAAACATAATCAATAAGCCTAGACATCTCTGTTTGTTGCACCTGCATACATTGACCCTACATGTTCATGTATATGCACATGGGAGTATAACCTGTTTGTGCACATTGATTGTGACTGAGTGTATTTGTGTGAGGGAGTATATTCTGTGCTGCACACCAGGCGGCTTTCTCTGTAACCTTTTCCGTATTCCCAGTGGGATTGTGTAAGAATTATGGATGGTCTCCCGGAAGGTAGAGACAAGGCCACAGGGTTAATGTGGCTGACTGACAGCATTTATTTATTGTCACCCGTCAGTCTACATCTGGCCCAAGCCTTGGGCTCACATCAGTGTTCCTCTGCATTTCTCCCTCTTGAGGATGAGGGGGAGCTGTGTGTGTGTGTGTGTGTGTGTGTGTGTGAGTCCTGTCAAATCTGAATATCTTTGAGTTGGGGATTGTGCTTTACCTCCAAATGGAAATGAGGACTGTATTCCGGTTTGTCAGCTTGTACAGGTACGGCTATTGTATGCCTGTTCTGCTATTATCGATGTTTCTATTACATTAACATACTATGAAGCTGAGTGAATATGTTTTTAAGTGTTCAAAAAGCATTGAAACCTATGATTGCAGGCACTTTCATGGTATTTACACACGTGAACGTTTTTCCTTCAGGTTTTCTTCCATTTTCGTCAATGTTGCAAGCTAGCATAGGCAACAACTCCACAAAATAGTCCCACCCGGTGACAAAAGACAACACACATAGCATCAAGCAACCATTCTATGGGCATGTGGAGGGAGGGTTATTGGCATGTAACGTCCAATACATCGCTCGGTCCAGTTAAATCCATGCCAGATCGGCGAATGAAAAAAGTCCTCCAGACCTCCAAAGGAGGCATGAGAACAATGTGATTTGGAGGTATGGCTACACTAGACTGCATTGAACACAATATCTATCAGCTCAGTGTCACACTAGTCTCACAGACGTGGATTTTAAGCTTGTGGTGTAGCAGGGACGTTATTATTGTGCTCATGTGTGTCACCAATATGATCTGTATACCAGTCAATCCACCTCTAGCAAATTGCTATTTTTGGGCTTGGCAAGTGGCCACAAAGTCAGCTCTTAAATGTGGGTGCGACAGTCACTTCCTCCTTCAGAGCTATAGTTCGTCTGTCAATGCCCCCCCTGGCACCGTGTCCTTACGGTCGTTTTATCTACGTCTTTGGCATCCTCCGTGACACAGAGGTTCCTGCTGCCCCTCAGGGTGCCCTTGAGCAAATGGCTGTGTGATAAACGGGCTGAGCTGGCGCCAGCAGGAGCAGCTGGGAACCGTAAACACAGGGCTGGTGGTGGCGGTTGGGTGTGGGCAGACTCGCCCAGGCCAGAAGTCGCTGGCATTGCCAGGACACTCAATTACAGCCAATAAAACAAAGATAACCAAGATACTGCATTTACGCTTTGTGTTCATTGAAAGCTGGTTGAAGTTTTATTGACATGTTGTGTTTCGGTGGAGAAAAATGGCTAAAGGTATTGTAATCTCTGCCTGTTTTTATCTTCGGCATTTTTACATTTACATTTTTGACATTTAGCAGACAATTTATCCAAAACGACTTACAACAAGTACATTTGTCTAAAGGAGGTGAATCATCTGTACATCAGTTATCATAAGAAAAACTAATCTATGCTAGGACCAGGGGCCATTGGCAGTCACAATGCTAGAAGAAGGAAGGATTACTTTTTTTTTTAATTATTATTATTTATTTTATTTATTTACATTAGAGATTTTGTACAGGGGGGTAGTGGGGATGAAGAGGTCTTAGTAAGCCTACCCATTTGTACAGTGGTGCTGTGTTCCAAATGAAGGATTTAGGCATAACATGCCAAACTATGTCCTCAGTCTTGATCAATAAGAAATCCATTCAATCCATTCCATCTATCCCCAGGCCATCTTTATTCAAAGTTGATTCACTTCCTTCACCCAGTAGTGCGTGCGTGCGTGCGTGCGTGCGTGCGTGCGTACATGGTAGCACGTGTGTCTTGATTATTTTCACATTTATTGAAATGCTATCGTCTGACCACCAGAGATGACGCCTCAAATGTGTCTTGGATAAAGACCCCCTTCAGGGTTTTCCAATCTGTACTGTGATTCCTCAAATCTAATATGACCACCACACAGAATGAGGTAAAGCTTCCACAGAGCGTAATGCATACAGACATGGTCGATAAATGGGAATGGTGTCTGGTTCAAATTGCCCACCATCTGCACATCAAACGGGCATCTGGCTCTTGCTCTCCCCCAGCCACCTCAGAGACAGGATCAGAGAGGAGGGAGGGGCATAACGGAAAGGAAATGCAATGGGGCCCGACACTCTGTGTGCGTGTGTGTATGTCTGTCTTTGACTACAGTAGTGTTACCGTGTGTGTGCGTGTGCGTGTGTGCGTGCAGTATAACAGTGTGCTATAGGCAAGGCAGAAGGAGGGAGGATTATGAGGCAGAGACCAAGACAGCCTTGAAAGGGAGCAGGTTCTGCTTTGTGTAACACGTCACTGCTGTCATCTTTAGGCCCGGTGACACAAGCCCTTGGTTAGAAGGGGGATTTCAACAGACCATGTTGTCTTACAATAGTCGGCTTTCCACAGCGCAGTTTACGCCAAGCCTGCCAGTGCGTGCCAATTGCTTTTGACGTAGTCACTCCCAGGCTTCAACGGTGCTTACTCTGGGCCTATTCAGTGCTTAAAACTCACACATTCAGTGCTTAAAAGGGTAGTTTTAAGCAAGAGCTTATCATCCAAGTGCTTTAATTGGCAAAAAAAATAATTAATTGTGCAATGCCACAATATCATTTGCTTTAATTATCAACACAAAATATAATCATAGATTGATAGTAATTTTACGAAGTAAAAATACCTGTTTGTTTTATCATATTGTTGTGGTGACGCTATATGATAAATATAATGATGCTATGAATGTCTTAACATGTCTAAGATGTATATCAAATAATACCAACTTTCAAAGTGTTCTATATAGTGATAAAAACATTTATTTTTTAATGTTTTATCAGGATGTCACCTTTGTCTTTATTATAAAGCACAACACATGTATTTCCGATAAGGCCCCCTAGAGGGCAGTTTGGGTCAAAATATGTGATGCACGGCTGCAAACAATGTAATTCAATTTCACTTATGGAAAGGATTGAATTGACTGTGCTTTGAATGTTGCATGTATTATATGTGGTGTAATGTGATTGTTGTTGTTGAAAGCAGTAAATCAATAGATGTGTATGTGACTATAGAGAACAAAGGCCTCTTCTCTGGGATGAACAGTAACCCCATGAAGAGAATGGTGTTTAGTACTGTACGATGATCACCAAACGTATGAACATCAGGCATCAATGAAGGCAACCTCACATAACCTTTTGGCCCTGTAAACAAATGTTAGATTGAGAACAGAATGCATTAATGTTTTACTCAACAACTTGGTATAGGATCAGTCAGTGTATTACTTTTGAACCAAGCTATAGCAGTGATCCTCTCTTCTCTTTTTAGATCCTCTCTTCTCTGTTTAAGGTGAGCCATGGTAGTGGGAGGCTTCGAGTACAGGCCTGTTTCCCTATACACTGATTTATGAATCACTTGCCATATTCAACACCCATACCTGTAGAGTATTCATGAAGTTGCAAAAAAACAAGAGGACACATTAAGCAATGAGCTGGAGGTAGTTGTAAGTGCAGAGCAGTACTTTTATTTGCCACATTGTATTAGGTGTTGTCATTTGTAAATGATGAAAACAATATATCAACAAATATCATCAAATGAAAACTGAGAGAATCTATTCTTTAACCTCATAGTAATTGTTTGATTTCAAATCCAAACATTTGGAGTATAGAGCCAACAGAAGAAAAATGCTTCACTGAAATACTTACGCAAGGAACTGTATGTAAGTGATTTTATTTTATTAAATTGACAATGGACACATTCTTTGAATAGAAGTCAATCAAATATCATTCCAAATTAAAGGCATATGTTTTGAGTTAAAGGATCAAACATACAACAAGGGAGTTAAACACAGACCTATACCTGTGTAAAGCTACTAAGGGGAACACACATTTTCTGAACATCAGAACAATTCCCAACCCATTCCCTGCTTCAGATCATCAACACATCACAAGTACCCTGCAGTTCTGCTCATACTTTTCACATAAGCACTTCCTAGACCCATTTATATTTTAGCAACGTTGAGCCACCAATTAATTTCCTGCTTTGTAGTAAAGACAAGAATTTTTGACTAAGACATGGCATCCACACTTAAGTCTGCTGTTGTCAGTAATGCAATGCATTAAAACTATTACTTTTACAGTACATTGTCTTTAACAATGTTTTTGAGAAACCAGTGATTATTCACCGGAGTAAACTATGTAAAAATGTATTGGACACCATGCTATCAGTAGCTGCAGTATTTGAAACTCACACATTGGATTATCTCATTCAGTCTATTTGAAATATTGTGCAAGGAAATGTCAGTCTATAAGGGGTTCCTATTATCCAAAAAGGTTGTTAAGAAGGACATTTGAAATTAGGTATCCCATATTACACAAATCATTGTCTAGGGTGTGGGTCATACCGTTTTATACTACATGATGCTACTCAATATTGTGAATGTGAGAAAAAAAGTATGTATGTTCCTGACAACACACCTGTGATATTGCAATTTTGCGTGGCCTCATCACTCATCCAGGCCCTTCTTGCCAGACCCATCCCTGGTCTTAGCCCGGAGCTTGTTCACCTGAGACTCGGCGATGTCTGCTCGCTCTTCAGCCTCCTCAAGCTCATGCTGCAACTTACGGAACTTAGCCATGTTCACGTTTGCCTGTTCTTCTGCCTCCTCGGTGGAGTGCTTGTAGGACTTGACCTTCAGCTGCAGCTTGTCCACTAGGTCCTGCATTCGGCCCATGTTCTTACGGTCTTCCTCCGTCTGAAAGGTGAGCTCTTTGATGCGGCGCTCGTACTTGCGTACCCCCTTATTGGATTCGCTGCCCCTCTTCTGCTCTGCCTCCAGCTCACTCTCCAGCTCCTTAATACGTCCCTCCATCTTCTGCACCTGCTTCTTCCCACCCTTCATAGCAATCTGTTCAGCCTCATCCAGGCGGTGCTGCAGGTCTTTGATGGTCTGTTCCATGTTCTTCTTCATGCGCTCCAGGTGAGCGCTGGTGTCCTGCTCCTTCTTCAGCTCCTCAGCCATCATAGCTGCATCAGTGATGGCCTTCTTGGCCTTCTCTTCAGCATTGCGGTTCTCCTGTATGGCCTCCTCAACTTCAGTCTGCAGATGGAGAAGATCTAGCTCCTGCTTCTTCTTCTGGTTGATAAGGCTGGTGTTCTGGGAGTGCAGAAGCTGCATGCGCTCTGAGGTGTCAGTAAGCTCCTGTTCAGCCAGCTTGCGGCCACGCTCCGTCTGCTCAAGGACAGCCCGCAATTCCTCCAGCTCAGCCTGGATCAGATTGTTCCTGCGTTCCGTAAGAGCAATGTTCTCCTTCAGGTCATCATTCCCATGTGTGGCATCATCTAGATGCAGCTGGGTGTCCTTGAGATATGACTGAATGCTCTTGAGCTGCTTTTGGGCATCAGCTGCCTGCCTGTTGGCTTGGCTTAGCTGGATCTCCATCTCATTGAGGTCAGCCTCCATCTTCTTCTTGACTCTCAGGGCCTCGTTGCGGCTCCTGGTCTCAGACTCAAGGGATGTCTGCAATGACTCCACCATTCGCTGATAGTTTCTCTTTGCCTGCTCCATTTCCTCATCCTTCTCAGCCAGTTTGCGCTCAATGTCCGCCTTTACCTGGTTGAATTCAAGCTGGGAGCGAAGGATCTTGCTCTCTTCGTGTTCCAGTGAACCCTCTGCCTCCTCCAGTGCTGACTGAAGCTCTGCCTTCTCTTGCTCCAGTTGCTTCCGAAGCTTCTCCAGCTCATGGGCGCTCTTTCCCCCCTCACCAAGTTGGTCAGTGAGGTCAGAGATCTCCTCTTGTAAATTCTTGTTCTCTCTCTTGGTGGTCTCCAGGTGATCCAAGGCCTCCTCATAGGCATTCTTCAGTTTGAAGAGCTCTGTGCTCAGAGACCGGGCTTCTTTCTGGGAGCCCTCAAGCTCACACTGTGACTCTTCATACTTCTGCTTCCACTCAGCCATGACTTTGTCAAAGGCTCTCTGCTTCTTGTCCAAGGCTGCAGATGCTGCATTGGATCGCTCCAAATCCAACATTAGGTCCTCTATTTCATTTTGGAGGCGATGCTTGGTCTTCTCAAGAGAGGAACACTTTGCATTCACAGCCTCTACTGCTTCCTCTGCTTCTTGCAGTCTTTGGACCAACTTCTTTTTAGCCTCCTCTAGCTCCTCTGTTCTCTGGATTCCATCAGTCTCATACTTTGCCCTCCATGTGGAGACTTCAGTGTTGGCCTTAGAAAGAGCCCTTTGTAGCTCTGCCTTGGCCTCTTGCTCCTCCTCAAACTGTTCTCTGAGCAAGTCACAGTCATGGCGAGCAGACTGAACAGCATGGGCAAGTGCATTCTTTGCCTTGACCTCTTCCTCAAGCTGCCTGCGCAGGTCCTCTAGTTGTTGAGTGTTAGAACTCTTCCCCCTGGTGAGTTGGGAAATCAGGCATTCCTTCTCCTCCATCTGACGTCCAAGCTCTCCATTTTCTGTGAGCAGCTTAGCCCTCTGTGTGGTGAAGTCATTTAGGAACCTTGAGGCCTCCTCATATTTCATCTTGTACTCATTCATGTTGTCTTCCATTGAACGGCACATCTTTTCCATGTTCGCCTTGGCTTTCACCACACTCTCCATGTTTGAGGACAAGTCATCCAACTCCAGTTTCAGTTCACTCTTTTCTTTCTCCAACTTCTGCTTGACACGCTGGAGGTTGTCAATCTGCTCGCCCAATTCAGCCACACTATCTGCATGTTTCTTCCGCAAGGAGGCAGCAGTGGCTTCATGTTGGAGTGTGGATTCCTCCAGGTCCCTACGAAGCTTCTGGAATTCAGTATCCCGCTTCTTATTGAGTTCCACCTGGGAAGATGTGGCTCCACCTGCCTCCTCCAGGCGCTCACTTATGTCCTCTACCTCTCGGGAGAGATCTGATCGCTGCTTCTCCACTTTGGATCTGGCTGCCCGCTCAGCGTCCAGCTCCTCCTCCAGCTCCTCAATACGTGCCTGGTTTTCCTTCAACTTCTTCTGGAGCTGAACACCAGCCACCTGCTCATCCTCAATTTTTCCACTCATCTGGCTCATCTCAAAGTCTTTCTTCTTGAGTCTCTCTTCCAGCTGCTGTCTGTCATTCTCCAAATCCATCACATTCTCTTGGGTGAGTTTCACGTCTCCCTCAAGCTTCCTCTTTGAGCGCTCAAGTTCCATTCTGACTTTCTTTTCCTGTTCCAGGGAGCCCTCAAGATCATCTACCTGTTGCTCAAGCTTAGCTTTGGCTTTGGTCAATGTGTTGGCCTTGTCTTCCTCACTCTGAAGGTCATCAAGTGTCTGCTGATGAGCCTCCTGCAGTGCCTTTTTCTCTTTGGTCAACTTCATGATGTTTTCATCCTGGGAAGCCATTTCCTCAGTGAGGTTCTTCACCTTGTTCTCTGTGGCATGTTTTTCCTTCTCAACCTTGGCTAATGTCAGCTCTAGGTCATCTATGTCTTTCTTCAACTCTGAGCATTCGTCCTCAAGCTTACGTTTCTTGGCTGTGAGGTCAGCATTCATCTCTTCTTCATCCTCCATTCGTTCTGTCATCTCTTTCACTTTAGCTTCCATTTGAATCTTACTCTTTATGAGTTGTTCACAGCGCTCTTCAGCATCTGTTAGTGTGTCCTGCTCAGACTGTACTTGTAGGAGTAGATCATTCTTCTCTTGGAGAATAGTCACCATTTTCTCCTCAAGCTCTTTCCGTCTCCCTTCAGATTTTTCCAAGGCTTCTTTGAGCTTGCTGAACTCATCCTTTATGTTTGCCATTTCCTTCTCAGACTCAGCACTCTTCAGCAGTGGCTTGATCTTGAAGAACATCTTCATCCAGGGCCAGTTTTTAACACCCAAGAAGGAGCGAAGGTTCCACTGTATGACCATTAGAGCGTCCCTGCGCTCCACAAGCTTCTGGTATTCCGCCCTCATGAGCAAGGCTCTGGAGTTAGCCTGAATCCTGGTAATGATGCGGGAGAGTTGCTCATCTCGCATCTCCTCTAATGTACCTAACAGGCCTGCTTTGAAGAAGACCTTAGTTGTGCCAAACCTGTACTGGGTGTGGTCAATGTCCAGTGATCCCAGTAACTTTTCAGCACTCTTCTTGCAGTCAATGAACTGGCCCTCAGGAATGGCAGATGCATTCAGGATTCTATATCTCTGTTTGAAGTCACCGTAAAGGACTCTGTTTGGAAAGCCCTTTCTGCAGATTCGAATACCCTCCAGCACACCGTTACAGCGAAGCTGGTGCATCACAAGACAGTTGTCCATGATCCCTGGAATCTTGGACTCATTTGGGATCAAACAGCGGACAAAATGGGGGTGAGTGGTCTTCAGGGTGTTCATCAGCTTGTTAAGGTTTTCCCTGTGAAGAGCAGACACAGTCTGGAAAGAGGACCCCTTCTTCTTGGCTCCTTTTCCACCCCCTTTGTCAGCCCCTTCTGTTGCACAGCTGGTGAAGAGCAGGCTCAGGAGCTTGAGGGAGGCTTTAGAGTAAAGCCCAACCACTGTTTCATTCAGTGGGTCTTTGTTCTTCACCAGCCAGTTAGTAATATTATAATCAACAGTTCCAGCATAGTGGATCAGGGCAAAATGTGCTTCTGCCTTGCCCTTTGCGGCACGGGGCTTCTCAAACATTCTGTTCTTGCCCAAATGATTATCATAGAGCTTGGCCTTAAAGGTCTGGTCACTGGCCTTGGGAAACATACACTCTTCCTCGAGGATAGACATGATCCCAAGTGGCTTTTCAATTAGGTCAATGCAAGCTTGCAAGTCCATCCCAAAGTCGATGAATTCCCAGTCAATGCCCTCTTTTTTGTACTCTTCTTGTTCAAGCACAAACATGTGATGATTGAAAAACTGTTGCAGTCTCTCATTCGTGAAGTTGATGCAGAGCTGCTCAAAGGTGTTGAAATCAAAGATCTCAAATCCAGCAATGTCTAGCACTCCTATGAAATACTGGCGATGCTGCTTTGTGTCAAGGGAGTGGTTGATTCTCACCACCATCCAGTTGAACATCTTTTCATACACTGACTTAGCCAGTGCACCAAGAGAGTAGTAGACTTGATCTACACTCTGACCTTTGGTGACATACTCATTGCCAACCTTGACTCTCGGATGGCACAGTCCTTTAATAAGATCTGCAGAGTTCAGTCCCATTAGATAAGCTGACTTGTCAGCAGCCTCTGTACCATCAGGCTCTGCCTGCTCCTCCCGCTGCTTGTTCTTGAACTTCATGTTGCCATAGTGCATGATGGCACCTATCAACTTGTAGACCCCCATTTTCTCCTCTGCAGTAAAGCCCAGCACATCAAAGGCACTGTCAGTGGCAATCAGCTCCTCAGAATCATTGATGGATGCTACTGTCACCTCTCCTTGGGAGATGTAGGCGTAGTCATATGGATTGTTGGTGATCAACAGCATGTCCAACAGTTCTGGCTTTTCATTGGACAAGATCTGGAAGAAGATGTGGTAGTTCCTCTCCGCTTTCAGCTGAAAGGTGCAACGTGACTTCTCAAGCAGGTAAGTCTCTATGTCAGCAGAGGACAATTTGCCACTTTGTCCGAAATGAATACGGATGAATTTGCCAAAACGTGATGAATTATCATTTCTTAATGTTTTGGCATTACCGAAAGCCTCCAGTGCAGGGTTAGCCTGGATGATTTGATCCTCTAGGGTACCCTTGCTTGGATCCCTCTTAGCCCCACTAACGGCCGCAATGCTGGCAAAGTATTGGATAACTCTCTTGGTGTTGACAGTCTTTCCAGCACCGGATTCTCCAGTGATAAGAACAGACTGATTCTCTCTATCAGTAAGCATGTACTGGTAGGCATTATCAGAGATGGAAAAGATATGTGGGGGGGCCTCCGTCCTCTTCTTGCCCCTGTAGGCAGCCACCACCTCTGAGTCATAGACAGGGAGCCACTTGTAGGGGTTCACTGTCACACAGAAGAGCCCAGAGTAGGTATAGATCATCCACGCAGCATAACGCTCTTTGAGGTTAAACAGCACAGCTGGCTCATGTAGGAAGGTGAACATGGCCATGTCTTCGATTTTGTCGTATTTAGGCGGGTTCTGGGGGTGGACATCTGCCTCCTTGACCGTCACGATAGTCCCGTCCTCCTTCTTCACTGTCACTTTACCCGCATCCTTGCTTTGGATCTGCCCCTTGACATACTCCACTTTCTCATCAACAACGAAGCACTCGGTTTTGATGTCAAAAGCCCTGGTCTGGGCTTCAAGGCGCTCTTTGTCTGACTTCCTTAGAAAGGCAGCAGCCTTCCCAAACTCAGCCATTAATATGTCACCCATGGTTACGGGTGGAGGTCCACAGCAGGAAAGAGAATCAGCTGACACAGAAGACACAGAGTGGAGAGCTTGTTCCTGGTGACTGTGTGTTAGGGTACGTAAGTCTGAGCATTATAAAGGTGGACAGGAAGCCAAATTAGGAGGTAGGAGGAGTAGCATGACCAACTCCAATTTTATCCCATTACTGAAAAAGTGCCAAGAGGGGGCAGTTTCAGGACCTTTAGCTGTTAGAATCCATTTAGGGGAAAACATGTCTCTGCTTATCTCCCTCCCTTCACTGTCCTTGATAGGCATTCCATACACCTCTGCTTAACAATATAGACCTACAATCAACGTTTTGTATAGCTCCTTGATATAGGTATTTATACATCCATCATGAAGCATTTATGCCAACATATAATGCTAAACTTTAATATATGTATAAAATCTTTTGTAATTAGCAATATGCTGTGTATTGCAGAGTGTTAGGGTGAATAACAGTGACACTGTTGTATGGCTGAAAAGGTTTTTTTATCTCTGGTCGGCTGCATGCCACGGTGGCTATCACAGAGACGACACTGACACATCTCACAGCTCTCACAAAGCTGGCCTGTCTTGGCTCATCTCCACTCAACAATGCCCTCCAAATAGCACAACACACAAAGGCACTCAGGTCCTTTTCTCTTCGGGGATTTTCACCGACTCATCCCTCCGGTCATTTATGGACTCACAATGTGTTGAGGTTATTTGGATGAACTTACAATCTGGTATTCACCTACTATTTTAGGGGCAATTACACGGTACAAGATCATTCCATAATAATTACCCTCTTCTTTGTAAGTGATTAATTAAAAGCAGTTCCATTACATTACGTGCAATCTGGAGCCAAGTTATCACCACTTGTATAGAATTCTTAAGTGGTAGATAGTACCATTTGCTACTACAATTACAGCTGAAACAGTACTGTAAAATGAAATATTATTCATTATTTATTTGATTTGTGGAGGCAGTTATATAGAAACTATAATTTGCTCTTGCACCAGCTGGTAGTTTTGTGTCATGCGTTTAATAATAATCGTTCTGATTATCTTATCTCTTCTTCCTGTAGTTATTAGGTATGCAATGTGCCTGTGAGAGCTAGGTGATTTCCTGGGTGTGCACTGAGACTAAAATATTTAAGTCAGCTTTTTTTATTGCAGTCCCAGACTGTTCTCTCATCCCCTAAGCGTGTCTACACCATTGACCACATTTTGTGCAGGCTTGTAGAAAATCACCACAGCTGCGTGTGTGCATGCCCCGTTTCCTTGCCAACCGTTATCACTGTGTAAAACATGCCATTATTGTGGACCGTGTGCCAGACAGCATTGTGTCGGCTACTGGATGCTATGAACTGATTCAACTAGCAATCAATTAATATTATTTGTAAAAGAAACACACACACACACACACACACACACACACTAGTATTGTATATTTGCTTGTCTTGCTTTCATTAGACGGCACACACATATGTTTTG
The DNA here is from genome assembly GCF_951799395.1 of Argentina silus. NCBI lineage: Eukaryota > Metazoa > Chordata > Actinopteri > Argentiniformes > Argentinidae > Argentina > Argentina silus. The sequence goes on from NC_139671.1 coordinate 4,116,771, forward strand.
TATTTATTGCATGTCTCACTTTCATTACACGGTAGACTAACTTACTAAATTATGTTTATTATTATTTTTATTATTATTAATAATAATAACAATAATATTAATTTTGATTACCAATACCACAGTCTATTGTTAGCATTACAGTTCTAATTTATGTGTCTTGAAAAGGGGATTGGAAAGGATATTGACGGGCCAAAATATTGAACATTGATGATTAACCTTCTACCTTGTAGTTATATTTTAAAAGTGGACATGCGTCTCATCTGCTACCACTATCACAAGGAGTTATTTTGCCATCTCTAATAATAGAAACTCAGTACATGCACTACTTTATATTCTCAATGGCTCTTCAATAGCAAGTTGATAACGCTCTGTTATCACAAAGTGCCTCAGTAGCCTGCCATGACGTGTCTCTCAAGCACACTTACAAGTACTGGCAGTCCCTAATTCTCTGATAAGTTTTACAGAGTGACATACATAGGGCTATTGAGGCAGCTTTGCTGTAAGTAAACCTTTCTAAGAGACTGCAGTAAGTCCTTTGCATTAGAACAGTTAGGACAAATCACATATGATCCAGTCCAATATTAAAATGGGAGGGAATCACTACTGAGACGTGCCATTCACAGGAGTAGCATTTCTCAAAGTTTCCGAGACATAAGTCATAGGTGAGAACTGTTGTATTTGAGATGACCATATGTCGTGATGATCAGGAACAACGGGCAGGTTTATACAGATTCCCTGTATTATAAACTATGACCCTAACCCTAACTACCCTAGATTAGTATATCCAAAAAATATCAAACTACTGTAAGTGAGAGTAAAATGCTGTACAGTTTAACAATTTAAAGAACTCTGATTGTCTCATGTCCTTTAGTAGAACAGCAATGTTGTATTGTGCAAAGTCAAATCATCTTGATGAAGTACACAAGTATGAAAAATATACACTTCTGTAATTTACATACATACACATCCTGAGAAGAACAGAAATTTCACATTGCATATCATACATATATTGTTGACTTTGTTGTTGTTGTTGTTGTGGTTGTTGTTGTTGTTGTTGAAATTCTCATAACAGTACAGAAATATCCAGATCAAACAATCTGTTGTCTTGTTTATTAACATAGCTACCTCATGTCTGCATCATTTTATGCATTTTTGACAAAGAACTATACAACCCAAAATGTGCGGTGATCGTTTTATGCTTTACGTATGCAGGTGATTAAAATAAGTTTAAAATGTCTATTTTCAATGTGAAATTTTGTACGTGCAACTTATTCAAATCTCTTCGATATCTCGAAATACTTTGTACCATTTTTAAATTATATCAAACATATACATTTCTTGAAAACGTCCTTTGGTCTCTTCAACATGTCAGTCTGATGAGTCTGTTATGCCTGTCTTTGTCTACTCACATACAGTATCACCCCATGGTCATGCACAGTTCATACACTTCATGCCAAAGGTGCCTCTGACATGTGATCTGGTAAAAAGGGTCTTGTAAATCGTTCAATTTACAATATGAATCACCAAACAGGTATCCAAGTTGTAACTGGGATTTCACAGTCAGTATTAGAAATTGGACAGCAGTGCTAAGAACGTTTAGCATATACTGGTTGAAAGTCAGTATATATACTGGTTGAAAGTCAGTATATATAAGGTTGAAAGTCAATATTCCAATGCACTTCTGCATTGGAGCTCACTGCATGTTTTGCGTAGAATAAACCAAGTTTGTACATCAAGGAATCTATCTCCATTGTGTCCTCCATAGTCCCAAAGACTTCATTAGGAGAGAATGGTGACCTCTCACAGTAGATGAAGAAAGCCAGGCTGCAACTCTGCCATGTAATAATGGCACCTCTCTTAGGTGTGGCAGTGACCCTCTCTATCAACCAGCTGGCGTACATCAGAAAAGCACTTTTTCGGAGCGAGATAAAGTGAGACAAGGAAAGAGAGATAGATAGTTAATGACAGGGAGAAAAAGAAGAAGGAGATAAAGGCTTCAGGAAGAATGAGAAAGGCAAAAAAGAGGATAGGAGGTACATTCAGAGGTCACATTCAGAGAACTTGAGTGAGGGGAAGAAGAGAAAATAGAAGATAAATACTAGAGAAGAGAGAAAAAGTACAGAGATGGAGGCTTTTCCGATTAGGTCGATCTATATTTCCCCTTATTACAATAAATCCTCCTTCAGTGTATATTTTGACAATATAGGCACTGTGGCAGGAGCCGTGTAGTAAGGACCGTAACGGTGCAGGTCAGAAGTCATGGTTTCAGCCTAGTCCAGGGTCATTGGCCCAATGGGTCAGCAGCGGGACATGCGCTTGCGGTACTGCTCCACTAGAGGCACCAGACACTGCGGTGAACCACTCTGCAGGAGGAAAGGGTGCTCCAGCAGGTCACTGGCGCTAGCCCGCTTCTCTGGGTCCCGCGTCAGCATACGGCCCAGGAAGTCCTTCAGTACAGGGGAGATCTACACAGAGAGAAGCTGGGATTAACACTGAGGGCCAAAACAGAGCTGCTTTAATAGTGATCAATCTGATTCAGTATCGGTATGGGTTATACTGCAGTACCAATATAGGGGTTAAGCTGTGTGTGTGAGTGCCTGCATGTGTTTGTGTATAACTAGCTGTGGGGGGACATGCAGCGTTCGGCCTGTAGAGGGTGCTACACTAACCTTCTGTGTGTTTTTGACTGTGGGTGGGGGCTCGTCCCTTAGTTTCTTCATGGCTGCCACAGGCGTGTCGCTAAAGTAAGGAGGCTCTCTATCCACCATCTCCACCACCATGATGCCCAGTGACCACACATCGACCTGTCACAAAAAAAAAAATATGCATGCAGTGAATATATGAATACACACATGAGCAAACATACACCTGCCATACATCACAGAAGCATAATGTAAACACACATGTATCCTGTCTGCTCTGAACTATTTCGCACACTGAAAAACACTGTATTTTCCACCATGATACACCAAGCAAGGGACCACATATCAGCCTGCTGTACATCACAGAGACATACATACAAACACACACACCCTGTACAGTACATAGTACTGACACACACACACAGCCACACACACAGCCACACACACACACACACAATCTCTACCACCAAACTGTATCTAGAGAACATCCGTCCATAACACTGTAAGAAACATGGCAACACATGACAGTCCTCTTATGTTATACCCATACTGTACATATAATAATTGGACATTGCAGGAAATACTATGACAAACAACACAACACACGTCAAGTAAAAACACTCTTGTTCTCTCTCTCATCACACCCACGTACAAGAATAGGCAACATGCCTCCATTTGTCTTGAACCCAGATAAGACAATACTTCAGTGGACACAGATAATACTCTGTCTCAGGGTTTCTTTTTTCAGAGCAAAAGCATTGGTTGTGCTTGAGTGGCGTTGTCATAGGGATAGGTGTGGGTAACAGTATCAGGGTGTGGGTACTATACAATCGGCATACGGGAAGCAAGATAGGTAGATAAAAGCATGTGTTACAGACACATCCTAGACTTATCGGGAAATTAACAATAGTGCTCAAACAAATGTATCTTTTTCCTGGAAAGTGTGTTGTATTACATTTGTGTGCGAAAAGTGTTTTATACAGTGTCCTGCATGAATAAATAATCAACACACTTTCAAACAATCACAATCAAGTAATCGACAAAGCCATGGTATAAAGTTGTTTAGAGGTGTTCAAAGCCGTGCTTTATTCCCTGATAAAGTAACAGCTATGATGCATGTATCCTATTTTCCATATGTTTTCTTCTTTTGGCTCTACACTCCAAAAGTTTGGATTTTAAATCAAACAATTACGAGGTTTTTATTATGAGGTTAAAGTATGGCGGGACATTAAATTAAGCACTCATGTCCAGTATTATAATTGTTTGATTTAAAATACAAACTTTTGGAGTGTAGAGCCAAAAGAAGAAAATAAGCCTTCACTATCCCATTACGCAGGGCACTGTAAACAAAGTTTGATTTGATTATATCTTTCCCTTTTACCTCAGTTCCATATGGTGTCTTGGAGACCACCTCTGGGGCCATCCAGTACGGGGTTCCAACCAAGGACTTTCTCTTGGAGATGTCTTTGCTGATCTGGGCACAAAAGCCAAAGTCTGATAGCTTCACCTAGATAAAGAAAAGTAAAGCAAGAAGTATCGAAATGACTGCGGGAAAAATAAATCAAACTTCTATGCAAATCCCCCTTGATGACATCGTCAAAAAGATACATTTACATGAAAATGTGAGCTCTGTGTGAATTCATTGAATGCATCCATCTAAGTGTTATGCACTTACCCTCCCATCCAGTGTGAGCAGTATGGAGTCGCTCTTGATGTCACGGTGGATAACTCCTTGAGAGTGGAGGTAGGCCAGGGCCTGTAGCACCGCCTCACACACCGTGGCTATCTGCTCCTCATTTAGCCTGATGAGATGTCACAAGCAGGTTAGCTAAATATTTCAGTAATGTACACAGGACAGGAGAGTAGTAAAACGTAATCGTTCTTCTCCTTTTGTATTGTCAGATTAACGAGATCATCGCAGCGATTTTCCTTAAACTAACTTATTAACTGTCACCTAAATGTATGCCTCTCTCATACTGCCCTTTGGGTTTGGTTTGTGTAAATGATATGAGATGACAATTAGTGTAATTAGAATGATCTGCTCATGATAGCCCGTAATATCAAAATGTAAGCATATGACAAATAACACAAATAACACTATCAGCATTTCACTCCTGTTTGAAAATTGCTCATCTCTGTGCATCATGGTGATAGTTCCTCACCTAGTTTCAGACACAACGTTGGTAAGAGCGCCACCTTGCACGTACTCCATGATCACCCACAGCTCTTCCTCGACCAGGGCACTCCTGTACATCTCCACTACATTCTGGTGTCGGTAGTCCCTCATGATGACCACCTTAGGGTTACAAAACACAGAACACACAGGAAAAATGATTTAGCCAGTTCATATGTGTGTCCTTATGTTCTTCAATGGCTTTCATTCTGTTGCCCTATCTGGCATGATCACAAATGGATTGGATATGTTTCCACAATGGCTATGTTGATTTTACAAGTGTCATGCAGATAAATGATCTTGAAACACAGTTAATAAAAGAGAAAGCTAATTATGATAATCTGGACACAGTCCAGGTCTAATTACTGTTGTCTGTCTCCTGAACTGCTGTAATGTATGACCACACTCAAAGCCAAGTTATGGAACCCACAAAAATACTATAAAAAGCAATTGCATTTATCATGTCACTCGTATAGTAAACTGAACTGCATAGTGTAAAATATATTTAATAAAGTGCTATCTGCTTTATCCGCTAACTAGGACTGTTCTGTTCAATACCATTTATAACCGCATGGATCATGCATAATGTTCTGGTCCAGATATGAGCCAGTGACCTAAGGTTTTTAGTAACATCATCTTTCAGCAGCCTTTCACACAGTCTTTCAAGGTCAAGGGTCATAGTGTGTACCTCGTTAAAGAGCAGCTCCCTGCGCTGCTGTTTCCGAAGGTCCATCATCTTCACCGCCACCTGCCGCCCGCTGTGCCTTTCGCGGGCAATGCACACCACCCCTGTGGAGCCCTCCCCGATCTTCACAAAGTTCTCCAGGGTGATGCGGGGGTCGCCCTTGTCCACCACCATCTGTAGGGCAGCTTTGAACTGATCATGAGTCACTTTGGCTGGCTCGGGCTCCGGGCCGAGCCTCGGGTTGGGCTGCTGCTGCGGCTGTGCCAGTCTGAGGGAGGGGGAGCAGGCCCCTGGGGAGCTGGTGGTTGGGCAGCCTGTTGGAGAAGGTCTAGGCTGCGATGGGCTGTCCTGTTTGGGGATTGGGAGTTTGGTGGTACCCTGTATTTTGTTGCTTGTGGGCAATAGGCCAATGGTGTAGCTAGAGGAGGATCGTAATGTTCGGTGTGTTCTGCCTCGGCCCGCTATTGGGCTGCTGGTGCCGTTGGGTACGGACATGGGTGAAGGGCCCAATGAGTTCACCTGGGGATTAATTGGAAATAAGAAATACAGTGCCCTCCATAAGTATTGGAAAGAGGAAGCATTGTGTCAGTTTGGATTTAAAATCAAACAATTACTATGGGGTCAAAGTAGGGATTATTATCTTTAATTCAATGGGGTTTTTTCAGATTGAGTTCATCATTTAGAGAGTACAACATTTTTTAAACATACTCCCCTTATTTATTATAGCAGATGTACTCTCTTTTGCCTGCACACATTATGTAACGGAACACACTTGATTAACCAGAAATACCAAGTCTATTTTCCAATACTTTTGGTAGCCTGAAGCGGGTATTGCCCTATCTTGTACCTGTCTAGTAAAACTGTAATTGGAGGGCTGTATGGATTGCTTAACCCGCATACCATTTCAGGGGTCACATATTCTAGACCATGAAGTCTAACAGAGAAGGTGTTAAAACGCCATTTTGGTGATTCAACACCTTAAACGCAAAGAGGAAGGCTCACCTTCAGGTCATAGGATGAGTGAGGTCTCCTGGGGGTATCCTTGGACGAGGCAAGCAGGTCTGGCAGGTGAATGACTGCTGGCTTGACCCTGAGGTTGACCCCGGACTGTTGTCCAGGAGTGTGTGGGTTATAAAGGCAGGAAACTGGCCTCTGATTGCCTATTCTCTGCTGTTGCGGCACATTGTTGAGTCCAGCAACCTCGCTACGTGTGTAATGCCCTGTACCTCCTCCAGGTGGCGTTGAGGGTGGACCCCGTGGCAGGCGTCCAGGCTTACCAACAACTGGCACGCTCATTTCGTGCGATGACTTTGCCCGGGGCAGTGCCCCATTGGGTGGCAAGGTGGCGCTCTTCTTAGGGACGAGTGGAGGGCTGCCACTCTCGCTGCGTACCTGCCGTACCCTATCCTGCCACAAGGTTGAGTTTTCCCCGTTTTTATGGTTCTCCTGCCCCAGCTCCTCGTACTGATACGTGTCCCCCTCCACGAGCTCGCCCAGGCGGCCCAAGGACTGGGCTCGTTTCCGCGCAGAGGGACTGCTCCTCCGGAGCGAATTGGAGCTGGTGACGGAGAGACGGGTCATCTCAGAGATAACGTGGGAGATGTAGTCTTCATGTCCGATGAAACTCCCCCGCACGATAGTCTACACAAAGAGAGGGATCTATATGAATACAGATGTTTACCTTTAGTTTTTAGCACATTGGTGGTACAATCAAGGCCCTACAATGTGGAACAACAGAGGATAGATTTACAATTAAATATTAAACGTCTGTTTGATATAAGTGAATTATTCTACCCTCTATCTAGTCAATATACTGTATATTCATACAATATGCTTCAACGTCGTCTATCTGTTGAACTGAATCCATTCCGTGTGTGAAGCTGACTGTAGGACACCATATTGGCTCAATAAACAAAATGAACAAACTGGCACGAAATTAAATGGACATCATAAGCTTCTGTAAAACCTTCTTTACTTAATCCGTTCTTTCCCCGACAATCAATGCAGATCACTATACTGATTGATGCCATTCATGTGATCCAATGGACAGCTCAACAACAGAGCAACGCAATTATTTGTGTGACTTCCCACGGTACTATATACACCCAATAAGGAGCTCTGCATGTGGAGTGGTGCAAACTGGCTGTATCTTGGTCGTCACTACATGGCCATGCTATGTGAAAACGGTCTATCTCGTTGAAATTGATGAGCAAGTACATTAGCTATGTTGCTTAGTTGTGAACAGTGACACAGTGAACAGTGGTAGTGACACTGTTCAAGGTTGAAAAATCTATTTGACACCTAGAATCGAATGTATTTACTTCTATTTGTACACCCTTGAAACTAGGTCATGCCAGATAGACTCATGTGGAACAGAGCCCGTGTAAACAGCTACACCCAATACTAATCTCCATAAAAGTGTCTGGGAATTGCTCCACGCAAATGAGTGTTCAGTAAATACAGCGCAATAAGAAAGGTTGGTGCTGTGGTAGGCTGTGTGCTACTGGTCACAAGAGTATAATGAGGATATAATATATATAATATAATGATATAATATAATGAAGATAGGAATATATAACATTTCTGTATTATACAATAATAAGTAATAAAGTTCTTGAATTTGAACAACATATTGGTAGGTTATTGGCAAGTAATTTTCTTTTACGTCTAATACATAGCTTTTGTAAGGGCTTATTGGTTGGCAATACATGCCATGTATGCTGAATGTACAGCACTGCACCACTTGAAACATCAGTTAGCAGGTTGATTGAGAAGGCTCCTCCTTAATTGTACCTGCACATGCTTGAGTGATTAAAAAGAGACTATGATGCAGAAGAGGTATCAGAGAATGTGTGATTTGTGTGTGTGTGTGTGGATGCGTATATAATCATACTATCTGACAGTAACACCTCATCTCATTCTACTCTTTTCTATGCTTAACCTGTTCAAAGCTGAAACCCCCTCAACATGTGTTTGAACCGAAAACTGGCCAGTCTAGTTCACCTATCTGTTTAAAATGCTTGCACATGTCACTGAGCACTTCAAATGTCACTGTAATAACATATCAACTTAACATTCCTCCTCAGTGGCTGGTTCCTTCTCAGGAATAAAGGCATTTCGAGCAGTGGAATTAAAAGTGCGTAAAATAGACAGTTTGTATGAATAACATGGAATAATGTAATTGAGAGCATTTTGGTCGCTATCCTATAAGGTTGTCCCCAGGGGTTTGTTCCCAGGGACTTTTCCCCTGATGTAACAGGTTTTGCTTAGCCACCTTCCTTCCATTATACATCAATAACAAGATGACATGACAGTCTCTTATGCAAGATGTAAACTGAAGCTCCTCTTTTTCACACGGGATACAACACGTGTGCCAAAATATTTTTCTTGCATGGCAACTTATTGACAAAGAGAATGTGCCTTCAAAGAAGACCTTTCAGTGTCTTTCATGACAACACTTCCTATGTATTGTGGTTTGACACTCTATTATGTGGAGATAAACAATTAGTACAGGAATTAGTCTGTCACATATGTACTGTAGTACTGTCTGCTACACATATCTGTGTCAAATGTACAGTGGTATATTATATATTCTCACATGCTTTAAAGAAGTAATCAGTGATTTCTGCACGCAAGGTCACCAGTGGAATGTAAAGAATGGGGGAAATGCATTTAAACATGCAAATAGCAGTACAGTACAGTACAGTGCAGTTTATACGCTGTTGCTATACAAATCCACCCTTTTGGCTAGGTCAAACCACAAACCCGCAGTACTTGGTTTTAAGATGTACAGATGACAGGCTGCAGATGTCAAGCAGCTTACACTAGATTTGGTGTTGAAAATCCGCCCATGATCCCTGACTAATAGACAAATATAGTAAATTCCTGATTCCTGGGTAAACTCCACTTAAACAGAGTGTTCACTTATCCAATGTGCACTTATCAGAAGTCGACTGTGTATAAATAGAAGCCAATATGTTGTTGTGGAGTGGGGTGGGGGTGTGGGGGGGGTGTGTGTGTGTGTGTGTGTGTGTGTGTGTGTGTGTGTGTGTGTGTGTGTGTGTGTGTGTGTGTGTGTGTGGGTGGGTGGGTTTAGGGTTAGATGAGGGTGAGTTGGGGAAGGCCTACTATACCTTCTTTGGCTTCAGCTCCACATTGGTGATCCTGGAGGGGTCCACCATAGGCTTGGGCCTCCTCAGGGTGTCGATGACGCTCTGCCACTGCGGCGGCAGGCCCACGAAGCAGCCTTTCGCTGCGTCAAACGACGTGTGGACGCGGTGCTGGAAGTCCTGCGGCGCCGAGATCTCCGGCCTCCTCTTCTTCTTGCGGCGGAACATCCTGAGACAGCCACCGAGGGGGGAGACGAGGCCCTGGGGGAAGCAGGATGCTCTGAGTTTCTCCGCCAAAGCCATGGTAGGGCAGACACACACACACACACCCACAGAGAGACACACACACACACACCCACAGAGAGAGAGAGAGATGCACATACACACACACACACACACACACACACACACGCACACAGAGAGAGAGAGCGATGCACAGATACACACACACACACATTCAAACAGACGTCGGTAGGTAACTGAACCACCAAGACCAACAGTGGACAGGTAAGGTTGTCAGTAAGACTGGGGAACTAACCAGAAACTGCCGCGCAACTTCCTTAAGAAGTTGTCTCGTCCCGCCTCCTCCACTCCTCCACTTCCTCAAACAAAAACAAACCCAACCACCCAGGTGAGCTGGCTGACACTCCTCCACTCGCTGGTTTTCTCCTTCCCTCGCTCCATTAGGTCACATGTGTGGCCACACCCCTCCTCAGCTGAGTCTCTTCCTGTGCCTAAGAGCAATTCGTTGCCCTTAGGCACAGTTCTAGGATCAGCTCACCCTCCCTCCCTCCCTCCCTCCTCCCTCCTAACCTGGGATGTATTGCAAAACTGACCTTAGATCAGTCGGTAGGAGCAACTTCACCCCACTCCCTCTCGTCCAGTCAGGAAAAAGATAATAACCTCCTTTTAAGCCAGTAACTACAATACTACTACTACTACTACTACCCAGTCACTCACTAGTATAGAGGATTACAGTGTGTGCTATTTTCAGCTTTTTTGCCCTAAATAAGCACTGTTAGGATTCGCCTGTGAGTGTGAGTGTTCTACTTTCAGTGTTAGGTAATGCTTTAAAGTGTTTAGTGTCAACATATGACGCTCTCAGCTGTTTCAACATGAGGTCAGGGTATGCTACTTATCGTAACTGTGCTGTAGTTTTCTGGTACATTCTTATCTTTAGTAAACATGTGAATAAAACAATTAATTTAAGAACCATCTGTCAAAACCTTCCAACTGTCGTTTATTTATTATTTTTTAAATCAGGTTTTGTAAAGTGTATGTGTGATGTATTTTATGGGAAACCAACTGCCCACGAGTGGACAATAAAGTTGTCTGAATCTGAATCTGAACACTACCTGGTTCTGTTTATTCTGGAGAGGTAACGTCTGGTTCAATATTGCAGGGGTATGGAGCAGGACTCATGTGACTGAAGAAGTTACATTTCATCACCAAAGGGCCTTTTCTCTCACTCTGGGCAGTAAGTTTGTTGAAGGAAGTAGGTGGACAGTGTAGAAATTAGAAAAAGCATAATGCTACAGTATGATGGTCCAAAAGGCACCATACAACAAGCTGTAGTTAATGTAGACCATAGTAGAACGTCCCCACTCAGTCCCAAATACTGTTGACCACATGGACTACATTTTAACTGGCCCGGGGTAATGTGGTACTGTTGGCTTTATAGTTAGCCACTCTGCGTTGTGTTGGACTGGCTGTGTGAGTCGTGGTTCTCTCCAACACAAGCCCTGCAATTGAGAGGATCAGCCTCACCAAGCACTCCACAGAGTCGCTTATATTGATCACATAATCAGTGGACTCCAGTGACGGATCTGTCATGATGCTTCTAGAATCAGTAGGATCCTTCTGCTCCAGTGCTGCCACAGCGTCCCTCAGATCCCTGAGTCAGGAGCTGTGATACTGACTTAGCCATGGTGGCAGTCGCACTGACTGTTGCAACCCACTATCAAGCCTACAGTACAGTATCCCAGTACCCCGGGCCGGGCAAACAGTTTCTTCTAACAGTTTCTTTCCTCTAAATAAACTGTTACCCAACGGGGTTTGCTTAGTACAAGGAAAGACAATGAATACCAAAGGAAAGACAAAGCATCAAGTGGTATCTCCACTTTCCTACATAACAAAAGGAGAATTCACCTGAAGGGAACACTACAGGCCAAGATTTCTGCTCACTGATAGACAGAGACTGGACTGTATTTATAATTTATAATCTCAACAATCAAACAATGTATTTTAACAAAAACGTCTCTGACACAGGTCAAAGTGAGTCCTTTCAATAGTGTTGCTAGGCAAAATGCAATGGATATACAGGTCACTCTTCCACTGTCTTTACCCTTACATGGACAATTATTTGCAGGAAGTGCTAGCATGAAGACAAACCTGTCGCCTGATGCCTGCACTCAAGCAAAAGTAGGCCAATTAATATGTACCCAAGGGTGGAATGTAAACTGCAGGAAAAATTAGGTTGGCATGGTTGAATATTGAAATAAGAAACATGCAATATTTACTCTAAACTAAACCGCACTATCAGCACCACTTAATAAACAGAATGTACAGAATGATTTATTGTACTCATGGTTCTAGAAATCAGATTTAATCTAGAATGACAGATTAGAAGGATTAAACTACTACTGTATGATGACTACGATGAGTGGCGCACCTTTAGGTTTTGATATTTAAACCTTTCAGTCTCATTCTCCAGATTGTATTTCTGAAGTTCCTTTTGAAGCTGGCCAATAGTTCTGTATTCGACTCTGAACTGAGCCATTCCATATCCATTTGTTGTCAAAGCTCACTTATCAAAAGGTTTGAGGGTTTGTTGATGGGGAGTATTTCTTCTAAACACTTAACTTAATGTAGCTGCTACCCTCAATTTCAACAGCGAATATATCAGAATAACAACAACAAAACTCAACATATCGATATGTCATGTTCAGCACAACATGTCATGTACTATCAGGCTCTGTGGTCTTATTTGCATAAATAGTTTACAGTCAGGTGTTAGGTACTCATACAGTATCAACAGACTATCCCTTTTAGAGGTGTCATCTTGGCATGCCCTAACAAGCTGTCTGTTTTCAAATTGAAACCATTCCGGGACAAGTCAATGATGTGGCCAATTCTATTTAGTTTCTATTTATTCCAAAAGTAAATAGAAATTCCAATGCATAAAATTTAAAAAATCAGTGGCGGCGGCGGCCACTAGATTGTCGGCCCGAAGAGACAGGTGATAGTCAGTGTTACCTTTTTATCCTTGTCCCTCCACCTCTGTCTCTATGTTAGTTTACAGCCCTTTCCTTTCCAACCCCGGACCAGCCCTCAGAAGAAGAGGGCTGTCTGTCGACGGTCCGTCAGCTTGTTCACCGACACCCCGCCAGTTGTGTGTCCTCAGTAATCCTCAACCTGGAGGGAGTACAAGAGATGTGTTTCAACGTAGAGAAAAAATTAACGTTCATCTCCTACTGATTTCCTACTCGCTCTCTGCCACTGTTTTGCTCCAACTGTTTGATTTGTGGGAGTGGTGGAGGATATAGAGCGA